>NC_139680.1:99634213-100186713 GCF_964106915.1 Podarcis gaigeae
TGGCATGCATGACATGAGGTCACTTCTACTCGATCTTTAAAGAAGGTGAATAAATCTCTGTGTCACTCCCATTTTAGTGGCAGCCAAATTATTACCACTAATTCTAGTATAGCACCCTGTTAGGGGTGAACTAGGAATGGGGATCCCATGGCTTTCCAGATGTTTTGCTGAACTACAGCTCACATCATCCCTGACCTTGCTGGTTGGGGGCTGATGGGAACCAGAGGACAACAACATATGGGAGGCTCACAGCTTCTCCATCCCTGGGATAGTAAGGTAAAGGGACGCCTGACCATTAGGTCCAGTAGTGACCGACTCTGGGGTTGCGGTGCTCATCTCGCTTTATTGGCCGAGGGAGCCGGCATACAGCTTCCGGGTCATGTGGCCAGCATGACTAAGTTGCTTCTGGTGAACCAGAGCAGCGCACGGAAACGCCGTTTACCTTCCTGCCGGAGCAGTACCTATTTATCTACTTGCACTTTGACGTGCTTTCTAACTGCTAGGTTGGCAGGAGCAGAGACCCAGCAACGGGAGCTCACCCTGTCGCGGGGATTCAAACCACCGACCTTCTAATTGGCAAGTCCTAGGCTCTGTGGTTTAACCCACAGCGCCACCCGTGTCCTCCTGGGATAAAAGGTAAAGGTACCCCTGCCCATCAGGGCCAGTCGTGACCAACTCTAGGGTTGCGAGCTTATCTCGCTCAAGAGGCCGGGAGCTGGTGCTGTCCGAAGACACTTCCGGGTCACGTGGCCAGCGTGATGAAGCTGCATCTGGCGAGCCAGCACCAGCGCCGCACACAGAAATGCCATTTACCTTCCTGCTATAAAGTGGTCCCTATTTATCTACTTGCACTTAGGGGTGCTTTCGAACTGCTAGGTTGACAGGAGCTGGGACCAAACGACGGGAGCTCACCCCACCCCGGGGATTCGAACCGCCGACCTTATGATCAGCAAGTCCTAGGCATTGAGGTTTTACCCACAGCGCCACCCACGTCCCATGTCCCCCTGGGGTAAACCACTGTAAAACCCAATGGCTGTTGCTAAAATGCAATTATAGCATTTGCCGTTTTTTAATCTACTCTGTCTGTTGTGTTAAGCTTAAGAGACAAACTGGCTTCAAGTAGTCTAGCTTCTTTGTATCTAGAAATAAACACAAGTGGTTTTGTTATTGTTAATATAATAGAGGAGAGAGAAATACTTTCATAAGAGTTTTTAAGGGGGGCGGGAATAAACACCTTAGATAAAACACAATAGCTCCTCTTTTGCTTTGTAATACTCTTAACCATGGAAGCCGCTCCGTGGGGCCGTGTGCAAACAATCATCCCTAAATGCTCTCCTAATATTTCACCATGGGAATTGAACTCAACCACCATGAACCTTTTGCACAAGTTTACTGAAGCTGTCAGAGGAAGCACAAGCACTCCAGACCAAAGTATTCCTCTTTCTTGTGAAAAGCTCTGTTAGAAAGCTATGTATTTTAATTTTTGAGATCCTGAAAAGCTCAGAGAAAGCTAGGCAATAAATCCATCTCCCTGTTGTTTCTACCCTTTAATTCTGGCAGAGTCTCAGTTAAGAGAAAAAGAGAGAAGAAAGTTCACATTTCTCCTGCAGAAGTTATTTCATTTGGAGCAGAGTTTAAAGAGAGACGGTGGTTCTGTACATACCATACATTTAAATCACATCCACCACCATCCCCAAATCCTGGAAACTGTTAAGGATGCTGAGATTGGGAATAGTAGCTCTGTGAGTGGTAAACTACAGTTCCCAGGATTCCCAAGGTCTGTGTGCTTTGAATGTGTCATGTGTGCACAGCCAGTACAGCCAGTAATAATAGGGTTTTTTTTGCTGTTAATTAAGCTTTCCTTAAGGGGGGAAAAAACCACCCATATTATTGCTTGTTGAATAATTGCTTTGATTCTGAAATCAGTTTATATTACCTGGATTGGGTTTTCCAGTCTGATACTGCCTTGAGCTGAAAAACCTGGAATGGCAAATGTTAAAGGAGTAAAACCTTTCAGACTAATATAGGTAACCAAATTGTATGTCTGGGTGACATTACAAATGCATTCTTGCTTTCCCACTCCCTCTGTGAAAAGTGAAGCTACAGGGAACTAGGCAGAGGGCCTTCTCGGTAGTGGCACCTGCCCTGTGGAAAGCCCTCCCAACAGACGTCAAACAGATAAACAACTATTTGACTTTCATTAGACATCTGAAGGCAGCCCTGTTCAGGGAAGTTTTTAATGGCTGGTTTTTCATTATGTTTTTAGTGTTTTGTTGGAAGCTGCCCAGAGTGGCTGGGGCAACTCAGTCAGATAGTTAGATGAGCAGAAAATAATAATAATAATAATAATAATAATAATAATAATAATAATAATACAACTTGGGCCCATTAATTTCAATGGGTCAGCTCTGAATAAAAGTTATTTGGATACAACACGATGCAATAAAATGGAGAAGACTTACTCTTGGATTATTGGGATAAGTTGTGTGCCAAGGTCTTCACAGTAAAACCATCTCTCAAAAAGGACATTGGTTGATTCTCCAACGTAGTATCTGACAAAAGGGTGGGGGAGGAACTGCATTAAGTGGCTGTATCATATAAAATGGAAGGCTGTGTTATTTTACTCTCTAAATGCGTTTCAAAATATTATGCACTGGTTAAAAACAAATAAACGTATAATGCTTTGATTTGAACTTATCTGCACTGGGTAGGAAAATAAAATTCGGCACCACTGAGAATCTTGAAATCTGATTTCAGCTTAGATTGGACTTTAGTTAATTCAAATACATGGCAGCGCATCCTTGTCATTAAGCACAGTATTGTCTGCACTGATGGGCAGAAGATCTCCAGGATTTGAAACTGAGGACATTTCCAGCCCAACCTTGAGATAACACACCCTCTGTGTGCAAATATGTCCCGTCCCACTGATCTATGACTCTTTCCTCAATATGTTATTTGCTACACATTGCATACTTGTTGGCATCCATCTGTCTAGAGAGACAGTGCAGTGTGCCTCCAGGGGTGAAGTCAAACCGCTGCTTTATCAGCACTGAAGTGAGCTCCATGGGATGTGTAGGATGTTACAGGAGGGGTAGTACCTATGGAGGGGGAGACACACATGCATTGTGCTCCTTATGGGCTAGTTTGTCCCACTTTGGTCTCCATCCTACACTCAGATCTCACCTGTGACTCCTAGAAGCTGCCAGCATGCGACAGCGGCCACACCAGCTAAACCAGGTGAGGGTACTTGATGGGTCTCAAACCCTCTGTGAGTTAGGGACTCCCCCCTGAATGTGTAGACAGGCTCTGCGACCAATGGAGGGTTCAATGTACAAGAAGGTGGTTTCTGCATGGGCTGTAGAAGGAAGTGAGGAGCAGATGGGGCTCATCAACCTGGGAAAGTGACCCATCGAGGAGAAGGAATACTCTGATCCTAAATCTTCGTTGCCTTGTGGGATATGGTTGGGAGAAGAAAATGCTAAGGAGTAAACCCTACACAAACCCAGAGTGAAGGCCCTAAGACAGTTGGATGGTGCCTTGTATGCCTCCTTCTGGTAACTCCAGCAGCCAAGCATATTGCTCTACTTTCCTTTGGACCACATCAGTGAGGCCGAAAGGGGGGTCTTATCATCTGGGCAGCCCAGGACCTCCATACACACTGCCCAGGTTTGTGCCCCGGGGAGGTTACATATTGCATAAGTACTATATTTATACTACAGTATTTGTATGCCACTTTTTTTGAACCAAAATTGTTCTCAAAGTTGCTCAAGGTAATAGAGTCAGAGTTTTAAGAAGATTATATTTCACCTGAGTCCATCGGTTTCAGTCTTTAATCTTTTCCTCTCAATAACCAATCCCACAGTGTTTGCGAATCTCTGAGGGGAATGTGGTATCCTGGCTGGTAAGAGGAACATCTGCTCAGAAAAAAAAGAAAGGAAGTTGAAACAGTTTCCATAGTTCAGGGCAGGAGTGGGGAACCTCAGGCTTGGGGGCCAAATCCTGCTCTATCTGGCCCTCAGAATTCCCCTCAGGCCATACACTGGCCTTGTTTCACCCCCTGAATGTTTTCTGGCTGGAACGTGTCCTTGAACTCTGATAATACCTCTTGCTTGTCTGGATGGAGGATACAGAGGTTGTATTGGAGAAATGATGGAGGGTATGCTATACACATGATAAGGGAGGACTCCAGGTGCATCCAGAGCTCATTCTGTTTGCTTGTTTTTCTTTTCATGCAAACGTTCCTATAGCTGAAGAGGTAAGCCACAAGTCAATGGAAAATGTGGCTTGTTTCTTCAGCAGAGAGAACTATGACAAATACACCCTTGCTTTATGTGCATATTTCCCCCACCCATTTTCCATTAACCATTTACAAGGCTATGTTTACCTCTCCTTCTTTAATGTAGATATCCTTGTGTTTTCCATTCTCTATTATCTTCAGGCACATATCTCCTTCTAGCTGGTAGAACAACTACAGTGTAGGAGAGGGGAAAACTTAATTTAAAGTATGCATATCACAATGCCATATGTACAGTCTGCAAGGGATTCATGTATATTGCAGCACCGGCACAATCAGTTTTGGAAAACTGAACTGTGGTTTTAAAAATTCAATATGAGGGAATATGCTGACATCTATTGGATACATGGACAACTGCAAGCTATGAATGCTAAGATCAGGCATAGGCAAACTCGGCCCTCCAGATGTTTTGGGACTACGATTCCCATCATCCCTGACCACTGGTCCTGTTTGCTAGGGATGATGGGAGTTGTAGTCCCAAAACATCTGGAAGGCCAAGTTTGCCTATGCCTGGGCTAAGATGCTTGCTTAAAAAAAAATAGCTTAATGATAACAGTCCCCTACTCCTCTATCAGTCCTAGCCAGAGTAGCCAATGATCAGGCATGATGGAAGTAGTAGTCCAACAACATCTAGAGGGCATTGCATCATAGATATGCAAGCCTATGTAAGGACATTGTACCCAAATCACTAAATGAAAGACTTTCCAATGGGTTACCTCTTCTCCTTCTTCAATATGATAATCCTTCCTTTGGTTTGGCCCACCAACAAACATTACATTGAGCTGATAGCGGTGCCTGCAGGGTAATAAAAATACCAATTTTTAACAGAAACCTATGATAAGTTAAGGCATAAAAGGATAAAAGAGTAAAGACTCTTCAAACCAGCATTTTTGTATGCAACCTTGCCTATTTGCACAATTTTGCATGGCCGGCTTCCCTGAATAGCATATCCACATGCTATTTTCATTGACAGGTGCACTTTTATGCAATTTACTTGGTCAACAAACTACACTGCAAAATTTGGAGAAGTTCAAATTTCAAAGGATGCTCGTGTATTGTTTCAAATAGTGTAAATTAGTGAGTTTCACCACTACATGAGAAATGAATCAAATTTCTCCCACATTCCTGCTTTCTAACATTCAGAGAGGGAGCTTGCAAAATTATGAATCCAGTGAGAGCTGAGTTGTACTTTGAAGTTTTCACCATCCCTCTCCCCAAGCACTGTGATTGGATAGTGTTCAGTGAGACTTTAGCTCTCTCTGGGTTGGGAGATAGAGCCCTCAATGAGCAAAGTCCAACTTCCCAAACTGGCATCCACCTAATATGGTGTTTTGCAACACTGGGGGGTGGGGATGGGGTGGGGCAGCCAACTAAGCTTAGACAGAGTTCCAAGCTCCAAACAGGCTCAAATCACTCCCAATTTACTCAGAGCAAGTCAGAGCAAGTTGGAGTGGCCTCAATTCAATTCAGATTCAAGCTGAATCATCCCAAATCTTACTGCATCAGTGGGATTCAGCCGAAGTGGTTGCACAGCCCACCTCTGAGCTATCCTAAAATTGTTGTTGCACTTTGATGATGATGATGATGATGATGATGATGATGATGATAATTATTATTATTATTTATTATTTATACCCCGCCCATCTGGCTGAGTTTCCCCAGCCACTCTGGGCGGCTTCCAATCAAGTGTTAAAACCAATACAGCATTAAATATTAAAAACTTCCCTAAACATGGCTGCCTTCAGATGTCTTTTAAAGAGAAGATAGCTGATTATTTCCTTCCCATCTGAAGGGAGGGTGTTCCACAGGGTGGGCGCCACTACCGAGAAGGCCCTCTGTCTGGTTCCCTGTAACCTCACATCTCGCAATGAGGGAACCGCCAGAAGGGCCTCGCGCTGGATCTCAGTGTCCAGGCTGAATGATGGGGGTGGAAACGCTCCTTCAGGTATATGTTATTTCCCACCCTCTTGGTGCCTAGAAAACTCAAACATGTTTTCCAGTTACTGTATATGACTTGCTTCTTCAAAGCCCGGAGTTCTTCTCAAAACCGCCTTGGCCCAGTATATCTGAAGGAGCGTCTCCACCCCCATTGTTCTGCCCAGACACTGAGGTCCAGTGCCGAGGGCCTTCTGGTGGTTTCCTCACTGTGAGAAGCCAAGTTACGGAGAACCAGACAGAGGGCCTTCTTGGTAGTGACACCCACCCTGTGGAATGCCCTCCCACCAGATGTCAAAGAGAAGAACAACTACCAGACTTTTAGAAGACATCTGTTTAGGGAAACTTTTAATGTTTGATGCATTACTGTATTTTAATATTTTGTTGCAAGCCGCCCAGAGTGGCTGGGGAAGCCCAGCCAGATGGGCGGGGTATAAATAAATATTATATTATTATTATTATTATTATTATTATTATTATTATTATTATTATTATTATTATTCTGAACCTGTGTTTTATTTTAAGGTGTGAAAAATACTATTTGTGGAGTGTTGTACACTCTTACAACCTGCTATCCACAGGCATACAACAAGTTTATTATCAGTGCATCTGTGAATGCCACAAAGACTACAAAGCATGTTTATTATCAAGAACTACTGTTTAATTAATGTTGACAACTATGGCTTTTAATCTGCAAAACAGCCTTTAGGTTTGATTGCTTCTGTTTCGGCCAGACATTGAAGACCTTTGACAGACATATACAGTATTTCACTCAAAGGCCATAGGGAGCTGCCTTGTACCGAATCAGACCACTCAGTAATGTCTATACTGACTGGAAGTGGTCCTCCAGGGTTTCAGACAGAGGAATCTCTCAGTGTTACCTGAAGATGCTAGGCGCTGCACCTGGAACTCTTGGTATGCAAAGCATTGCTGCTCTACTGAGCCGTGACTCTCCTCTCCTCTTTGATTTGCAAAAGAATTGAAAAACAACATTTTGTTTTCAACGAAACATAGAACAGCGAATTATAGAATCATAGCATCTTAGAGTTGGAAGGGACCCCACGGGTCATCTAGTCCAACCCCCTGCAATGCTGGAATCTCAGCTTAAGCATCCATGACAGATGGCCATCCAACCTCTGCTTAAAAACCTCCAAGAAAGGAGAATTCACCGCCTCTCGTGGGAGTCTGTTCCACTGCCGAACAGCTCTTACTGTCAGAAGTTTTTCATTATGTTTTGTCAGAATCTCCTTTCTTGTAAGCCATTTCATTGAGTCTGACCCTCAAGAGAAGGAGAAAATTCTGCACATATTCCATTAATAAAAAAAACCACACGCAAACCCATTAACTTACATGAGCTTATTGCATACTGGAGGCAAGAAGACAGCTCTGTTTTCTTCTACCCATTTCTTTACGTTCACAAGCATCTTCTCCATGACTCTTGATTGCAAAGTGTGCCAAAGGAAGGAAATGAGTTTGCATAGCTCAATACATCATGCCTACTAAGTTTTGCACAACCTTCGTGAGCTGCTATACGTGGTTCTAAGCTACTTCGGAGTGGCAGTGTCTGCTCTGACTGTCCCCCCTTCTCAATAGAATGCCAGATCTCTCTGCGTTCAATCTTCCAAAGGTCTCTTTGTTGAAGAAAGGGTATCTCAGTAGCTTAGCCAATGATCAACTTGTGCAGGGATAAAGTACACAGAAAGCTGCTTCCTTTTCAAAAGCTTGCACAGTCATGGTAAAAGTGATGTGCCAGCCATGTGTGTGTGTGTGTGTGTGTGCGCGTGTTTTCTGAAGGCTGCTCTGCAAACCGGTCCTGCTGAATTAGCCTGATAATCCATTTGGCCCAACATCCTTTTCTCACAGTGGCCAGCCTGATGTCTATGGGACGCTCAACAGCAGAACCAAAACTCAAAAGCAATTTCCCCACTTGTGGTCCCCAGCAATTGGAATTCAGAGGCACACTGTCTCTGCCACTGGGTGAAGAATATAGCCATGTTGTATTGTGTTTTTACTAATTTTTGTTGGGAGCCACCCAGAGTGGCTGGGGCATATTATTATTATTATTAGTAGTAGTCACTGATAGCTTTTTATCACCTTCTTTGTCCTCTATGCGTGATATGTGAGAGTGAGCATCTATCCTATGTGTAACATACAAATGCGACAACACAGATGACAGTTTTCAAAGTGCCACAGGACTCTTATTATTTTCCTCTCCCCCCCCCCTTTTTCTTCTTGATTAACTCTTTGGAACTTTTACGTTGTCAAGGGAGATTGAATGCATGCAAGTTGCAACGTTTTGTCGGGCCTAATAAAGGTATGACCTGATTGTGGACTTTGGATTTATTATTTTTCTCAATACTCTCCTTTTTGATATGCGTGAGAGAGCAGAATTAAAAACACAAAACATACAACCAATTCCCCTTAATATATAAGGGAGAACAGGGGTGAGAAAGAAACTCAAGGATCCAGCACCATTTGGAGTCTTTATAACCTGATCAATTTCCATCCCAACTGGTTGCTGGAATAGCTCAGTCTGCAGAGCACAAGACTCTTAAAATCGGGGATGTGGGTTTAAGCCCCACGTTGGGCAAAAGACATTGGGTTGGACTAGATGATCTTCGAGGTCCCTACCAACTCTATGAATCATGATAAGAACTTTATAGTTTATATGGTAACTCTGTAGCTACTATATTGGTTTGCTTCCTGCCTATCACCTTTTCATTTTGTTCCAGGGTCTTTCAGTTCTGAGAGTAGCCACTGTTTGGGTGGGCTTTTTTATTATTGATCTGAAAGCCACTCTTGGCTTATTGTTACTGATCAGCAAGCCACTCTGTAAGCCTAAAGAGGAGCACAAAATGCTTTAAGTAAATAAAGAATTGATTCTGGTTACTCTGCTGATGCCACAGTCCAAGGCCTTGCCCTCATTTGCCTGCACTGATGAGATAATGAATGAATGACTGGACTGCCTGGCAAGTGGACTCAAATCAATACTAAAATATACTATTAATTATGATCAATCGGGCTTTCTACCAAACAGACATATGAAAACATTGATTTAATTGAATATTTGGAATTAAGACCTAGCAAAAAAGTAGCATTTATGCTAATAGACGCCGAAAAGGCCTTTGATAACCCATCTTGGGCCTTTCTGCAAAAAACTATAGAACGATCAGCTTTTGGAGAAAAATTCTGTAGAGGTGTCAAAGCAATATATAAAGAACAAGCCAGTTTAACAGTAAACAACACCAAGACCGATATTACAAAAATTGAGGACACTAGGCAGGGTTGTCCACTTTCGCCCTTGTTATTCATTTTAACTCTCAAAATTTTAAATTCAGAATGAAGAAATGAAGATGAAAATTGAGGACACTAGGCAGGGTTGTCCACTTTCACCCTTGTTATTCATTTTAACTCTCAAAATTTTAAATTCAGAATGAAGAAATGAAGATGAAATAAAAGGGATTACACTTGGGGAAAAGGTATTTAAAATCAAGGCATTTGCGGATGACATCATTTTAACGATTGAAGAACCAGAAACAAGTGTCCCAAAAGCAATAGAGAAAATTCTAGAATTTAGCTGCGTATCAGGATTTAAGTAGAATATGACAAAGACAAAGTTAATGGTGAAAAACATGCAAGAGCAGGAACAAAAAGATCTACAGGGAAAGAAAAAATTGCAAATTGTGAAAAAGGCAAAATATTTAGGTATAGAATTAACCACGAGAAATATCAATTTATTTGAAAATAATTATAATAAGGTTTGGAAAGAAACAAAAAAGGATTTTGAAACTTGGAGCAGATTAAAATTATCAATAGGAGGAAGAGTTTCCATAATGAAAATGAATGTCCTTCCCAAAATGCTCCATCTCTTTCAAACAATTCCCATAATATCTAGAGAAACATGTTTTGAGGAATGGAGGAAAGATATGACAGCTAGCAGGGACTCAGCTATGCAGCTGCAAATGAAACGTTTTAAATGTGTTGTATCGTGCAATAAATATACAAATTTAACACTAGATGGCGAGAGTGAGCTATGCCAAATTTGATGTATTTTCCAAAACTTATTTTTTTAAAAGCATTTTCACAATGTTTTTAAAATGTGTGTAGATTCCACCCAGGGCTGGGGGCGCTATCCAGGTTTCTGCATTGCAGGGGGTTGGACTAGATGACTCTTGGGGTGCCTTCCAATTCTACAAACTCTGATCCTACTCCTAAGGTGTAAGCTCCCCCACCGGCAGGGAAAATTAGGGTTTCAGGGAAGGAGGTGCTGCTCTGAGGGGAAAGATCTGAGAAGGAAAAGACCTATTTATTAGGAAAATAGGTATCTCCTCATGTCAAGGACTGTGGGGGCCCTAGAATTGGGTGATTTGATCATTAGGGATAGAGATGTCTGAGTATGAAAGCACCTTGTGAATTTATTCATCCATCTTTGAGATGAGAAGCAAAACTGGCTTGGTGGATAACTTGCAATGTCCTCTGTGTTTCAGCACTGGAATGCACATCTTGAAAGAGGAGCGCGCGCACACACACACACACACACAGAGAGAGAGAGAGAGAGAGAGAGAACCATCCTCAGGCTTTTTCTTTTCTTTTCTTTTCAATGCTTTGAGTATATTTTTAATATTGAAATTGTACCAAATAGGACTAATTTAGCTAACTAGCCCTGGTGATCATCTAATGTTTATTGGATGGATTTTCCCCCTAAATTGATTTTGAATTTTGAATTTATTGTTATTCACGTTTTCTACTGTATTTTCTATTGTTTTTGTTGCATCCATTAAGTGTTTTAGATTTGTTGTTAGCCACCCTGAGCCCGGTTTTCTGAACCGGGAAGGGCAGGGTATAAATAAATTCTTATTCTTATTCTTATTATAATTATTATTAAATGCAGAATATTGCCTGCCCAAACAGAGAGTTTCTCCTCAAGATTGTTTCATAAAATGTATACACTGCCTGATTGCTAAAATAACTCAGAGCGGTTTGCAAAAGACAAAACTCAAGATAAATTCACAACCCTACTTTAAAACATACGTAAGTTAAAATACTAAAACTGTAAAATTATCTCAACTTTCTAAGCAACTAAACAGGAATGTTTTTAAGGAGGCTCCAGAAATGAGTACAGCAAATAATAATATTGGAGGGATGGGGGACCTGTAGCCCTCCAGTGGTTTTGGATTCCAGCTCCCATCACCCCTGAGCATTGCCCATGCTGGCTAGGACTAATGGGAGCTGGAGACCAACTAAATCTCGAAAGTTACAGGTTTCCCATCTCTGCCTTTGGAAGCGCTTGTTCCTATGACTTGCCCGCTTTCTGCAGTTCAGGCAACAGGTGGCACTGTGACCACGTGCCTGGGTGGGGAAAACTCCCCAGGCAAAACACAGGGAGAAAGAAAGCAGTTTCTAAAAATAATAAGAGGCCTCTTGCCAAGCACTCACAATGTTTGTTCCTCAGAGTGAGAAACAATAGGCCCGCATTCCAGTGGTCAGGGGGAAAGCCAGAGCAATAAATGGAGGGATAGGATGGGTTTTGTGTGTGAGTGAGACCGATATCTTCCAAAGCCAAGATTTTGGAAGCAAACTGATTGCTGGGGTGCCATGTAAGATGACAAAAGACAGATGGAAAGTGTGTGATTGTGAATGGCATTTTTATTTTGCTCCTCTGTGAGCTGAGCATTCTTCAGCAGGCCTGTTAGAATCGGCCCTGGAAATGGAATCTCCGCCTCTAGGGAACAGTGGGTCAGCACTCAAACATCCCTGCAATTTTATAACGTAAAGGATTTGATGGCTGCGTTCTGTGGCTATAGCCCTTCACGTGTGCTGGGAAAGTGTTTTAGGAGAATGTATTTTCCTGATAGCGATCAAGGAAGAAAATAATATGTGGTGCTTACTTTTTAAAAGTTTGTATATTGGCGTTTAGCTTAAATCCAACATGGATTCTTATTCTTCAATTGTGTTGCGCTGGAAAGAGTGAAGGCAGGGCTGTCTGAAGCATATGTGGCACCGGGGGTGCAAAGATCCGCCCAGTGCCCCCTCCTCCAGGTTGCGCAGTCCCAGGCGTGCAGGAGGGCGGAGCCAGGTGGTCGCCTCAGTGTCTTGCTGGCTCGGTTGCCCCCAAACCTGCGGGGCAGAGCAGAAGAGCAGAAGAGCCTGCTCTTCCTTGGACTCAACTCTTGGGCCCCCGACTCTCAGCCTGGCAGCCCTGAGAGCCCAGCGCCCGGGTGCCCCGCACCCCCAGTGCCTATGGGTAAGACGGCCCTGAGTGAAGGCCTGACAGACTGGACACTATCCACGTAGTGTTCATAAAGAGATCAACCTGGAATAAGTGCAAACTAAGCCTGCCTTGCAGTATCAGCAGAGTCACTGGAATAAATTCTTTATTTACTTAAAGCAATTTACACTACTCTTTAGGTTGCAGAGGAGCTTACAGATCAATAGTAAAATAAACCACCCATCCACATAGCATTGCACACCGGTGGCATGTAGTGGATTCACACAAGGGGGGGAGAGGCAGAGAGTAGACCTCATCCAACAATGTGCTGGGCACATGTGTAACTGCACACCAGTTACACATTCTGCCACTACTGCATGCACATCCTATTGTTATCTGCAGATGAGTGTGAACTGCAATCCATATCTCAGTCATCTTCATTGCAAACAAGGTGTGGTGGGTGTCCTCTTGGGTGTACAATGTTATCCTTGTTTCTTGAAAAATCTGTAATGCTGAGTTCATGGGGATTTTTGCTTCCAAGGCAGGGAATGCAGGGTTGCAGCCTTTAAAATGACCATTTTGCAGATTAAGGAACTGAGGCATTAATCTTTCAACGACATTAAAAGTGATTCTTACTCCAGTCAGAAATAAGGATGCAGTGAAAGGGAGGTATGGGGAAGTCGGATGAAAGAAGGTATACGAAAATAAGATTGTGAAATTATACAAAAAAAAAAAAAAAAGATTCTTACTCCAGTCAGATTAGTCACTGCGTCAGGGAAAATGAGGATTGCAACTCAAAAGTCTCTAATCTGTCCTTGGCTTGAATAGTAGCTACAAAATATCACAATGGGGGAGAGGAGGCTCAAAAAGTAATATAAGTTTTGTGTGTGAAAGAGAGCGCATCATTTTTCTAAATTCACCAGCTAATGAAATACAAAAATCAAGTTTTGCACCAGTTGCTGATGGCCTCGGGAGATAAAGGCAGGTGGGCATCAGGAAGGTAAACAAGAGAAAAAAACTAAGCTCGTGTGTGAAGTCTTTGGATTCATCGAACCCTTTGAAGAGAGGTGGATGGAATCCATATAAACACAACATCGATTCCAATCAGATACAGAGCAGCATAAGAATTTCTACGCAAAAGATTTGTTAAAAAAGGAAGGTTTTAAAAGGTGCTGACAAGACAACAGAAGCAATGCCTGTCTGATATATGCAAAAGGAGGGACTTTCAGTCGTTAGATCCCTCCACACTAAAAGCCTGATTCCTATATGGAATAAATTTCCTGATGAGATTGTATCTGAGGAAAATTTTTTATCCTGTGAACTGCCCTGAGACCTACGGGTATAGGGCTGTATACAAATTTAATTAACCATAATAATAATAACACCTGCAAGATGCCCTCTCATAAGAGCACTGTGACTGGTTGGGTATAGAAGAGGTGCTGTGATGTTTCAGGTATCCTGGTCCCAAACTATTTAGGGCTTTGTTCACAAATATCAGCACTTTGAACTTAGCCTATTAGGTAGTTGCAGCCAGTGCACCTGAGGCAGAAAATCCCACAAGCATCTCTCCCTGGAAGTAAAGATACAGTAACAATAAATCAAATATTTGCAGCATTTCAGTCATGCAGAATCCGCTGACTGATTTTTCCTCCAGCGAGAAATCCCAGCACACTTAAAACTCAAAAATGGAATGTGTACTATGAGCTCTTTAGAAGAATAGGGAATAATAATAATAATAATAATAATAATAATAATAATATCTTTTATTATTCATACCCCAGCCACTCTGGGTGGCTTCTAGCATAATAAAAGCATACCCAAAGCAAAACGTCAAACATTAAAAACTTTCTGATACTGGACTGCCTTCAGATGTCTTCTAAAGGTTGGAATTGTGCTCGGAAATGTACTGGCAGTAAATGTAGACCTTTTAGAAATGGTGTCAAATGTGATTGATTCATTGGTTGATGAAGGCAAAGGGGTGCAGAAACTCTGCCCTCTGGGCCCTGTTTGCGCCATGAGGCCATTTTTGCTAAGCTGTGCCCATGTGCCCCATACCTGGCATAATAAGTTGTCAGGTGCAGGGCAGGTAAGGATGTGGCAAAGCAGAGTTTGCAGTCGAGGGTGTAGAAATAGTATTGCAAAGGCTTTCCCTCAAAACAGCTCTACCTAAGAACATCCAAACATTGCAAGCTAGAAATCTTCCACGGTGTTTTCTTCTATGCTCTTGGCAACTGCGCCCTCTGCAAGAGGCCCAGTTCGTTTGCCAACGCTGGGCTGGAATATGCGCACACAGACCATCCTTGGAAGCTAATTTTGCATAGATGATCTAACTGTGTTCCATCTCCAGCGTTTATGATTTCCTAAAATTGCAGCTGCCAGAAAGAGAAACTGGCTGCAACCTTTCAGGAATAATCGTCGCATGTGAAAAGAGTTCTGTGTTGCCGATGCCTAAATGGTAGGTTGGGGCTGTGGGTTTTATTATAATGCCATGCCTCTTCCCTTTCCCTCCCATAGTCACGAAAGTTTGCATAGCCAAAGGGCAGCCCAGCATGATGCTTGAGAACCATCTGCAGCTGGGGAGAGGGAAACTGTCGGAATGTTTTTATTCCTCTGGTCAGAGATCAGATCACAGTTTCCGCCCCAGTTTTTATTTATTCAGAAATATAAGTGGCACACCATGGGTTGCCATGTGTATGTGTATGTGTGTGCCTCTTGTCAATTCACAAGTGTCAATTCTGCGGTGTGTCTCAGACATTCATGTTTCCATCAGTATGGAAATACCAGGAAGGTCAGCAAATCGCACCCTGACCCTTCTCTGGGCAAAGTGAAAGCAAACGAAGCAAGGACTCCATTATGCAACAGCTCAGTGTTTCTCCAGGGCAGATTCCTTGCTGGACTTACAGAAGGAAGGTTGACTCCAAAGTCGTCATAGGTCAGGAATGAGCACATGGATTGATAATATGGACATATTAACTACATACAAATGAATTGCACGTCGACACAAAATAAAAATGGATAAATGTGAAGAAATCTGGAACGAATATTTAAGCGATAAGGTGGATAGTGGTGGGAAGTAGGGGGAGGAGAGAGAGGCGGGAAAATATTGTTAAAAAAGGTGTAGTCATAGGTATATTCAAATATGAACTGTCAAATTGTGTTATTAGTGTTATTATGGTTTTTGTTATATGTGTCTTTTGCGGTTGATGTTTGTATCGAAAAAATGATTAAACAAATTTTAAAAAAGAAAAGAAAAGAAAAGAAAAGAACCTGTGGCCTTTCAGATGTTGTCGGATTACATCTTTCATCATCCCTAGTCATAGGCTATGCTGGTTGAGAATGATGGGAGTTAAGAATGTTGTTGTCCAATTCTGGCACTCACTAAAAGAGATATTACTGGACTTTTAAAATGCATCAGGGTTGAAGGTGAACTTTTCGAAATCCTCTATGTTATGCTTAAATGTTACTCTGCAAGAGCAAAATTACCTCAGCAGAACATTCAAAATGGAAACCTGCCCAGGTTGTTTCAAGTACCTGGGAGTCACTATCACAAACGAACTGAGACAACTCAAAAAGCCGAACTTTGATCCTTTAATGGGGCAGCTTAGGAAGGATTTACATTGCCAGTGTGAGCTGAATCTTACCTAGCAGCATAGAATAGCCGCAGTGAAGGTGGCGCTTCTACCTAAGCTCCTCTTTCTTTTTCAGGTTTTACCTGTCTAGCTTGAGAAGGATGTTCTTCATAAATGGCGAAAACCTTAGGCTGCTTTCATTAGCGGAAATAACAGATGAAGGGCTGGTGATAATGGGGGTTTGGGGATCCCCAGACTTTCATCATTTTTGTGATGCCTGCCTGCTTAAGCAAGCCATTCAGTTTTATAAGAGGGAATGAAAATGTAGAGTGGTCTCCACTGAACCTGAAAAACCTTATGAAACTGAAACACTACAGGGCATTGCTCAGTTCAAACGAAAGGAACTAAACAATCCATTCTACATTATTACTCTGAAGACTTGGAAGAAATGCTTGGGGTTTGGGCCAGTGGCAGAAGAAGTCTCTCTGGCACCCAGTGCAGAGTGTCAGGGGGCTGGGCGAACCATCCATAAGGACGGGGCGAACTGCCCACAGGAGCAGAGCAAGCTGCCTGGTTGCGCACGCAGAGGTTCATGAAAAAAGAGACACATTCATTAGTAGTAGTAGTAGTAGTAGAAGAAGAAGAAGAAGAAGAGTAGTTTGGATTTGATATCCCACTTTATTACTACCCAAAGGAGTCTCAAAGCAGCTAACAATCTCTTTTCCCTTCCTCCCCCACAACAAACACTCTGTGAGGTGAGTGAGGCTAAGAGACTTCAGAGAAGTTTGACTAGCCCAAGGTCACCCAGCAGCTGCATGTGGAGGAGCGGGGAAGCGAACCCGGTTCACCAGATTACGAGTCCACCGCTCTTAACCACTACACCACACTGGCTCCACCACATTAGTGTTTGGTACCCATTTGCAGTGCATACTGTGGTTCACATGGGAGCAGTAAGCCTCAGAAATCATTATGTTACTGAGACAGTTATGGTCACAACACTCTTAGCATGAATCTCCAGCTATTGTCTGTTTTATCCCCATTTTAATTGTGCTTTATACAGTTGACAATGGATGTATTGTTTTACTTACTGAAATATTATATGCTTTCTATATATAATTTTTATTACATTTTCTGTTTTACAATTTAGAATATCCAATTAAACAACCTTAAAATGTCAGTGACTTCCCTTTCTACGGTTCATTTAGTATATCATAAATCCCTGCATATTTTACATAAACTAAACCATTCAGTATTCCATTATTACATCTGTCAAAACTTGTTTACACTGTTGGATTTATCTTAATGCTGCCAACGTTTTCAAGCGTACACAATTTCCTTCCATATATTCAATAAACATTTTCCAATCTTCTTTAAACGTATGTTCTTCTTGTTCTCTTTTTCTATATGTGAAATCTGCAAACTGCACATATTCCATCAGTTTAAGTTGCCATTCTTCTTTAGTTGGGACCTCGCTTGTTTTATGCTTTCTACACATGGGATGCATAGTGCAATGATGATGTGATTATTTTTATTTTTATTTCTTCCCTGCTTTTATTTCTTCCCCTGTTTGTTCAGCTGTGGCCTGATCTTCCAGGTTTCTTGGCGTCTTCTTAAATGTGCAACATGACATAACTACTTCTAGTGTTTTCCCAAGCCTGATACAGTTGGTTGGTTGCCTTTTGCCGAGAATGTGGAAATGCTGGACATGTTGCCATTCATTTATTTTACTAGGTGGTGAAGAGGATTTGCATGGTGGTGCTGTCAGCAGCCATATGTTTCCCACAATAGCGACTTTCACATCATACATTTAAAGCATTGTGGTACCACTTTCATGGCTTCCTGCAAAGGATTATGGGAGCTGTAGTTTGTCAAAGGAGCTGAGAGTTGTTGGGAGACTCCTTTTTCTCCCTCACAGAGCTACAGTTTGCAGAGTGGTCTAAACAATCGATTCCTCTTCACCGGGAACTCTGGTAAGTGTAGCTTTGTGAGGGGACTGGGGGGTCTCCTTATAATTCCCAGTACCCTTAACAAATTGCAGCACCCAGGATTCTTGTGGGGAAGCCATGACTGTTTAAAGCTGAATGGTACTGCTTTAAAAAATGGTGTTAATGTGGCCAATGTCTAGCTAGGCTTTTTAAAAAATCTGGAAATTCAAGAAAATCTAGAAAAGGCAACTGTCCAGGAGATGGCAGTATTGCACTCTGCATCTTCCAGTGACACCCTTCTTGAGTTTAGAAAAAGCTCTGGTTTTGTTAGCTCATCTATGGCCCTCCTGGAAGCAACAGCCTGTAAAAGAAGAAGAAGAAAAAGAAAAAAATGAAACATTCTTGGAAAATGTTTTACAGAACAGATTCTAGCATACAATGCTAATTGTGTCTTTTTGGAGAGGGGTGGGATGGGAGATCACAGTTGTCAACTTGGAAATTCATCATTTGGGCCTTTCAAATGTCTTCCAAGTTGAAGCCCTGCACCTAAATTGAAAACAAAGTTGTGTATATGAAATGTCTGAAAAATGGCTCTGAGCGCAGGAAACTCTAGCAGATAGCGGATTTAGATAGAGCACTCTCATCTGCAAAGTGTTAACCTTCTCCCTCTTTCTAAAAGATGTGCCTATCCAAAATTAAGATCATATGGGAAAGACCACAAGTCACTTCCCACATTGGATTTTATGGCTCCCCCTGCCCCTGCCCAGTGAGAACCAAAGAGACTTCAACCAATTTATTCCAGAATATCTCCTAACGTTAGTGGAGATGGCTTTGGGGGAGACAGTCACAAGTTGCAACCTGTGTGCTTAGAGCTGGCATTCTCAATGGTTACAGGGGGCCAACTATGCAGGGAGTTCAATTTCTACAGCAGAAACAAAGTTATAAAACTGGACAGTACCAGTTTGGAAATGGGAGGGGTTTCAATGTTTGAATATCCCTAGCACCACTAAAAGATACATCATGCAGTGCAGGGAAAGGAAAATAGGAGGAAATGCTCCTTCACTCTGACACTTTTTTCCCCCATGCAGGAATGTGTTGGTGTTGTTTTTGTGACACGGCAGTGCGTTCAAATGTGTGCTTCCCAACCTACAGCCTGAAGTGAAATCTAATATCAAATTCTGACTTTGGGACAGCCAGTCATTCGCGCACTTTCCATTCTGCATGGCTGGATTGATTTTAATTCCAAGAAAGCTATGGAGCAGAGATCCTTCAATGGCAGTAGTGTTGAAGCATTTTCCTTTACGAAAGGCGAGATGCGACAGCAAAATCCTCTTGTCCATTGGGCACAGGGCAGCATGACCCACACTGACATTGGAATTTAGGAAGCTGCTTTAATCTGTGTCAGACCATTGATCCACCCAGTTCAGTGTTGTCTACACCAGGGGTCAGCAAACTTTTTCAGCAGGGGGGCCAGTCCACTGTTCCTCAGACCTTGTGGGGGTCCGGACTATATGGGGGGGGGGGGAATGAACAAATTCCTATGCCCCACAAATAACCCAGAGATGCATTTTAAATAAAAAGACACATTTTACTCATGTAAAAACACGCTGATTCCTGGACCGTCCATGGGCCAGATTTAGAAGGTGATTGGGCCAGATCCAGCCCCTGGGCCTTAGTTTGTCTACCCATGGTCTACACTGCCTGGCAGTAGCACTCAAGGGTTTCAGACCAGGGACATTCTCAGTCCTACCTGCAGATACCAGGGGTTGAACCCGAGACCTTCCACATGCAAGGCAGATGCTCTAGCACTGAGCAATGGCTCTTCGCCAGGTGGCCATTCCATCTGGCCATAACCATTATCTAAGAGTCAGTACCTGAATGTACATATTTTCCTCTTACGCTCGTGTCACTTTTTCTTTTTTCTTATGTTTTTTTTTAATAAAATTTTTATTGGTTTTTCAACACTTATTAAACACAAACAATACACAATACAAAACAAACAAACAAACAAACAAACACATAAACACACAAATATAATTTCAAATCCTTTTTTTTCCTTAAACCCTACTTTGCCGACTTCCCCTACCTCCCCTTTCTGCATCCCTATTTCCAAATTTGTTTCAGCAAATCCTCTCTTCTAAAATTATCTAATTTACCCCTTATTTTTCTCTTTTACTTGATCATTTACAGCTGTAATCCTCTTTTTTTTCGATAACCTCGACATTTTAGCACTCATTAATCTTATATTTCTTAAGATAAATTTTTAATTTCTTCCAATCTTCTTCCGCCGTCTCTTTTCCTTGGTCTCGGATTCTGCCAGTCATTTCAGCCAGTTCCATATAGTCTATCACCTTCGTCTGCCATTCTTCCAAGGTGGGTAGTTCTTGTGTCTTCCAATACTTTGCGATGAGAACTCTTGCTGCTGTAGTAGCATACATTTTAAAAGTCCTATCTTTCTTTAACACCAATTGGCCAACAATGCCCAAGAGAAAGGCCTCTGGTTTCTTGTGAAAAGTACACTTAAGTAGCTTCTTCATTTCATTATATATTCTTGGAACTTTGAAGTGTCAGGCATAGCTCTAATGGCTTTAGCCCAAACGTAGCAGAGTTTTCCTGCACAGCGAAGAAGCTAGTTGAGGTGGAAATGACTTGTCAGCTAGACTCAGAATAACTATTTACAGGATTTATTAAAAGGAAAAAATAAAACCAGCAGAGTTTCTGCATACAAAACAAAGCAAAATAAATCCTTTCTCTCTCTCTCTCTCTCTTAACCATACACAGCACTTCTACTCCTAACACACCCACCTAACACAAACTGTGCTAGCATTCCTAGATAACAGAGTTGAGTGCTGGTCGTTAACCAATCAGAGTAAGTAGCTTCTAGGTCAAGCAGACCTTGGCTTTCTTCCAAGAGTAAATTGACATTGCCTTGAGTTAATTGTGTGAAGCCAGAATCTAAGTTTTCATGAGAATCAATTAACAGAAACTGAACACCCCCTCACAGATTCTGCTGGACAATTAAC
Source organism: Podarcis gaigeae (assembly GCF_964106915.1). Lineage (NCBI taxonomy): Eukaryota > Metazoa > Chordata > Lepidosauria > Squamata > Lacertidae > Podarcis > Podarcis gaigeae. The sequence continues at coordinate 99,655,168 of NC_139680.1, forward strand.
ATCAAATAACACCTATGTTTATTTAAATAACACCTATGATTATTTTTCCAGCAAACCTAAACCCTTGCACATTTGCTTGTTCTTTATCTTTGCCAATGGTTTAGTTAATACATCTGCTACATTTCCTTCACTTGGTACATAAGTACATGTGATTATATTGTCTTGTACACAGCAACGTACATTTTGGTATTTTACAGAGATATGTTTGGAACGTGCTTTGAAACCCTCTGTTTTACTTAAGGTTATACAAGTCTGATTATCAATGTAAACTTGTACTGGTTCTCCACAATTTACATTTAAATCTGCTAACAAATGCTTGAAATAAATCACCTCGTTGCACAATTCACTCAATGCGGCGTACTCTGATTCCGTTGATGACACACTTACGTCTTGCTTACGTGACCGCCAGCTGATTAAAGCTCCACCGACCATTATGACTAGTCCTGTGACAGATTTTCTATCTGGCAAATTTCCCCAGTCACTATCACAGAAGCAACTCAACATTTCATCCTTTGAAGAATTTAATTGTAACATATAGCCAATTGTCTGTTTGAGGTATCTCAGAACTTGTTTTACCCCTTTCCAGGCATTTAGTGTGGGTTTTGAGACCAATCTACTCAATATGCCTACTGCATAGCTAATATCAGGTCTGGACCACTGTGCTAGATACAATAAACTTCCAATTACAGAATGATATATATCAGGATGTTCAAATTCAGGACTCTCATCTATATGAAGTGTTTTTATGAAACCTGGATCCATAGGCACCACTGCCCCTTTGCAATCCTGCATCCTGTATGTAGTCAGTAGTTGTTTAACTTTGTTCTGCTGACTAATTAGGCAGCTGCCATCTTGGGCCCAGCACACTTCCAACCCTAGATATGTCCTAACCGGGCCTAAGTCCTTCACTTTGAACCTACTGGACAATTGCTTGGCAAACCTTTTAGTTTGTTTATCTGTTTTGCAAGCATACAATACATCATCTACATAAATCAGACAAAACTCTTGATCACTGCCTGTACCACGTACACAAACACAATTGTCAGCTGTACTCTGCTTGAAACCAAATGACACTAAGGCCTCATGGAAACATTTGTTCCAAGATCTTGCCGCCTGTTTGAGACCATATAGAGCTTTGTTTAATTTCAACACTCTATTGGAACCTGTCTCATAACCAGGCGGTTCGGCTAGGTACAGGTCTTCTGATATTGATGCATGTAAATATGCAGTCTGGATATCAAAATGGTTTAACAGGAGTTTTCTCTTTGCCCCAAGCGTTAGAATCAGCCTTACACTGTCCCCCTTAGCAGTAGGGGAAAAAGTCTCGTCATAATCTTTTCCAGGCCTCTGAGAGTATCCTTGAGCCACTAAACGAGCTTTGTATTTGTACTTTCCTGTCACCAGAGGTTTAAGTTTGTACACCCACCTGCAGCCTACAATCTTTGCCCCCTCAGGAGCTGCTACTGGTGTAAAGACCTTGTGCTCATTCAGAGAGGACATCTCTTCCTCCATTGCCTGTTTCCAGAGCTCTGCCTCCTCTTTTGGTAACTTTAACACCTCCTGAAAACTCTTGGGCTCTGCAATTACAGTAAACACATTTGCAGTATCTGGAGAAAAACACACTGGAGGCACTCCTTTGTTTTGTCTTTTAGATCTTCTGGGAGAAAATTTTTCTTCTGACCCACTTTCCTCCTCAGAACTACGACCTCTCTTTTGTTGCTTAGCAACTGGTCTCTGGCTAATTCCACTTTCTTGAGAGCTCTTATCTGAACTTTCCTCCCCCTCAGACTCTGATTCTCTATGTTTACCTTCAGAGTCATGAAGCTCCTGGGAAGGTTCAAACCAAACCTCAGTATTGGCATGTAGTCTCTCCCAGCCACTATGTTCACAAAAACTGGCATTCCTGGAGATCACAATGCCATTTGTCCCTTCAGCAAAGCGGAAACCTTTTCCCAGCTCTTGGTAACCCACAAACACTAACTGTTTGGTCTTAGGATCTCCCTTCTTTCTCATTTGTTTTGGAATTAATACCCAGGCTTTTGATCCAAACACATGCAAATGGTCAATTTTGGGTTTTTTCTGAAACAATTTAAAGTACGGAGTTGTACCTATTGTTTGATGAAAGAGCCTATTTTGGAGATAACACGCGGTGAGCATGCTCTCCCCCCAATAAGACATGGGCAAATCAGCATCATCAAGCATGGCAAACATCATATTTTGTAAAGATCTGTGTTTTCGCTCTGCAACGCCATTCTCCTCTGGGGAAAAAACGTTCGTTTTTCTATGCCCAATGCCACGCTTTTGTAACCAATCTCTAAAAGCATTTGACATAAATTCGCCACCTCTGTCCGTCTGAATCCTTCTAAGTTTAAGGGACAGAAATCTTTCCACAGATGCCACCCAGCCTTTAAACTTAGTGAACACATCACCCTTATTCTTCATGGGAAAAACCCAAGAGTAACGCGTGGCGTCATCCACAATTGTTAATGAAAACGCGATCCACCCCTGCTTACAGCAAATGGACCAATTACGTCCATGTGAACCAGCTGTAGCGGTGACTCACTAACTCTGTCACTTCTGGGGTAAGAGACTCTGTGGGTTTTAACCTTTTTACAAACATTACAATCAAGGTACTTGTTACAACTCTTTAAATTACCCCCATCAGCCAATTCAGACATTTTTAGTACACTTTTCCAGCAAGCATGCCCCATTTTCCTATGCAATAAGTGCACACAGTTGTCATGTATAGCTTTGTTATTCACTGCAGGCTGAGATTTACTGACTACTGCTGCAACTTGAGATCCTGCTTTAAGCCAAAACAAGCCTCCCTCTGACTTAGCAGTGCCTAAAATCTCACCAGCCTTCTTAATAATACAACTGTCTCCTTCAAAATACACTTTAAACCCAGCTTTTAGCAAACAATCTACAGACATCAGATTGCTCCTTAATGAAGGCCCACAAAGTACATTTTGCAGGCATTCACGAAGACAAGGAACAAAAACTGCACCCCCCGAAATCACTTCGGAAGTACTTCCGTCTGCTAGGGCTACCTGGCTGCGCTGTGCTGAGTTCTTGGAAACAAACAATTCATCTGAATTTATGATGTGCCGAGACGCTCCCGAATCGACCACCCAGACAGCTGGTTTCTCATCAGCAATCTTGACCTCAGCGGTCACCAGCTGAGCCGACTGTTTCCGTTTGAAGAATTTCTTTTTACGCTGCTGCTGCTGCTGATCTCGTCTCTGCTCTTGCACTGGCCACTGAGACTTGACCAACTCTGGACATTGTCGTTTTAGATGCGCTGAAGACCCACATCGGAAACAACGCCTAACAGCAAACACTGACTCCTCACCGGTACGCTGCTTTTGCTTCACCTCTGGCACGGCATGAGAACTCCTTCCAAACCGCCCGCCTGTAGAAGCCTCTGCAGCAAACGACCTTTCTTGCCTCTTCTGCCATTCTTCAATCAAACGCCCAGTAACATAACTGACTGATAAATCACGCTCCTGTATGCCTTCTAGAGACAAAACTAAATTATCCCAGCTTTCCGGGAGAGAACTCAAAATAATAGCCACCTTCTCCTGCTGGTCTAACGCACAGTCTCTTTCCTGTAGCACAGCAAACTTTAACTGTAAACTGTGTAGGTGTTCCTGCATTGTAACCCCAGGCTGCAACGTTGCCTTGTACAATGCCTTGCGAATGAACAGCTTGGAAACCGCTGTCTCACGCACATGGAGTTCTTTAAGTGCTTGCCACACACCTCTAGCTGTCTTGATTCCCCTCACATACGGCAACTGGGAATCTTCCAGCCCCAAGACAATTGTGGCCCTTGCTCTTTGGTCTTTATCGAGGTCTTCATCATCAGGCTTCGTAGGAAACTTACTTACCACTTGCCAGAGACGATCCCTCTGCAGCACTGCCTCCATGCGTTCCGACCACAGCAAGTAATTGGAGTCATTCAGACACTCAAAAGCCATCTGAACTGGTTGAGAGGCCATCTTGAGAGCGATGTCCCTGGAACCCGGAACCAGCTACTCACGACCACCGAGAGAGAAAACAGGAACCACAGCACCCAGCACTAGCACACTGCAGCTGTTGTCCTTGAGTCCACTGCGTCACCAGCTCACAGCAGTCAGGAACCAGCCAGTGTCCATCTGCTGCACCAACAGGAACAACAACTTCTGGAACTACTGGAACCAACACCGTTGATGCTGACACCACCACAACTCAGGCTGGCAGCACAATACCCATAACCTCTTGGAACTTTGAAGTGTCAGGCATAGCTCTAATGGCTTTAGCCCAAACGTAGCAGAGTTTTCCTGCACAGCGAAGAAGCTAGTTGAGGTGGAAATGACTTGTCAGCTAGACTCAGAATAACTATTTACAGGATTTATTAAAAGGAAAAAATAAAACCAGCAGAGTTTCTGCATACAAAACAAAGCAAAATAAATCCTTTCTTTCTCTCTCTCTCTCTCTTAACCATACACAGCACTTCTACTCCTAACACACCCACCTAACACAAACTGTGCTAGCATTCCTAGATAACAGAGTTGAGTGCTGGTCGTTAACCAATCAGAGTAAGTAGCTTCTAGGTCAAGCAGACCTTGGCTTTCTTCCAAGAGTAAATTGACATTGCCTTGAGTTAATTGTGTGAAGCCAGAATCTGTAAGTTTTCATGAGAATCAATTAACAGAAACTGAACATATATCATTTCCCAGAAAGCCTTAATCTTCGGGCACGTCCACCAAAGGTGATAAAAAGTACATTGGTCAAGACATTCTTTTTTCTTATGTTGGTTTGATTGTAAGCCATTGTGTGAGGCATAAGGTGAGAACGGTCTCCCTCAGGAGTTGTGGACTCTCCTTCTTAGGAAATTTTTAATCAGAGGCTGGATGGCCATCTGTCATGGATGCTTTAGTTGAGATTCCTGCATCGCAGGGGATTGGACTAGATGCCTCTTGGGCTAGATGCCCTTCCAACTCTATGGTTCTATGATTATTTAACTGTTTGCTAGAGTTGGGGGAGAAATTTTGTTTCAATGTAATGCATTTCTCCCTAATTCACACTTGTCAAAACAATGCATAAACCAAAACACTGGACTTCTTTGAATTTTGCGGTGCAATTTGGCAATCTAAAACTATGTACCAAATGTCTATACTGAGGGACAGGTTTGCATACAAATGCATATATTAGTGAAAATCATGGGGGGGGGGGTTGATGTGTTAAACTGGGGTAAATTGCTTGCAAAAATGTGTATACTGGGCAAAAGTGTGTGCAAATTGTGTATTTTGGGAGCAACACACAAGGACATTTCCCCTCGTACTGCCCTAAAAAAGCACAATCAGGGGAGAGATTTTCCTCATGGTGGGAAGAAAGGGTTAAATTGTCCCTCCATACTTGTTGCAATTCTGGTAATCATTACCTCCTCAAGCCTCAGCTGATGCTATTCTGCAATTCTGCAAAATGTGGATGAAATCTTTGTTTGTTTTGCAGTGTGTGTGTTTGCTGTCTTGCCCACCCTCCCCACTTTCAGGACGCAACAAGCTTTATGTATAACTAAATAACTAAATAAGGCAATCAAGCAATCTACAGATACAGATGTTGAGGATATAATGAGGAAGGAAGAGGAGAAGGCAGGAGGGTTAAGGGTAGAGTACAGCTGCTCAAAGCTGTGCGGTGGCAGAGAGCCAAAGCATTGTTGTGGCAGATCTGATGCTAAATGCAGAGACTGCTTGAGGTGCTTGAAAAGCTATATGGCAAGGAAGGAGGGAAAGGGAGAGACAGAAAGAGAAGAGAGAGAACAAACAAATCTGCAGGAGTATTAAGAGTGCTTTGGTGTCTCCTGGCAATGATGTAAGATGGGGGACAAGGAAGAAACATTTGTATGCAAACGTGTGTTGAAAACGTCAGTGAGCAACCACATATAGAAAACAAGTACCAGTAACCTACCTACTTTAGATTAACACCACGGTCCTATTCCTGACTTGGGAGCAAACCTATCCCCATCCAACTTCCATACACCAGCCAAAGTCAAAGATAGACTGATGTAGGAACGACTAATGTCCACAATGGTACTTAACTGCCAAGGCAGCACGACACCCCTGGAGGAACTTGGGCTGAGATGGAGGAGTGGAAATTATTTGGAATCTTATGCTTGCTCAACGGTCTGTCCCACTCCTAAGAACAAGGAACTGATTTGCAGCCGACCCTGCCATTAGGCAGGGAGATGGCCCCCTCCTGTAGCTCATTTTAGCTGCTCAAAGTGTGCTCTGGTGAGCCCCAGCTTACACTGATGAACTCCCTTGGGCTTACCTGGAAGTGGCAGCTCACCACTGCTGTGGTTGGGGGCTCCATTTTGACTTCCTGCAGTGCACCAGAACACTCAATGTACTGCGTTAAAATGGAAGCTCACATACCCAGTTGCTTAACATTTTGTAAAGCATTTTGTTATATACATGTGTGATTATGTTTTAGATTTTTTTTGTTTTCTATTATGCTTTCTTTTATCCTTTATTGTAAATTGCTTTTATTACTTGGGTTTTTAAAAAAGTGAGTAATAAATTTAATAAATTAGATAAAAATTAAATGGCGGGTATGGGGACAAGGATCAGTACTGATTGGCCCCCGATAGGGCAGTGGACTTTGGAAGCTACCATAGGTTGCCAGCTGCTGGTTTCAGGCATGCCAAACGATTGCTCCATGAGCCAAAAAATACCAGACAAAACAGGAAGGACTTATCATTGCTTCCAGAAGGAACACAAAACTTCAGAGAAATGTGGGGGGGTGGGAGGAATTCCACTTCAGCTTAATGTCACTGAAGTTAATGAGCCCATTCCAAAATGAGATATTTAAGGACTGCAGCATAGTTGTGAAATGATGACTGCCATCCAGGGAATGTTAGGCGCTTAACTTAAATGTTAAGTGCTTGGTTTCAATGGGTCTTAGGTATGCTTAATTTCCCCGGAATTATTTCCTTTTTATTTTTACACATATTATAATGGCATTAAATTGACAAATGGTGAGCAGGATGGGAAAGCGTACATAAAGACTCAATACAACGTAAACTCTGCAATCTCAATCCAGGTGATTCAAGAAAATGCCAACAACATCTCTCAGTTTCTTCTTATTCACATCTAGCCCAGGTGGACAGGAATTGACATCTGGTAGCTAAATGTGCAAATGATGACACCATCTAAGTCAGGGGTCAGCAACCTTTTTCAGCCATGAGCCGGTCCACCATCCCTCAGACCATGTGGTGGGCCGGACTATATTTTGAAATTTTTTAAAAATGAACGGATTCTTATGTCCAGAGATATATATATATATATATAACCCAGAGATGCATTTTAAATAAAAGTGCACATTCCACTCCATTTAGGTAGAGGTGTGGGGGAGGTTTCCAGGTGTGTGCCCTGACCCTTGAAGAGTAGGATCAGGAAACTGCTCTGCAGAGGAAATCCTCTACTTTTAACAGGATAGAAAGTGGCAAGCAGGAGGAAGACCCCATTTCATGGAATCATAGAATTATAAAGTTAGAAGGTACCCTGAGGGTCATCTAGTCCAGTTCCCAGCAATGTAAGAATCTTAACTAAAGCATCCATGACAGATTACCATCTAACCTCTACTTAAAACTACCATGAAAGAGGGTCTACCACCTCCCAGGTCTTACTGTCAAAGTTTTTCCTGATGTTCAGTCAGAATCTCCTTTCTTGTAACTTGAATTCATTGGTTCAGTCCTACCCTCCAGAGCAGGAGAAAACAAGTTTGTGTCATCTTTCCCAACATCAGGGTCTTTCCCAGGGAGTCTTCTCTTCTCATGAGGTGGCCAAAGTATTGGAGCCTCAACTTCACGATCTGTCCTTCCAGTGAGCACTCAGAGCTGATTTCCTTCAGAATTGATACGTTTGATCTTCTTTGCAGTCAGTGGGACTCTCAAGAGTTTCCTCCAGCACCATAATTCAAAAGCATCAATTCTTCGGCGATCAGCCTTCTTGATGGTCCAGCTGTCACTTCCATACATCACTACTGGGGGAAAAATACATTTAGAACTGTGTATTTTGAGAGAAAACATGTATGGTATATATTAAATCTGTATGAAGAATTGCTGTATGGCAATTCTTTAATGCTGATTTCATTTTTTTAAAATGTTGATTAACATGGAGTTTTCTTGGCAGGGATACTGGAGTGGCTTGCCGGTTCCTGCTCCAGGTGGATCACATTTGGTCAAAACTCTCCACTATGACCTGTTCATCTTGGGTGGCCCCGCACGGCATAGCTCATAGCTTCTCCGAGTTATTCAAGCCCCTTCGCCACGGCAAGGCAGCGATCCATGAAGGGGGCAAAAATGGGATAGGCCTAAGTTATGGGTGAACATATGCAGAACTGATGGTCTCTGTGTCGGTCCTGATATTGGAGTTATGAATCCAATGTACCATGTACATTGTAGCCAGTGTACCCTGGAGCCTGGTGGAGGGCAAATTCTGCAATTCTGAAGACTGACAACCATCCAAAGGCTTTTATAGTTCAGGCACATCTTCCACCATGCAGACAACATAACTAATGTTTCGTTCTCCTTAGAGACTGCAGCTACCAGAATGCAAACAGATGTAGAAACGCATCTACAGTGATACCTCGGATTAAGAACTTAACCTGAAGCACCACTTTGGCTAATGGGGCCTCCCGCTGCCACCTCACCGCCGCCATGCGATTTCTGTTCTCATCCTGAAGCAAAGTTCTTAACCCGAGGTACTATTTCTGGGTTAGCGGAGTCTGTAACCTGAAGCATCTGTAACGCAAGGTACCACTGTATAGCCAGTGCTTTTTTTTCTGGGGATACTCAAGGGTATGCATTGCTGGCACCTCCCCGCCCCCCCAATTTTAAAAGTGTGACATTTAGTATAACAACTTCATGGTGAGTACTAGCACCTTTTTTTCTAAGAGGGAGAGGGAGAGAGAGAGGACTGTATATAATGATGTTATATTATTGTAGAGAGTAAGAATGAGAGTCTTTGTGGCGTAGTGCTTAGAGCACTGAGCTAGGACCTGGAAGACCAGGGTTCAAATCACCACTCAGTTCACGAAGCTCACTGGGTGACTTGGGGTCAGTAACTGCCTCTCAACCTAACCTACCTCACATCGTTGTTGTTATAATTAAGGAAGGAGGGTGTGAACCATGTACACCACCTTTAGCTCCTTGATGAAAAAGATGGAATATAAATGCAAGAAAATAAATAACTTGTGCATTTATAATAAAATTAGGCTGCAGAAATGCCTTTGAACCAGATTCCTCTTCCATCCCTAATCCTGACTAGTAGCCATTGACTGAATCTGTCTAATCCCCATTTAAAATCACCCATGCTGACAGCCATGGTCAACATCTTGAGATAGCGAACCCCATGTGTGAAGAAGTCCTTCCCTTGTATATCCTGAATCTTCTAACATTCAGCTTCATTCAATGCCTGCATTGGGTTTCTAGGATTGTGAGAGAGGGAGGAAAATGAAACATTTGATGGTGGCGCCCAGAAACTCGAGCTTTATGTTGAGCTCTGTGCCTGGCTTCTGCCTTAACGTTTGGTCCTGGCTTTTATACAACTGGGTACTGGAGCCTAAACGTTAGAAGTGTTTGTCAAACTCTACCACTGCCAAGCATGTCTGCCTTAAGCTGTTTGAGAATTTAAAGCCATTCCTTTGCCAAGAGGCAATAGCCAAAGGGGGTCTAGCCCACTTTTTGTGGTTGCAGCCCTGCCCAGCTGCCTATAGAAGAAAGTCGTGTATATAACTAGCCTGCTGTGCAAAAATGTTTTGCCTCCACTGTCAGAGGCAATATGCCTCTGGATGCTGGTTCCTGGGAAACACAAGCAGGGAGAATGATCTGGTACTCAGGTCTTGCTTGTGGGCTTCCCATAGGCATCTGGCTAGCAAAGGGTCCTGAAAGGGATCCTGAAAGAGATGTGCCATCTACCTTGGCCAAGGTCAGGCCCACACATGAGGCATGGTGAGGCAACTGCCTTGGGTGGCAGGATCCATAGGGGCAGCAGATCCTAATCCCCTCCCCTTGATACTGATTCATCACTTTTTCCCTTAAGGGGAGGGAGGACACCGTTTTGTGGTTCACCTCAAGTGTCAAAATGCCTTGGTTTGGCCCTGCCTTGGCCTGTTCCAGCAAGTTCTTCCCATAACGAGACCCTGGTCTTCCTGGGTCACTAACTGAACAGTCTTTACTTCCAGGTAAATGGGTACAGACTCACTGTGTGGTATCATACAACTTTTTAAACAGCCATAGTTTTCCACAAAGAATCCTGGAAATTGCAGCTCTGTTAAAGAGGCTAAGAAAGTTATTAACAGACCTACAGCTCTCAGCATGCTTAGCAAACTACCCTTCCTAAGATTATTTGGGGCAAGCCACGTCAGTTTAAGTGGTAAGATGCTGCATTAACTGTACAGTGCAGGTGGGGCCTAGCTGTTGCAGATGAGGAACAGGCTGGTTCTCCAATTAAAAAATATACTCTTTGCGAGGAAAGTGTTTCACAAGGACCATCTGACCCAGTATATATTCTTCTACACCAGGGGTTTGGAACCTCAAGCCCAGAGGCCAAATGTTGGCCTATTCCCCCTAGGCCATGTCCCTTTCACAGTCACACCCTCTTCCCCCAGGTCACATACCTCACCTGCATTGCTTCACATCCTCATTGTGTGTTTTTGCCTCTGTCCCTCTGTCTCTTTAGCTTTTGAATATGTTCCTTTTTCATTGCACTTGTAGCCGATTTCATGACTTTGGCACACAGTTCGCATCCATAAATAATACATCCCTGTCATATAAGTTGATAAATGTGCATGCCAGGCTCTGTAAATCTATATTTATTCATACCATATGAACTGTTTATACTATTTATTTCAGCCATGGAATGGATAATTGCAAATATAGCATGTGGTGGATGTTTCCTGAGCCTAGCAAGCCCAAACTCTGCCTCTCAAAGCAGTGGCCTGGTTATCTGCTTCGAAATCCACTCCCGCCTGAGTTGTCAAACATGTGCTGTACCATTTTGCTAGGACCTCCTCCCCCTCGCCCCAACATAGGTGCACCCAAAAGCACCAGTAAGCCTGGACTTGGAGGTAGATATCTGAGTACCTCCACTCAGCTCATTGAACAAGAGTGCCTCCAAGCGAGGATATGTGTTGTACATTGGTCTGGAAGAGGCGCACATGGGGACAGAAAACCAGGATCTCCATTGTTGGAGGAGCTGGCCGAACAGAGGCTTGGTCAATGCATTGTTCCTACAACCCCTGCTACCTTCCAACAATGGAGATCCTGCATCCCTGCACCCCTCTCTTCCAGGCCCTTTGGAATTACCAGCAAGAAAGGGGATGGTGGTGGCTATGGGAAGCTTAAAACACTCTAGATCAGCTGGGAGGCAAGGCAGATAGATAGAGAGAAATGGTCCTGGGAGGAAGCATGCCTCTCTTTCCTCCAACATATGGGCTCATCTGGAAATTGAACCCAGGACCTCTGATGTCCACAGCAAGAACCATGCCCTTATATCAGACTCCCCCAACCTAAGTCCATCTAGATCAGTGGTTCTCAACCTGTGGGTCCCCAGATTTTGTTGGACTACAATTTCCATCATCCCTGAGCTCTGGCCTTGCTAGCTAGGGGTGATGGGAGTTGTAGTTCAACAACATCTGGGGACCCACAGGTTGAGAAAGGCTGATCTAGATGTTATTGGACTACAAGTCAAAGCATCCCTGGCCATTGGCCATGCTGGTTGGCGCTGATGGGATTTGGAGTCCAACGGCATTCACAGGCAGCAGGTTGGGGAAGGCTGCCTGCCTATCAAGCCTGACCTTCAAGGAGCCAAATAAATAAAGAAGCAAAATAATCTTGAAATCATTATACAGATATTCCTTTAGAACAGGGGTGAGGAATCTGTGACCCTCCAGATGATACTGAACTACAAATCCCATCATCCCTCACCATTGGGGCTGATGGGATTGAGTCTAGCAACATGTGGAGGTCCACATTTCCCTACCCCTACTTTAAATTGTCATTGTCCCAGACGAGTTATTCACTGCCATTCATTCACCGGCCTCACTTTCTGCCCAGTGTTATCCTGGTGTGTTGAAAAGCGCAGTGCAAACGAGTAACGATTCTAATAGTGGCAGCAAGAAGAAAACATGAAATGCATTCAGATGGCATTTTGGTACTTCCTTGTTGTGATTTAGAAAAAGAAATGTTCCAGTGGTTTAAAAACCTGCAAAATAACAGGAAATCTCTTAAATCGTACTTTCCATTCCTGTAGTCAAAAATGCATTCCAAACCCTGGCTATAAACATAAGGCAAAAGACTAAGTGGTCACAGAGAGCTATATTTAGCTTTGATGAAACAGCATTCTGAAACTGGCTATGTTCTGAACTTTCTTTGAACACAGGCTTCCAAGGATTCAGAATGTGTATAGTTTTAATGAAGGCACATTTTAAATAGCCTGTTCTCGAGGACTGAGTTGGGTTTAATCTACTTTGCTGATCATAAATAGAGCAACTTACGGGGAGAGTTTGTCCATATTTTCATAGCTGTGATTATTAAGGAGACACACTTTTCTATAGGCATTTATATAGCTTATAGCAGATTGCTAAAGTTACTTCTTTAATAGGCATTAATGGCTACAAGATGCTTGCTTGAATGTGCAAGGATGATCTGCTAGCTGCTAGATATAGGACGCCTCCCCTGTTTCAGTGAGGACTAGAGGGAATCATAGAATTGTAGAGTTCATCTAGTCCAACCCCATGCAATACAAGAATCTCAGCTAAAGCATCCCTGACAGATAGCCATCCAACCTCTGCTTGAAAACCTCCAAGGAAGGAGAGCCCACCACCTCCAGAGGGAGACCGTTCCACTGTCAAATGGCTCTTACTGCCAAAAAATTCTTCCTGGTGTTTAGTGGGAAACTTGAAGCCATTTTTGAAACACTTTTGAATGCAGCCACACATACACCCCATATTTTTTGGTTGGAGAACTGCAAAACTGCAACATTCAGAGAAGTCTGAATGTCAAGAGGTGTCTCTGTGCCGGTTTTCGTATCGTTTCAGAAAGTGTGAAGGGAAGGGCTGTATGTGATGGCCTGAGTCTGGGGCTTGGACTCAGAACCAGAGGAGTCTCAGTCTGCACCGGTTCCTTTGCCTCAGGCGGCATCTGAACCAAGTCTGGGGCCTGATTCTGAAGAGCCCCAGCCTGCACAGGTTCCCCTGCAACAAGCACCAGCTGGGCTGAGTCAGGGGCCTGAGCCTGCCCTGGCTCCAGATGCGGGGATCACCTCGTTGCCTTCAGCTGGGCAATCACGTACAGCTGCTCCACTACCAGTTGGGTCAGGAGAGGCTGAGGCAGCCCCTGGGTCTAGTAACGCACCGACATCTCCCGAGCTGCAGAGGCTAAGGTCTGAGAGAAGGAGAGACCTGAGTACTTGCAGGCGGAGTGTTCACCTTCGGGCGAGCCAGGGAGGTGAGTCACTGGGGGATCAGGACCAGCTGTTACCCTGACAAAGGTAAAAGGCTGTCGGACTCTGGCCCCTGTTGCGGGAGCAACATTGCTGTATTCCAGATTCTGCCTGAGACCCTATGCCTGTCCTTGCCTGGTTTCCTGCCTTGGCCCTGTCGGACTGACTCCTCGTGGACTCCTTGGATTCGGGACTGAACCTGGACAGAGTTGCTCGGGTTAACCCCATGACCCAGCACACTGTAGCTCAGGGGTAGAGCATCTGCTTTGCATGCAGAAGGTCCCAGGTTGAATAACATCTCCAGGTAGGGCTGGGAAAGACTTCCTGCCTGAAATCACGGAGAGCCAATGCCAGTCAGTATAGACATTACTGAGCTAGCCCTCATTAAGTAGAAGGCAGCTCCCTGTGAATCTTGGCCTTTAAAAATTTACTAAATTCAAGCTTCTCCCCCATATTTAGTTAGAAGCCTGTCAATCCCTGTGAATTCCTGCAGCAATTGAGAAGGAGTGATCCATGTCTGCCTTGGCATGGGGAATCTTCTCTTCACAGGTGGAGCTCCATGCCGGTGTTCTGTGTAGAAAGGGCCATGAGATACCTACTTTTTAAATGTAAATATATATATTTTTAATACCGAAAAATAGCACCCATCAAGATCCCTAACTCACTCACAATTCCCTAAAATGACCCCTCAACATTACCTGTTTATCAGCAGGCAGCAAAATGATGCTTTATTAACAAAACCCCTCTCATATTTGTTTTCTCTGCTTTCAAAATAGGAGCCTCGTTCATGATTTAAGTAGGCTACCACTTTCCAATTAGTAACAAAAGGTTGTCTAGACTTGCCATTAGTTTCTCATGTACAAATACAGGGCTGTGGTGGGGTCATGACGTGGTTTTTTTGCTTCACTTTTGTGTGTTTATACTGAACTATAAACAGTGGATAATCTTAACCAGTGCTTCCCGCCCCCCTAAAAAAATGTTTAGGGGTACTCTCATTTTGACTCAAGAAAATCACCATTTTATAGTTCAAATCAGGAAAAATAAATACAGTAAATGGACAAAAGTACAAAGAACATGCATTACCTCCACGCATCCCACACTGCTTCACACACTGACAATTCACTGTGCTATTTGATGGAACTGATGATTCACCATGCTAGAGAAGAAACTAAAAAATTTTGTTTCTTCCCCTGTTAGGTTCACAAAATATTTAGGGGTATGCGTACCCCCAGAAAAAAAGCACTGCCAGTGCCACATGGTATGGAAGCAAACTACGATGAACAACATGTATACTTGAGAGTGGCCTAAGTTCACATGTTCAAACAAGAGAACAAAAGATGCCTATTCAAATTCGTACGAAAACCTAAGATTTATGGCTAGTTAGAAGCCTCCCTCATAGGGCAATGAACCCTAGAGTAAAGAGCAGGTAATTTGAGCATTGTTGCCTTTTAGCGGATTAGGAGCTGGCTTTTCCAAGCCATTAGTGAAAGAGTAAATATGTTTTAAAAGCTAGACAAACTCAATGGGTGAACAGTTTGTTTCGGATAGAGCATAAATCCTTGGGGTCCTCTAGACTAACTGTAGCCTGAAATGCCTTAAAAAAACAAAGATTTCCTTTGCTCTTAAACTCTCGTAGTTCTTTCTGAAGTCCAGTGTCTGCCAGTCCAACACTTAAGGAGGGGCAAGCTGAGGCAAGAGACTCTCATCATCACAGGAAGTGAAGGACCTGGCTGGTGCTTTTTCTGAACTTCTGACCATTATGAAAGCTCTGAAGCATTCACGAACGTCTTGGATTTTATGTCAACCAGATCCCCCCTTTATGAATCAAGGGATGTCTTAGAAAATGCAGTAAAAAAAGAAGTAGTAAAGATTCATCTTTGTTGTGTGTTTTTAACAAAGCATCTTGAGAATATTTATCCCCCGATGCATTAAAAATAATGTGTGGATGTGCAAATGCTGGCATGTGTCTGTCACAGAAGACAGTGGGGGAGTGTGCCTTTATGGGTGAAGTCAAACTGTTGGAGGGTTATAGCGCCTGCTGTGGCTGTAGAGACAGATTTGGGAGAGAGATGTTTTGTTGCAGCTGGGGCACATGAAGGTGTCCAGTTGTGCAACTGCAGAGTCATCATTGTGTTTCTTCTCCCTGTGTTCCTCCCAGCGGTCATTCCTCCTCTGTCACTGCTAGGGATACATGACTTAACAGTCTGTCTCCAGGCCACTGTGGCTGTTGCAGTGGGGTTGGTGTTGCCAGCTTTAATGTCACATTTACAGACATTGCTGTAACACAGAGTTGGTCTGCCAACAGGCCTGGTGTCTGAAGCTAGCTCCTTGTAGAGCACGCCCTTGGGGAACTGCCATCTTCCATTCTGTGGACATGACTAAGCCATCATAATTGCAAAATTTAGAGAATTGCAAATTTCAAAGGATGGCCACATTTTTGGTTTGCATATTACTGTAGGTAAGAATTAGGCAAGTTTCCAATTAAATGTGGATTGAACTGATTTTCTCCCTGTTCCTGCCAGAGGGCACTTTACCCAGAGCTCCCTCAAACTCAGAGTAGGCCCTCTTTTAGCTCGTCTGTCAAGAACTCCAAAGTATCCAGCCTTTCTACATGGAGATTTCATTGCACTCTCATGGACAATTGCCCTTTAGACTTACTTTCAGTGGCATCTGTCTAAACCCAAAGCAGCTAGTGGTCATTCCTTGTTCTTGACCTAATAAATTCCATAAGTAAATTTTGAATTGTGTGAGGGAAGCAAGATTCTCTCTGCCTCGTATATTTCATATATGAATGCAAATCCTTTATGAACGCTGTTTTTATTGTGTAAGCTGGTCTTGGACAGCTGGTCTATCTATCTATGAATGAAAATCTCTTTTATATACCAACACAAAGCAGACGGTTCCATGGTGATGAGCATTGGTAAAGTTAGAATTTAAGTTCTACAGGTAATCATTTCATCTACCTTGTGTGGGGTGGTGGTGGTGGTGATCTCTTTACACAAGCAAGAAAGTTGCATGTTATGTTTTAATGGTGACCAAAGGGCCCCCTCCTATCCTTTTTCTCTGTAAGCCTAGTAAGGCTGATACGTAACATCAAAGCATGTGGTATTAGGGTTGAACTTTTGTCTCCACCAAGGACTGAAGAGCTATGGATTCCACATTGTTCATGTTTTCTTTCAAAACAGCCTTGACTCTTGCCCTTTTGGGTTCTGCATGTGTGAATGAGTGGATGTTTGTTATTGCCAGCCTCACTGAGAACAGCAAAGTTAAACCCCTGGCCTCTGTGAAAGGCACAGAGGGGGCAGGCACTTAATATAAACACCCTGGTCACAGGAACATATCACAATGTTCTTAGTGAGGGCTATGATTCATCTCAAGTCAATATGGTCCTACTTCCTCCCTTCTGTCTTATGTGAAAGAGAGAGCAAGAGAGAGAGTGTGACCAGATCTGAAAGGAAAATTATTAAGATAAAGGAGAGGGGTTATTGCTCAGGAACTAGGCATACATCTTGTCACATTCAGAAGACTCTGGGTTCAATTCCTGAGAAGGGGAGCAATCAGGGAAAGACAGTTCTAATGCCCCATAGAGCTTCAGTGGTATAGGGAAGTTTTTAATGTTTGATGATTTATTATGTTTTTGTATATGCTGGAAGCTACCCAGAGTGAGTGGGGCACAAATAATAAAATTATTCTTATTAACTCTGGCCCCACTCATGAATTATCTCTGTGAAGGGAGAGTATGTGGGTTGGGTTGTATTCAAATTAGCATTGAAGCAAATGTCCCATCCTCTCGTCCATCCTGCACCCCCCAAATTTGTTCTGGGGTTTCTCCCAACCCTTCAGAGCAGATTGGGGGATGGCTCAGGGGGCAGACTGTGGGAATCCCATTGCACAAATGCATAATTAAACTGAACAAGGCGCTCTTTGTTTAAAGAGTCACAAGACTACAGCACCAGCTCTGTTCCAAACATGGTTTCTTCACCTCCACTTACTGGGCACCCAAGAAGAGCCTGTTTCTCCCTGTTCTGGAGGATCCCATAACTCTCTGGAGCTGATTTGAAAGAGGCACTGGGAAGTGGGGACCAGCAAAAATATTGTTGTCTCCTCTTCCTTGAGACTGACAAATCTGTGGCACTCAAGCTATGGTTGGGCTTCAGCCTCCCAACAGCTCTAACCAATGTAGACACTGGTCAGAAATGATGGAAGTTTTTTGTTTTTATTTATTATTGCATTTATATCCCACCTTTCCTCCCAGGATATCAAGGGGTGTCCACCTCATATCCTGGGAATCAAAAATATTCTCTCACCATTCACAACATATGTTTGTACACACACACACGTCACATTGTAACCCATGGGGACAAAATGCCATGAAATATACAGTAAGTGGCATGGTTGATCTGTGACATTTGGTTTCTCTCACATCTGTTTGCAACAAACAAACAAACAAACAAACAAACAGTCCTCGTGAAAATCACCAGCATTTTAAGGCTCATTTTTCCAAATACACACATAATATGCACTTTTTGCCCAACACATACATTTTTGCAAATAGGGCATATGTGTATGTTATTTTCATGAATATATGTAGTTTTATGAATACATTTCCCTAGTATATGCAATTTTGTACACAGGACTCAGCTGGAGAATTGCACTGCAAAATTCAGAGAAGAGTGCATTTCGAGGGACAGCTGCATTTCAGTTTGTAAATTGTTTCAGAAAGCAAAATTTTGGTAGGTTGCCTTGAAATGCAAACTGAATCAAACTTCTTACCCATCCCGACTCACAACTGACGGTGAAGGATGTCTTGATGCACGTATGGCCTGGCACCCCGGAAACAATATGTGTGCAGAGGTCAAGCTTGAGTGGAGCAAGATAACAACAACAGCATTTTAACTCCTTATTCAGTTCTTGCAGCTGCAGATACAAGACCTGAAGTGTAATTGCTCTTTAAAGCTGAAAAGTGCAAAAGCCAGTTTCTAAATGCACAGAAGAGTTGGTTCTGCCTGGTCCGCAGCCAAGCAGACACTCCAATGCTCAACTTACACTCAGCATGCAAAGGCGCTGTTTGGGAAAGCTGAAAAGCATGCAGGGAAACTGATGCAACATCTGCCTCTACTTATGCTTGCCTCTTTAGACAATGCCATATATATCTTTCCCTTTTATAAACAAAAGCAGAGAACAGAGAAAGAAGAGCTTTCAGATAACCAAAACAGCTAAGTTAGGAATGGCAGGATGATGGAGTTAATCAAACAATTCATTTTGAAATGGCAGTCAAATATCCGTATGTATGTTTATTTTTTAGAAATGGAAAGTCAAAACAAAGAAATGAAGTTCAATTCCCTCCTAAAGCCATATGATGAAGTCATGCATAATTGGAAGTCCTGCAGGCATATTCTCCCCAAATGTTTATGATACAAAGTAAAAGCTCCCTTTCTGTCAAATCCTGGATTTATGAAACAAAGAGCAAAGTGCTGCAATTATGGCAAACTGGTAGGTTTCTGTATATGAGAAGAAAATGGGCACAATTCTGACATCAACAATGCCAATGGTCAGAATCCAGAGAAATTGCACTTTCATCTCATTTGATGCTCTGCTGCTGACCTCAGACATGCTCTCAACATAGAATACTTCAAGTGAGGCCCCACAGCAAGATGGATGAACTTGACATTATTAGCAGATTTGCTGACTGATTCTGTTTGGTTTGGACTAAATTGGAACTGCTTATTTCTGTCCCACTCTGGGTGTTACATTAGCAGAACAGAGCTAGGAAGACAGTATCGACTGTGATGGCTGTTGTGAGTGGGTCACTTTTCTTACATTGCAAACATCTAGGGCAACTGTGACATTTGTAGGCAGTAACCTTAAGAGGGGACGAATGAGAAGCTGCGGGGAAAGCAGCAGGGCAAACAGAAAACCCTTTGGACACATATTTTCTAGGCACGGGATAATCGTATGTGTGGACAAGACCTTAGTCTTACACCTAAAGCTCAGCAAAGAGAATGCCTGCCTAATCTCAGTTGGGAGGGAGTTCGGCCCAGTAAACTTAAAGGAGCATCTCCACCCCCATCGTTCTGCCCGGATGCTGAGGTCCAGCGCCAAGGGCCTTCTGGCAATTCCCACACTGCAAGAAGCCAAGTTACAGGGAACCAGGCAGAGGGCCTTCCTGGTAGTGGCACCCACCCTGTGGAACCCCCTCCCACCAGATGTCAAAGAGACAAACAACTACCTGACACTTAGAAGACATCTGAAGGCAGCCCTCTTCAGGGAAGTTTTTAATGTGTGACATTTTAATGTATTTTTAATCTTTGTTGGAAGCGGTACAAATAATAAATAATAATTCTCCCCCTCCTCCTCCTCCTTCTTCTTCTTCTTTTTGGCACAGGATATGTTTGATGGGTTTCATGAGGCAAGGTTTGCCTTTAAATGCAGATTGGATCAAATTTCTTCCCTATCTGACTTTGAAAACCCCCACTGATTTTACTGAGTGAGGAATGCCTTTCTTTGGTGAGTGAATTAAAAAGGCAGTTATTTGCGATATAGGAGGCAAATGTTGGTTTAGGGCCAGTCTGGGGAAGCTGTAGTCCTTCCAGTGTTGTTGGACTGCATCTACCACCATCCCTGACCATCCAGGCCATTGGAGTCCAGCTATGGGAGAGCAAGCTCTGATGTTTCCTCAGAAAGCATCAAACAGAGGCAGAGCCTCATGTAGCTGCAGTATTCCTGTTGCTAGCCACACCCTCACCGGAAGGTGCCTTTTTGTTTAAAGTGCCCTTGCCTCCTCCATCAAGGAAGAATCTGGTCTCATTGGGGTCTCTGTGATGGAATCCTCTAAGTCTGAGAACAACAGCACTATATCCTCAGGGCACAAGCATCCATGGTTGATCTAGTGGACATGCTTCCGTGTGCCCTTTCCCTTATCTTCTCTCCTCACCCTCATCCCTTAAACAAAAGGGATCAGAAACCAAGATAATGCCAATTGGCTAGCCAGATGTTTCAGGGCATGAAAGTTGTCTCCCGTCCCCAGTTCTCCCCACCTTCTGATGGGGCGGTACCCTGTATCCACACAGGACTGCCACATGCCTCTCCGATGCATAGCAAAGAGCAGTAGATTTCTCTTTCTTATGTTTTTTCCTAAAGAAAAATTTGATTCTCTAGTTGGATTTGTTTCAGCAGCAGACTAGCCAACAGCACTTTCTGTTGCCTCACCTGGAATGGGTCTTTTACACCTCTGACATACTTTTGGCAAGGCAATAAGCTGAGTAAGGAGAAGTCTAGAGGGATCAAATCTCTGCCTAGCTTGAATCCAGCACTTCCTTTGTGATCTGTAACGTTTTGAAAGGTAATCAAGGACCTGACCGTGAAATGGGCTACAAGATGAAAATGAAAAGGAGACTCTTCTCAGTAAACTCTTCCCCCTGCAGCCGCCACCTATCTCAGGCCCCTTTATCAGAGCCTTTGTGTGTTGCTGACATTCAACAGGGCATGCATGGTGCTTGAATGAACATGGTGCTTGAATGAATGGTGATCATGCATCCCAACAATTATGTCTTCTTGTGAGCCAACTTGACATCTGAAGCCTCCATTTTGCAGGTCTCTCTCAACAGATGCCACTGATATTTACCGTATTTTTCGCTCTATAACACGCACCTGACCATAACACGCACATCGTTTTTAGAGGAGGAAAACAAGGGAAAAAACATTCTGAATGAAACAGTGGATGTATCATTTTTGTGCTTCATGCTGTGGCCACAGACATGTGATCTGATGGTGAATTTGGGCTGACCCAATGCAAAAATCCTGAGAATCCCTGTGCATCCATGGTTTGTAACCACGTTTTTGCACCATTGCAGCCCCAGGCAACAGTGGGTGCGTGATTTTGGGGGGGCAGGCTGTAGCCATGGACATGCTATGTGCTCTGATGGTGAATTTGGGCTGACCCAATGCAAAGATCCTGAGGATCCATGTGGATCCATGGTTTGTAACCATGTTTTTGCACCATTGCAGCCCCAGGCAACAGTGGGTATGTGATTTGGGGGGGGGGCAGGCTGTAGCCATGGACATGCTATGTGATCTGATGGTGAATTTGGGGTGACCCAATGCCAAAATCCTGAGAATTCCTGTGGATCCATGCTTTTTAACCACATTTTTGCACCATTGCAGCCCCAGGCAACAGTGGGTGCGTGATTTTGGGGGGGCAGGCTGTAGCCATGGACATGCTATGTGATCTGATGGTGAATTTGGGGTGACCCAATGCCAAAATCCTGAGAATTCCTGTGGATCCATGCTTTTTAACCACATTTTTGCACCATTGCAGCCCCAGGCAACAGTGGGTGCGTGATTTTGGGGGGGGCAGGCTGTAGCCATGGACATGCTATGTGATCTGATGGTGAATTTGGGGTGACCCAATGCAAAGATCCTGAGGATCCATGCTTTGTAACCACATTTTAAGTGGGGAGCGAAGGAAAAACAAAGAAGGGACATTAGAGGGGTGTGCAGAGAAGCAGCTGGCTAAGAATGCAGGAGAGGGATTTAACGGGAGGGAGGAAAGAAAGGCAAAAGTTTCCCCCCACCCAAGCCAGCCCTCTCTCTCTCTCTCTCTCTCTCTCTCTCTCTCTCCCTCCCTCCCTCCCTCCCTCCCTCCCTCCCTCCCTCCCCCTCTCTCTCTCCCTCCCCCCTCTCTCTCTCCCTCCCCCTCCCCCCTCTCTCTCTCCCTTCCCCCCTCTCTCTCCCTCTCCCCCAGCAGCACCGGAGCTTGCCTGGAGGGGAGGGGCTTTCCCTGCTCTTTGTTCCGTTTCAGCAAACACAGCAACGAAACAGAGGCGGGTGGGCAGTAAGACCCTGAGGCAGAATGCAGGAAAGCAGCCGCTTCCTCTTTTCAGGTTTCGCTTCTC
The DNA here is from genome assembly GCF_964106915.1 of Podarcis gaigeae. Classification (NCBI taxonomy): domain Eukaryota; kingdom Metazoa; phylum Chordata; class Lepidosauria; order Squamata; family Lacertidae; genus Podarcis; species Podarcis gaigeae. The sequence continues at coordinate 99,677,549 of NC_139680.1, forward strand.
CGTGCAGCGTGCAGCGCTGCGATTTGATTTTTGCATGATTTTTCGGCTCCAGGGACCACACATTCGCTCTATAACACGCACAGACATTTCCCCTTCCTTTTTAGAAGAAAAAATCTGCGTGTTATAGAAGGAAAAATACGGTATGTGGGGTATCTTTCTTTGAGAGGGGATATTTCTTCAGATGCAAAAGGCCTAAAAACAAAGATCAGTTAATGGCACCGAGGAAAGGACCACCAGTGAAAGACTCTGTGTGAGAGGCAGGGAAGGGAAGATCTTCCAGGGTGGGAAAAGAAAGGGATGCTCGGGTTAAGATCGACCCTTGAGAGAGGACTTTGTATTATTATTATGCTCTCTTTCTCTTTCCCTTTTTGTTTTCATTTAGGTTAGTCTGTTTTTTTATTTTATTGCATTACGAAAAAGCCTTTAAAAAAATTATTTGGGGGAGGAGAGGAAAGGACCACCACAATAAAAAAAAAAAACCAATGGCATGGAAGAACGCATATGAGTGCGTGCACACACACAGAGATCAACACACGGCATTGAGGAAAGGATACTGCTAGAATTTTGTCAGGAAAAATGGACGAGTTCAAGGAGTCAAGAGTTGACGGGATGCTAGAAACATAACACTGAATAGAAATACGATAAAAACATAAAAAACAAACAAACAAAAACAGTTGATTAAAATATAAGTTAGAATACAGTTTAAAATGCAGCTTAAAATGCAGCCTCATTTTAGTGGTAGCCCATAGATCAAAGCCATAAGGGGAGAAAACGTCAAATATGTTCAGTTTCTGTTTATTGATTCTCATGAAAACTTACAGATTCTGGCTTCACACAATTAACTCAAGGCAGTGTCAATTTACTCTTGGCAGAAAGCCAAGGTCTGCTTGACCTAGAAACTACTTACTCTGATTGGTTAATGACCAGCACTCAACTCTGTTATCTAGGAATGCTAGCACAGTTTGGGTTAGGTGTGTTAGGAGTAGGAGTCCTGTGTATGGTTAAGAGAGAGAGAGAAAAAGAAAGGATTTATTTTGCTTTGTTTTGTATGCAGAAACTCTGCTGGTTTCTTTTTCCTTTTAATAAATCCTGTAAATAGTCTGAGTCTAGCTGACTAGTCATTTCCACCTCAACTAGCTTCTTCGCTGTGCAAGAAAACTCTGCTACGTTTGGGCTAAAGCCATTAGAGCTATGCCTGACACTTCAAAGTTCCATGAAAATATTCACCAGGGCCAACTATCCATACTGGTCCTACATGGGCCACCAAAAAGAGCCAAGGGAAAATTTATATACAAATCCCATATAAGAGGTTCCATTAAAAAAATAAAAATAAATGAAAGGGTAGGTTAGACTGAGTCCAGCCCAAAGGCCAGGTGGAACAGCTGCGTCTTGCAGGCCCTGCGGAAATTTGTCAAATCCCACAGAGCCCTGATCTCCTGTGGTAGGGCTTTCCACCAGGCCAGGGCCAGAGCTGAAAAGGCCCTGGCCCTGATTAAGGCCAATCTGACCTCAGAAGGGGCTCAAAGTGTTGTTATTTATGGAGCTTAAGGTCCTCTGCAGGGCATAACAGGAGAGGCATTTCCGTAGGTACAAGGGTCCTAGGCCGCATAGGGCCTTAAAGGTCAAAACCAGCACCTTAAACCTGACCCTTTACTCCACCGGGAGCCAGTGCAGCTGGTAAAGCACTGGCTGAATGTGATCCCACGGCAAGGACCCCGTAAGGACCCGCTGGAGTTTCTGGGTCAGCTTCTAGGTCAGCCGCGCTTAAAGTGAATTACAGTAATGAAGCCTGGAGGTGACCATCACATGGATTACTGTGGCCAGATTGGGGCGAGAAAGGTAAGGGACCAACTGCTTAATATGGAGGAGATGGGAAAATGCCAGCTTTGCTGTAGCTGCAACCTGCGCCTCCATAGAGAGGGAGGCGTTGAAGGTGTGTGTGTGAGATGAGGTTCCTTTCCTGCATCTCATACTTACGGAACATTCCTGTATAATTTTATGAATGAGCTGTAAAATGGAGAAAAATAGGATTACAAATAGGATTACAAATAGGAATAGGATTCCTCAAAATTGCTGCAGAACATCAGCACCCTTTAAATAAATTTGCAGTCAATGTTCCTCTTGTAATGTTTGCCATGGGTGTTGTGAAAGGTGTTTCCACTTTGGCACATTACCGTTCTAAATTTGGAGATGTCTTCCCTCACTGGTGCACGGGTGAGCTATTCGACTAATCTCTGTTGACACTCGTGGGTTTCACATGGAAATTGTAAGTCCCCAACACATTCCAAGAAGAAGACTTTCTGCTAGTGTCCTTTTACTTGGAGCTGGGAAATTCTCGACATCTGCAAAGGGCTGTTTTGGAGGACCAATGTCCCAAATCCCAAACCATACACAAATATGGTGTTTTGGGGTGGAGAGTTTGCGAAACTCCAAACATATTTTGGAAGCCACTGACACAGCCATGGGAATGTTCCACTATCTTCCTTACATCATCTTTCCATTTAGTCAAATAACAGGGCGGCAGGGTTGCATGGAGACAGCCACAAAACCATAGTGACAGCATTGGCCCATCCCAAAGCATCCCCATTTATAGGGATACTAGTTACACACCTATGTTTGCAGCAAATTAGCAGTGTGGGTTTTTTGGTCTGGAATTGCTCTTTGCCAGGATGTGGGATTTGTACTGAGCAGAATCATCCTTTTGCTGAAACGGACAACCTCCAGTGCTTTCTCCTGCAATTGCCAAAACACCTCTTCTTCTTATAAGTACACATAATACTGTCATAAGATTGGTGGGTTGAGCTGTATGGCCTTTCAGGGACCCTCCCAACCTTATAATTCTGTGGCTGATGAAGAGTGCCTGCTAAAATGGTAAAAAACGGTTGGACAGAAGATTGCCTCAATAGGCCAGGCCTAGCCTGGCGAACATCCTCTGTTATGGAAATTGGACCAATGGGGTGCAACAGTTGGCCTTTTCAATAAATCTTTCCATCTCCCCTGGCTGTGAATGATGTCATCAAGCAGTGTTTGTGTGTGTGTCAGTGGCAGTTAGAAGGAGAGTGAAGGCAATGTGAGAAAGTCAGATTTTTGTCTTTGTAAAAGTTTCTTGGAGGTACTAGCTGTTCACCTAGGAATCTGAAACAGCAGTAGTGAGTTTAGAACATCTGTCAAAACGTTAAAGCTGTACCTCCACTTGCACTTAATCATTATATCTGTAAATCTATTGGCTGTTTTATTTTTTTATTGTCTTTATTGTACATCACCTTAAGATTGTTGTTTAGAAGGTGATTAATAAATCAATAATGATGATGATGATGATAATAATAATAATAGTTTTTGCTGTTGTTGGCATCCGTCTGTCTTCGGAGACAATAGTGTGCCTCCTTTTGAATTATGGTGCTGGAGGAGACTCTTGAGAGTCCCATGGACTGCAAGAAGATCAAACCTCTCCATTCTGAAGGAAATCAGCCCTGAGTGCTCACTGGAAGGACAGATCCTGAAGCTGAGGCTCCAATACTTTGGCCACCTCATGAGAAGAGAAGACTCCCTGGGAAAGACCCTGATGTTGGGAAAGATGGAGGGCACAAGGAGAAGGGGACGACAGAGGACAAGATGGTTGGACAGTGTTCTCGAAGCTACAAACATGAATCTGACCAAACTGCGGGAGGCAGTGGAAGACAGGAGTGCCTGGCGTGCTCTGGTCCATGGGGTCACGAAGAGTCAGACACAACTAAACGACTAAACAACAACAACAAGTGTGCCTCCAGGAGTGAAATCAAACTGCAGGGGAACCACAGAGCCTGCTGTGCCTGCAGAGACTGGTAACTCATAGCTGCCACCTCCTGCATTGTTTTTTTTTTGCTGTGTTAGCAGCACCAAAGTGATCTCTCTGGGTCACAAGCTTGGGCAATGTGTGGGGAGATCCTGGGCTGCCCAGATGACAGGACACTCCTCTCAGCCTCTCTGATGAAAGGAAAGCAGAGCAATACATTTGGCAGTGAGTTTCATGACCGAATGGAGATTTGAATCCTGGTCTCCCCAGTCCAAGTCGGACACTTTATCTGCTGTGCAATACTGGCTCTGCGCTTCTGAATTTGCCACTGAATCCTATATTCCTGCCACCCCACCAACCTCCCTTCTATTTGCCCCTCTCCTTCCTGCTAAGTGACCCACCTGCCAGAAACCAACTTGTGAGCTGCTTTTGGTTTAGAACTGGAAGTAAGGGAGCAGGAGCTGGGAAAACAGCTTAACAAACTCTCTTTTAACAGTGAAGCATCTCACATAATGAATAGTTCTGGTATTATTTTTTATTACCGATAGTAGCAGGAGGAGGAGGAGGAGGAGGAGGAGTACACAATGGGCACAACAAACCACTCAGAATGGACTTTGTTCAGATTTGCAGGTTGAGCGGTTTGCATAGCAATGGATATAGTTTTGTTTTTTTGCCCTGCCCCAAATTGGGGGGGGGGGCAGGGAGGGTTGCGTTTGCTTCCTTCAGCTATTTAAAACATAAGCTTGCATGAAATCAATTTGGATTCCTTGTGGATGAGGTAACAGGCCTTGGACCAAGTTTAGTTTCAAAATATGTTCTAAGGTGACTCAAAGAAGACTGGAAATTTTCCCCTAAAGCAGAGGAGGACGTTCTAATCCCTGGTTGGTATATGGGTTACTGGTGCCTGCTCTGCACACTGGTTGCGAGAGACCGCCAAAGTGGAGCAGTTAAAAAAAACCCTCATTTATTTCAGCATAAGGCAAATGAGTAACTGCTTAATTCTTCTCTGAAAAATCAACGGGAGGGAGAACAAGAATTAACCTCAGCAGGATTGTGGCCATAACAATTTATTTACTTGCATGTTTATATTAAAATTTATATGCTGCTTTTTGGCACTGTAATATGCGATCGTATTAAGATGGACACAACAGAGGGAATGTGTTTGCATGGACTTCTATTCTGACCTGAGGTAGCCCTACTCAGAGTAGACCCACTGAAGTTAGTGGACATAACTATCCAAAGTTAATTGATTTCAATGTGTCTACTCAGAATAGAATTATATCTGAGTTCCACACTTTGTGTGCTGGGTTTCTGACCTTCTAACTGTTTCCAGCTGCAGCCTTACCAGTGTTGGCCAAAACATTTTGCTGCCTTATCACAGGAAACATTTTGGCCAAGCAAAGAAGCTGAGGAGGGTGCTGAGTGGAGCCTAGAAGAAGAGTTTGGATTTGATATCCAGCTTTGTCACTACCTGAAGGAGTCTCAAAGCGGCTTACATTCTCCTTTCCCTTCCTCCCCCACAACAAACACTCTGTGAGGTGAGTGGGGCTGAGAGACTTCAAAGAAGTGTGACTAGCCCAAGGTCACCCAGCAGCGGAGACGCGAACCCGGTTCACCAGATTACGAGACTACCACTCTTAACCACTACACCACACTGGCCTAGGCTTGGAGGGCCACTTTTCACAGAATCACAGAGTGGAAGTAACCACAAGGGTCATCTAGTCCAACCTCCTGCAATGTAGTTTTGCCCAACTTAGGGCTCAAACCCACAACCCTAAGTTTAAGTGGCTTATGCTTTACCAACCGAGCTATGTATGTCAATCTCCCAGGCTTGCAGTTCCCCATTCCCATACCTTCCAACATTTTTTCCGATGAAAATAGGGACTTCCCATTCCATAAGAATAATTTTACTATTTATACCCCACTCATCTGACTGGGTTGCTCCAGCCGCTCTGGGCAACAGAGCTTCCAACATATATAAAAACATAATAAAACATTTAAAATTTTTTTAAAAAAATCTCTTCCCCATACAGGGCTGCCTTCAGACAGCTATGGGTTTGGATGACTCCATACCCTCCAACATTTCTCTGATGATCAAATCAGAAACTGGGACAACTTCTCTAAATTGGGGACTGTCCCTGGAAAACAGGGACACTTGAAGGTTCTGCATTCCTGTCTTAGCCAAAGTCTTCTTCTTCTTCTTTGGCTATCACTCGTAGCCGAGTAAGATTGTCTTCCATAAACACAGTTTTAACAATGAATCCGTAAGTGACTGTGGAGGCCAATTCTGGATCCACATGTCCTTCCACAGTGGGGACATTGGTTTCTGGGCGGGAGTTGATCACAGTGTGGATTTGCCAAGCGTGCCTTCCTCTTAGCACCACTGAGCCTCTTGGGCTTGCCGATCAGAAGGACGGTGGTTTTAATCCCCGCAACAGGGTGAGCTCCCAGCTCCTGCCAACCTAGCAGTTTGAAAACACGCCAGTTCAAGTAGATAAATAGGTACCACTGTGGTGGGAAGGTAAACGGCATTTCCGTGCGCTCTGGTTTCTGTCACCGCATCCCGTTGAGTCAGAAGCGGTTTAGTTATGCTGGCCACATGACCCGGAGAGCTGTCTGTGGACATACGCCGGCTCCCTCGGCCTAAAAAGCGAGATGAGCGCTGAAACCCCATAGTCGCCTTTGACTGGACTTCACCATACAGGGGTCCTTTACCTTTTTACCCATGTACTGTATGTAAAGCACTATTATTTCACTTTAACAGTCAGAGCTTTCCCCAGGAATCCTGGAAACTGCACTTTGTTAAGGGTGTTGACAGTAGTTAGGAGACCAGAGTGGTTTAATTCTTTCCCCAGGGAATTCTGGCAATTGTAGCTCCCTGAGGGGAATGGAGGTCCCTTAACAATTCTCAGCATCTTCAACAAACTGCAGCTCATTCATTCAGGTGGTTGTGACTGTTCAAAGTGGCATACGGGTGCTTTAGATGTCTGGTGCAGAAGTGGCATAAAAAACAGGGCTGAGGCCTGTGGTGCTTTCTTTGGGTGCCTTGAGCAGAAAGAGCCCAAGTCCTCTGGATGAAGTGGGGAGAAGGCTGGGTGGTCTTCGTGCATAAGGAAGAGCAAGTTTTCATGCAGCCCCAAGGCAGTTTACATAGTAAAAAAGAAAAAAAAATACAGTGTTTGAACACACCAACCAAGCAGACGAAAATTACTGACTCGTATGGGACCAAAGGCTTGTTGGAACATGTGAGTGACTCAGGCAAGGCAAGGCAAGAAGCAAAGAGGTTAGGCAGGCATAGAGTTGGCCTGGGCCCATTCCCCTTTGCCAAAAAGCACTCCAGAGTCTGTCACCCGCACCACAACTATCGGAGACACCGAAGTGTCATGCCACTGAGGTTGCTGGACGCAGCCCCCCCTCCCCCTGTTTCATTTTTGGGTTTTTTAGATTTGTTTGCGCAAGGTTTCAACGAAGCAGAGATCTTAACAGTCAAGAAAATAGTGTGTTTGGAACGAGAAGAGAACAAAGATACAATCTTATAAGATCATTACTTCACAATTTACAATGGAGCTATTGACATAACGTTATGGTGCAATGTTTTTCCAAAAGCCCTAATCTTGCAGAGCAAAGAAAACAAAACAGTATACTTGGAAATGGAAGAGAGCAAAACAACCATGTTACCAGGCTGATAGTGAAACTCCTACAAATGAACTAATAATGTAAATAATTGTAAAATTCCCACATGCTCGTCGTTTAACAAACCAGATACCACATAGATTTGGAAGGCAATTTGTGGGTCCTCAAGTCCAACCTTTGAGTGTAAAAGTTTGCAATCCTCTACCAGCAACTTTTTTCTTGCTCTTTCGTGTATTAATCTCCCTCTGCTGAATATAGTGCCTGGGCAGTCTAGAATCATAGAATCATAGAGTTGGAAGAGACCACAAGGGCCATCGAGTCCAACCCCCTAGTAATGATCCCTTCCCGATCACTGTATTTGGAGCCAAGAAGATACACTGAACATCTATTTACACACTAACAACATATTTCTAAACATGTTCAGAAACAGAAAGAGTGGAGAAGAGCAGTGTGAGTGTGGACTGCGGCCTGCCCTGAATTCCCCAAGCTAGCCTGCTACCCTCAAGTTGCCAGTGTCAAAGTACAGTTCAGCTGCCAGGCTGGTAGACCTTTGTTGAATGGAGAGACCTCTTGTCATCTACACTTTTGCCTCAGGCAGCAAAATGCCTTGAGCAGGGTCACAAGAAAGATAGCTACTAGCCAGAATGACTATGGTCTGCATCCACGGTTGGAGGCAGAATGCCTCTCAGCGCCAATTGTTGGGAATCACAAGTGGGGAGGGTTCTGCTGTGCTCAAGTTCTGCTTGCAAGCTTCTCAAAGGCATCTGCAAGAATAGGATGCTGGGCTGGATGGGCCAATGGCCTGATCCGTCAGACTCTTTTTATGTTGTATAGTTTTAAGTCCTATTCGTACTTATGGGACTGCCTCTCCTGGTATGCCCCACAGAGGACCTTAAGGTCCATGAATAACCATAGTTTAGAGGTCCCGGGCCCTAAGGAAGTCAGACTATCCTCCACCAGGGCCAGGGCCTTTTCAGTGATGGCTCCGACCTGGTGGAATGCTCTGTCCCATGAGACTAGGGTCCTTCAGGATTTAATCTCCTTCCGTTGGACCTGTGAGACAGAGCTATTCTGCCTGGCCTTTAATTTGAATTTAGCCCGATTTTTTATTTCCCTTCTTTTCCCTCCCCCTTCCCTTTTATGAAGATCACCCACTCTGAGACCCCACAGCTAATTCTCCCCTGGCCTCTTCGCTGGCCCAAGTAGGACCAATTCTGCCAGCTAGCCCTGGGGATTATCTAATTGATTTTTGATTTTTGAATTTTATTGTTATTTATGTTTTTATACTGTATTTTATGCTGTTTTATAATTAAATGTTTTAAAGTGTTTTAAATTTGTTGTTAGCCACCCTGAGCCCAGTTTTTGAACCAGGAAGGGCAGGGTATAAATAAAAATTTATTTATTATTATTAAGTTCAATGGGTAAACCTGGTCTCTGAGAGGGAGAGTGTGGGAGAGAGAGAGAGAGAGAGAGAGAGAGAGAGAGAGAGAGAGAGATGCGAATAGATTATTAGTAGACCCAGTCTTCCCAGGAAAAGAAGGGGATTAGGTTGCAGCCCAAATCCCTTTGAAAGCAATAGGTCTCGCTTCAGAATAAAGATTGTGTCATAAATAGCACATCCTTTAACTGAATGGAACTTATGTCATTAAAAGTTTGGGGTTACTCATTGTTTTTATTAGTATTATTTCCACCACTTGGTGCTCCAAGCAACATGCAATGGACAAAATCTACATTAAAATTTGCAGATACCATACAATGTAACCCAGTAGCAGAGATACAATAAAACCAGAGAGCAATTAAAATTCTATTAAATTACAAAGCATCGGCAATAAAGTTCCCTTCCTTAGCAGTAATCTCTGAATTAGCAAAGAGGAATGGATTTTATATGCTAATGGAGGGATAAGGTGCACTTCCTTCTGTAGGGTCCCTCCAAAGTCTAGGCACAGCACCATGAATGCTCCACGCCATGCCCTTAGAGCAGGGGGTGGGGAATCTTTGTGGCCTAGTGAGTCAGATCCTTATGTGTTTCCACTCCCGAGGGCCAACTTTGATGCACAAACCCCAATCAAAATGCCTTGCAGAGCTCTGACCAGGCACCCAACAGCCAGCTAGTTGTTGAGCACTAGGGAACCATGGAGCGAGGGGCTTTGCCAGCCCTATGTATGTCAAAAAGCCACATGTAGGGCTTTCAAAGTTGCTTTCTAAAAGGATCAGCTGTGCAATCAAATTCACCACAGGGAACTCAGTCACGTAGCCAATCCAGCATGGTTGGAGGCAGTGCGCAACACAGTTGATAGGGTTTCAGCTGTGGTTTCTGCAGGGATTGGCTTTCTGATTGTGTTCCTTAAAAGGAATTCCATTGTGCAGCCCAGCCAATTGTGCCTCTACCTGCCCCATATCTCACATTGCATACCATGTCACTTGTGGGACAGGTGGCCCTGGTTTGCGGGAGACGGCCTCATGAGTCAAAGTGGGACGCTCCCTTAGAACAAAAAACAAAAGTTATGTGAATCATGGTGGCCCCACATAATCTCATTGCCTGGGAAGGCTCCCATGCGGAGAAGGTGCCTCCTTACAGATATAATTCTGGGCTGTAAGACTAAGTGGATGTGGGCACTGGTTTGGGCTCAAAAACTAATGGGAAGCCAGTGCAGAAGGGTCAGAGCAGGTATGGTGCTCCCCCACCACTTTTTGGGGGGGTGACATTTAACAAATTGCCTTGTTCCATACCAGCTATACAGAAGGACTTAAAATAAGTGTACACAACACTCTCAGGTCCTTTGTTGGCACACCTCTCTGGCTTTCTGTGTTTCACTGAAAGCTGGAGGGAAGGCATCATGAGTTAGCTTCCCCATTGGGGCCTTTTTTGGATCAGAAGGCACAGGCAGCTAGGGAGGCTGCAGAGCACTGCAGAATTGTTTAATGGAAAGAGAAATGTGCACAACTGGGGAGGGACAAATGTGTCAATTCTCAGTCTTTCTCATTTCCCTTAAATTCACTTCTCTTTATTTCTACAATAGTTTGCCATTTTAAAAAAAAAAAAATCCCAATGAAAATTAATCAACAGCTTAATGAAAATTTTATTCTAAAAATACATTTTTATTTGCAGTTTTTACTAATTGACACATTTTGGTAACGTGTAATTTCCCCTAATGTTTTCTCTGGGTTATTTCTCTCTCTCTCTTTCACACACACACACACACACGCGCGCACACACACACACAGAGATTCTCATAAAAATGAAGAAAAAAAAATCTTCCATCCCTACACAGCACCCACAGCAACCTCACAATAATGAGGTAAGCTCAACCCCACCCTCACCAAAATGCTAAATAAATTATACCATGGGGGAGGGGGAGAGAGAGAATGGAGAAAATTTTCAAGACTTTGTATTGGCGAGAATGACGTGGCTCTAGGGGACACACATTATGTTACTTGCACAATGACTACTATATAAAAGACATAGGATGTAGTAGTGTTGAGTAACATGCTGTTTTAGTCTACACGAGTCAACTACTAGCTGGAGTTGTGTATGAGGAAATGGTGATGGATCCACTCATGTTTATTTTAGGATTGCTTTTCTCAATGCCGAGATTAACCAAAATTCTTTGCAAAAAGTAACGTTGGAACATGGAATGCCAGCAGTAGCTGGCAAAGTGGTTCACCAGCAGGAACCAACCACTCCTGTTGCTTCAGCAGAGTGATCACGTATCTTCCTCTCTCCTCCACATAATACTTAGCACTGCAAAACCCATGCTGTAACATTGCTGCGCTGCAAATTTCCTTGATCCACTGTGCTTCATTGGCTGCTGCTTAACAGGGGTGGGGACACTGAACACTGACTTCGCAGTAGGCTAACATCGCATCATCACACCTTTTATAGTACAATATGAAACTCAGAAAGAGGAGAGGAGGAGATGTGTTGCCATGCTTGCTTGGGACATGTCCACATCTGCAAATGACTTCTCTGCATTCAGGGAACAAACCTTTCCAAAACACAAATTATTAGAGGAAAATCAACTCCAACGTCCACTATTACCCTCACTCTATTCTCACAGAGAACAAGCCACTTCTTTGATAAAGCTAACCTAGAATTTAGCACCTTTTTTTGAATACAAGGAGCATGCAAGGGTTTTTACCTTGATGCTAAGGTTCAGACGGAGCATGAGAAAGCAAATATATCTTCATAAAATGGCACCCAACACAAGGGTCATAGTGCATGTGTGCTGGCCTGCAAATGGCCAAACTCACAACAGTTATGTCACATAGCGAAAGTACAACACTCCAGGTAGTAAAGGAAGTCAATTCCTGGGTGTAGCTTACAACGAAAGAGCAACGATTGGGAAGAGACAGGAACCACCTGTCTGAAAGCAGGCTAAGTCTTGCTATGTTTATCACAGTAATACTTTTTTCTAGAATCCCCCGAAGTTTGGGATTTAGAGTAGAATGTCTACCAGCCAGCTAAGCAAATGAGACACCAATTCTTGGTGGATTTCATGGAGATTTGAGGAGAAAAGAGACTCACTTTGTTCTGGACAGATCCAGCTGTTGAGACTCTCAGAATGGGGACCTAGACTTTATCTGGAGTGTGAAGGCTTCCTTTTAAAAATCACACAGAATCTTAGGCCTCTTCATATCCAGACAATAAGTGAAGTCATTGAAAAGATTAGGAAGTGTAAGCAGGTTGGATGTTTAATGATTTCCTGAGACCCCTCATTAATATATAGAGTGTTGATTCTTCCTTGTCCATTTCAACAGAGGGTTTGGGTGGGAAACTTTCAAGTGCACTTTCCCCTGGTATTCCAGGTTCTTACTAGCCTTTTGAGTCATGAGTGGACATACAAAATGGCAGAAGATTAGACATCTCTCCAGTAACAGATGTGACACTACTTAACTTGGTGGAAACCAAACAACTCCTGAGTCAAGGGTGGGGGACTTGTGTCCCTCCAGATTGTATTGGATTCCAACACACATCAGCCCTAGCCAGCAGGGCCAATGGTCAGGGATGATGGGCATTGGAGGCACAACAATTCCCCATCTCTGTCCTGTATAATGTAGTTGCAGCCTTACAAACACAAAGGATACTTCTACAATGATGTCTTCTTCCCACATTTTGGGCATGTTTCCCATTCGCATTTGGTGACATCTGAGCCCTCCACCATTTTTTAAAGTGAGAACAATAATTTTAGATTTCTTTCATCACTCGAGTCTGTTTTATCACATGTCATGAAGACATTTCGGGACTAATGCATGTAAATGATTCCAAAGCATGATTTGCAATTAGCATACCGAACTAGTTTCCCACCAAGTCTGATAATTAAAAGCCTCAAATATAGCTGCAACACCCATGCTCCCAGGATGAAAAGAATCCCTTAGAGCCATTATGTTTATGCATGCTCATGGATTTCTAATTGCAAACAAGACTATGTATTGATTATTTGCCAACTTAGTTTGTTGCTGTGCTCCATGTTTCCCATGCACGTTATTAGCATTTGTTATGAAAAACAGTTGGTGGAACTGACGTCCTTCCTTTGTGACCTTCTTTTTATAGCAGCAGGAATTTCATCTTATAAAATGTGAAATCATGCTCTACTCCAGCTCTGTATAATGCTGCAAATGAGGCTGATGAATCTGTGTTTTCAGTGTGTGTGTTCATGTGTGTTGCTGGAGGTTGGGTTCACAAAAGTAAACCAGACATCACTACCCACTGAACCAATATGCAGAGGCGAAATCCAAAAGGAGATGAAGAGCAGTTTGGATATTGGGCATCATGTCACTAGGATTTCTGAACTGGAAGGGGAATTGTATGCAGAAGCTAGTCTGCAAGATAAGCCCATGGCACCTGGGCCCAGAGATGTTGCACTGAGGACTCCATTAAGGAAACCTCGGTACAATCAGGTTCTCCACTGCTTCACTGAAGTAAAAGGTTGCTGGAGTGAGCTAGACTACCTTAACTGAAGGGACACCTTTCAGTAAAGGTGAAGCTTATAACTGAGATAAAACATAGCCTGAGCCCTTCAAAAGGCCTTGGTCTTAGTGCCCACATCATGGCACTGGTAGCAGAAGGGGCATGCTTTCTTGGCAAAAGATGGGTGCTATTTCTGGATTCTGGCAGCTGGGCATATTAGGCACCAGCTCTTGTGAAACTTTAGAAGATCCCAGGAGTTCATGGGATGGTAACACTGGGATATTATTAAAGGTTCAGGTTAGTACAGGGCGTCACATTAGGTCGGTGCTTTATATGAGGAGGAATCCTGCATGAGGGCAAGCAGGCTCTCTTTGGAAAACCAAGTGATGAAGCAACCTCTGCTACCCAAAGGTGGAACTAAATGTTAAGAAAATACAGGGTTGTGGGCTCAAACAGTAGCTTCTAGTTTTCTCCCATAATTTGCAATGCAAGTTACCCTGTGGTGTGATAGCATTATAATATGCATTTCTACATCGACAGCAGGGGTAGTCAGCGATGTTGGCTGCAGTGAGAAAGCACACAGTACAATTGTACTAAATGTTATGGAGAAGGCAACTCAACATAGAGCTTTCATTTTTGCTACCGATGCTATTTTGTACTTGGGGGCAGCACACTAACTAAGCACTGGTTCCTTAGCCACAGCTCAGGGATCACCTCTACTTTTCTTCTTTTGGATTTGTGGAAACCCTGCTGTTAGCCAGTATTTGGATACCTGTTAGAAGGCTGGATAGCTCAGTCAGTAAAGCATGAGACTCTTAATCCCAGGATCATTGGTTCGAGCCCCACATTGGGTGAAAGATTCCTGAATTGCAGGGGGTTGGACTAGATGACCCTTGTGGTCACAGCCGGCTCTACAATTCTATGATTGTCTCTGTTTCCCATTTTCCCAATCTTAAATTCAACTATCCACATTTCTGCAGACATATATAGATTTCATCTCTCTCCCTCTTACACACACACACACATGACTGCATGAATTTTATCAGCCCTTTAGTGAGAATTTCTCCCAATATACACACTTTGTGTGCAATTTTGCATTTGCAGGGGGTTGGACTAACTTGTGGTCCCTTCCAGCTCTACAATTCTATGATTCTGCAAAACAATTTCACCTAACATAGTGCACTTTTGTATATTATTTCAATAGCATACACACTTTATCCTCATACTGTATATGTACACATTTCTTGGTCAGAGAATCGTATTGCAAAATTTGGAGAAGTATGGATTTTGAAGGATGGGTATGTTTTGGTTTGTATATTGTTTCAGAAAGTGACAATTTGGTAGGTTTGCCTTTAAAAGCAAACCCCACCCCCCGATTTCTACCTAGTATGGACCTCCGTATGGCCCACTTGATAAGCTGGTTATGTTACCAACATGTGTTCGGAGCCCAAGATCAGTATTCTACACGAGCCTCTTGTTTTTCATAAGATCTAATTCCTCCCTGACGCTACAAATTCTCCACAGTCACCCTCCCATGTTGAAACATCTTTGTCCTCTGGTAGTATGTGCGTGTGTGGTTCCACCTCGCTATGCAAACTTATATCCTGGTATTAGCAGGCATGAGAAAGGGGCCTAAGATAACAGAGAAAAGTTAGCCTCACTGGTGGAATGCAAAGGACTATCAAAATGGCCTCACCTCTGCAACATTTAAGCCACCTTGTAAAAATGATTGCTTTCAAAAGAGAGCAAAGGAGGCTTTGAAATATAACTGTCTAGAACTACAGACTGTGTACAATAGCTTTTACAACATTAATCTTTTGTACCCACCCTCAAACAGTAAAGTCTTCCCTTCCAGGTGAACATCATTCTGATGTTTTTCAGACTTCATCATCTCAGAAGGGGTGGCCATGTCTGGAAACTGAACTCAATTCCGGCAGGAAACCAAAAGTTAAGAGAATTCCCTTTTCTTTAAGTAATGAAATTTAAGGCACCCTACACAAAACCCCAGGATATGTCTACTTACAAGTTGGAAAGCTTTATCCACTCTCCAGGTACTAGAATGATGGCAAATTTCAGCTGCTTTGTCCCAAAGGCGAGAACGCTATAGCCATTTTTAGATGCCCCATTATAGTGCATAGGGAACACAGATATTTGTTTTCTAGAGTGTGGCTTCGAATCCAGAGCACAAATCAACATTGAGATTGCATAGAGCAACTCAAAAACAGATTAGGATTTTAAAAACACAGAAAAACATGAGACCTATCTTGGAACACTCCTATTGCATACTGTAAAACTTAGTGCCAATGGGGAATTTAGTTTGGTCCACATTTTAAAGTGAATTGGCCTAATTCACCAGTCCTGGACTCCTATGGAGATTGGAATGCAGCTATAAATTAGATTGTATGCTGAATTTTGTAAAGCAGTTTTGGTTCCAAAATGTGTGCACAAAAATGCAGATTTTAAAGTTAAAAATTATTTACAAAAATGCATCTCTTGGGAGAAAGTCCACAGAAAAGTACATATAAATGCATATATTAGGGTCTGAATTTAATTTAAATGCAAAGGAGAATGTTCATGTTGTTGTTTTTAAATCTGCAGGAAACAGGATGGAATGAACTTGTAATGGAATGCATGTGAAACTGACATGGAAAGGAAATAGTCTCTTCTGTCTACCCCTAGAAAGACTTTTCCTTTCTGCCATGGTCCTTGGCTGATGCAACTGCAAAATTAATCTAAACACCAACATTAAACAGGCTGATCATGCACCAATTATCACCATTATCAATAATTGTAACGGTTGAAAAAATATTATCAGATGGTGCTGTTGGCTTTGTGTGCTCATTTATATTTCCCCCCTAGGTTTAACTCAGGTTTAAACTTGCATTAACAAGCCCTCTGTCCCAAACTAGCTTTCCGCTCAGGGCATTTCCAGGCTGACGTGTTACAAAGCAGGGTTTTACAACTTTTTAACTGGGAGATTTTATCTCTTCCCAGTGAACCTTGACTCACAGTTTTAGTGTTGCAAAGTCCCCATAAAAGATATTTAATATTGCAGTACTGTATTTTATTTTATTTTTGTTCTGGGGAAATATTTTACACTGTCTTAGAGATTATCTCCAAATCTTCTCTAAGGTTTAGGGGAAGCCTAGTTCACAGACCTGTAATTCTCAGAGTATTTTGATTTTCTCTCTTCTTTCAATGCTCAAAAACTCCACATTAATTAATCCAGACTAATTAAACACTTTCTGGTTTGGGACAAAGAGGTCTAATCTGAACCCCACACTTTACCCCATGACGATGTATGGAAAAGGTCTGCCTACATACAGTTTAATGTGAAATGTTGATGAACTCTCCATTTTTTCCTGTTGAAGTTAGAGTTGTTCTTTTTCACCAGACTGTTATTCTTCTGCTGTTTATTGGACCCTTACAAATACAAATGTGGTCCATCCATTTAATACATTATGGTGCCCAGTATTGGGGTTCTGTATTTTTCAAAGAAGAATAAAGCTATATGTGGGGCTTTTTTTTTAAGGACACGGGACAGTTTTCATGCAAGATGTTACAATCCCATAAATTGAAATAACACTCTTTTTTTCCTTTCCTTTTTTTTTTTTTTTTTTTTGCTATTTGAGTCTTAAATATATCATAACATATTGATCCAGTGAAGAGCCATTTTTTGAAAAAGGAGAAAAAAGCCTTCCCCACCAAAAAGGAAAATAAAACATAACCCTTCAAAGGAGTGCGTTGTTTCGCTTAGGGCAACCATCCACACCAGGAATGACTGAAGGCTCCTCTTTCCTAAACTCAATGAGACAGGTGAATCCCCAGAGAAGTGACTAGCCAGTGGCTAAATAGAACCTGTCGGGCTTTCATGCAAACTTCCTCTACATGTTTTTTTGCGGCTTCCAAGCATATGGTACAGTTTATTAGTATTTGCATGCATAAAGAAAATGACGGCGGAGAAGGAGGAGAGCAATAATATTTATTCTTCAGTGATATTTTCTAGATAAATATTTATTAAGTTGACACAGAGGCTGATCCTGTGCATACAGCTGAGACCAGCAGCTCAGAGGGGTTTGATATGTAGCCTCATGGATACACACACACACACACACACACACACACACACACACCATTAGGAGTCAAGAAGAGTCCTTGTAAGTGCAGGGTTGCCAGACCCCTGGGCAAAACTGACTATGTAGCTAAGGTGCTAATTTTCCAACTCAGTGCCGGCCTATGATATTTTGCTGCCTGAAGTTAAGCACAAATGGCCATCCCTTTCTGGGGTGAGGAACAGAGGGAAGAAATTTGGTTCAGTTTGCATTTGAAAGCGAACTATCAAATTCCCATTCTTTCGAAAAACGATATAAACCGAAACACAACCATCTGTTGAAACTCACACTTCTCTGAATTTTGCAATGCAATTCTCCAGCCAAACAATGCTTACAAAACTGCAGATGTTGATTTATCTATCATCTATCTATCTATCATCTATCTATCTATCTATCTATCTATCTATCTATCTATCTATCATCTATCTATTTATCTATCTATCATCTATCTATCTATCCTTGTTTCACAGTTAGTTCAGACACCAATTCTTGCAATCATCTTCTTCCTTGGTCCCTATAGTACCACCAGAAGCAGATCGCTTCACTTTGTTGCATGACAAAGTACACAAATCCTTTCCTTACAAATCTACAATTGTCAGCTCTGGAAGCCTGAAGGATTGTCTTCTCCCATATAAGCTGTCCTAAATATTAAGAACATCAACATGTGTACCAGATCCATGTCTGGCTGGAGTAAGAGAGGATATATTCTGCAGCTACACCTAGGTTCCTAGGTTCTATGATCTGCTATTTAGGCAAGCTATTACAGATTGATTCATAGGTCATCGTGAGAAGCATCCTTGACTGCTAAAAGATATTTCAGGTTGCTTCTCATGAGGTCCCAACAAAATAGTACTGACTTTCCCATAAGAGAGTACTTTGAAGTAGAGAACATTGCTCCTGGTTGTCAAAGTGTTTTCCCATCTTTCACTGCCCCATGAGGAAAGCACTCACTATATATATATATATATATATGCAGGTTTTGGTGTCCTCGGGTGTCTTCCCGTGTAAAAGTTGGGGTGTCTAGGCGACGTTTCGACGAGGTCTCACTCGTCATCTTCAGGCTGGTGCTTTCGGCTTCTTGTTACTGGAACAGAGCGGGATCTCAATGTTTGAGTTCCTATAAATACTGTAGAGGGGGTGTGGTGTCTAGCCTCCAATGTTCTGGGCAGAGAGGAAGTTCCCAGGCTAGTGTGCCTTTTCTTCTTTTGTTCCTTAATTACTTGAGAGATACCTTGAGTGATTTCTTGAGTGATATCCTGAGTACCACTTAGGTGGGTCATTAGGTGTGGATTAGTTGCTAAAGTCTTTGTGTCTTGACCTCTTGAACTTTGTGAAGAGTTTTCCTGAGAAGATGGCTGTATTGCACTTAGTTGTGCTTTGGCTTGGCTTCGTGTATAGGGGCGAGCTGTGGTTTTGTGGCTTGTGTCAGCCAGATCTGTGTAGGGATTGCAGGGGGGTGCAGCATCCGGAGGTGCCACCATGGATTGGCTACTGGATGGTGTCAGTAATTCATCTGTGGAGAGGGTCTGGGTTTGGGTCTGGTGTGGTTGATTGGTGTTGGCGTTCTGTGTGCCTCTGGATCTGGTGTCAGTTTTTGTGGGGAGGGCTAATTTCCAGATGTCTGGCAAGCGGGATGTGTCGTCACGCTTGTTCATGTTGTGAGGGTGTTTCTCTATCTCGATGGCTTCCATGATTATTCTCTTGTGGTGATGTTCCGTGTTAAAGAGCAATTTGGAATTTAGCAACAAAGACTTTAGCAACTAATCCACACCTAATGACCCACCTAAGTGGTACTCAGGATATCACTCAAGAAATCACTCAAGGTATCTCTCAAGTAATTAAGGAACAAAAGAAGAAAAGGCACACTAGCCTGGGAACTTCCTCTCTGCCCAGAACATTGGAGGCTAGACACCACACCCCCTCTACAGTATTTATAGGAACTCAAACATTGAGATCCCGCTCTGTTCCAGTAACAAGAAGCCGAAAGCACCAGCCTGAAGATGACGAGTGAGACCTCGTCGAAACGTCGCCTAGACACCCCAACTTTTACACGGGAAGACACCCGAGGACACCAAAACCTGCATTCCTGTACCCGTGAAAATCTACGAAAGCATATATATATATATATATATATATATATATATATATATATATATATCAATCTTCTTCCATCTGCCTTCAGGCAAAGAGATATTCCATTATATGAATGAAGAAGTCCTCATTTATCAACCTAGTTGTTGAGCAAAGGCAACTTCCAGTGTAAACAAGCAAGCACAGCATTCTTGAGTGCCTGTATGGGCTGAGGTTTGTTTACCACACTTTTCTGGAGGCAGGAGATATTTGCATTGTTGTAACCCGCCCCAGAATCCTGTAGCGAAGGGCATATCACAAATCCAATAAATAAAAATGGAAATAATAACCACAGAGACATGTGCGTAACACAAATGAATTCAATGCTTTATTGATAGAATAGGCTCAGGACAGAAACACCAAAGAAATAATAGCAGGAATATAAATGAGAAGCTCATTCTAAGCAAATCAATGTACTGAAAATATGAACATTTTTGTGTGTAAAATAGAACAAAGTAACATTGATTCAAGATAGGTACCACACACACCCACACACCCACACAGGAACGCAGTTATTTTCAATAAACAAAACAATTTACAACAACTGTCATTCTTTACAGCAGCAGAAGAAATGACAGAAGAAAGTTTAGAGAAATGGGAGAAAGAGAAGACAAATTTATGAGTGTGTACAGGGTGCTTCCGAGTGTTGTGTGGGATACTTCTGAAGAGGGGTATATTTTGCACATGAGATATCACAAATGGGTGGTTGGTAACAGGGTTTTTTAAGTTTTTTTTTTTTAAAAAAATTAACCTATAAAATTAGTTTTAACAGTAAATCTGCATTGATGGGGGCATAGGAGTATGGCTGGCATTTCAGTGCCAAGGGTATTTGGTGGGTCTGACAGAATATTACCTTTCATGGGCCTAGAATCAGTGGATCGTCATCCAGGACAGAATTCAGGACAGAATTTTACAATATTATTTGTTTCATTGTTCACTGCCTTGAGAGGGCTTCCTGTCAAAAGAATAAAGTTTAGAAGTTGAGTTGTACATCTGCAAATCCCTATAGGGTTGTCACGAGGAAGTTGGAGCAAACTGGTTTTCTGCCGATCCAGCGGGGAGGACCCAAACCCATGGATTCAAATTACAATAAATGAGATTTCAACTAAACGTTAGGAAGAACTGTCTGATGGTAAGAGCTGCTTAACAGTGGAATGGACTCCCTCAGAAGGTGGAGGTTTTTAAACAAAGCTTGGATGGCCACCAGTCCATCCGTAGCTGTGATCCCTGCATTGTAGGAGGCTAGACTAAAAATGATTCTTGGTAGTCACTTCCAGTTCTACAGTTCTATGATTGTAACACATCTATGAAAATCCCTCTTCCAACCCTTATAGAAGGAATGTACCTTCATAAGGAAAGTAGAGAAGAGCACAGAAAGCAAGGTTATTGCATACCAGTGTGTAGCATCAGATCAGATTATGTGGTGGCACGTCTCATGGTTAAAGGTAAAGGTAAAGGGACCCCTGACCTTTAGGTCCAGTCGTGACCGACTCTGGGGTTGTGGTGCTCATCTCGCTTTATTGGCTGAGGGAGCTGACGTACAGCTTCCGGGTCATGTGGCCAACATGACTAAGCCGCTTCTGGTGAACCAGAGCAGCGCACGGAAACACCATTTACCTTCCCGCTGGAGCCGTACCTATTTATCTACTTGCACTTTGACATGCTTTCGAACTGCTAGGTGGGCAGGAGCAGGGACCGAGCAATGGGAGTGCACCCCGTTGCAGGGATTCGAACCACCGACCTTCTGATCAGCAAGTCCTAGGCTCTGTGGTTTAACCCACAGCGCCACCTGCATGTTACTAGCCATGATTGAGGCTTATGTTGCTTCATGGGAAGCCATTAGCCTGATCCAGCAGGGTCTTTTTATGTTCTTACGTTTCTTTGGCTTCTTTCATTGTCTCCCTACCCCCTCACTCTGCAGGCTACAGCTGTGCTGCCACAACATGTGTTAGGAATGTTTAATGCAAACCAGAGCCCATAAATGCACCCTCCACCTAATTAAAATGTATGCTTGCAACATACACAAGTACAGCCACATCCTCAATCACCTGAATATCATTCATAACAATGTCCCAGCTACTGTTCATCCCCTATGGATAGATACTTCCTTATACAATTTCACTATGTCCTGACTGGTTTACCATTAGAAAAAGCACATGGTAAGCCACCAGTAAAGCTCTTTGAAATGCAAATAATTAAATGATTAATCGAGGTAACTGTTAGGTGGTTTTGTAGCTGGTTGACTGACCGAACCCAAAGAGTACTCATTGATGGTCCTACTGTCCCTGACACAGGGCTCTTCTTGTGTGCTTCTGTTCTTTGGATGTTCTAAACCTACATCCTGCACCCTTGGATCCCCAGATGTTGTTGGACTACAACTCCCATCATCCATGACCAATGGCTAAGCAGCCTTGGCCTGATGGGAGGCCCAAGACTGAAGAAGGCAGTCCTCCAAACCAGCTCGGTTTAGAATGTCCCCAAGTGAACTTGCATATTTTCTTTTGTGGGCAGATCTGTGAGCTGTCTGCATTTGGAGACTTGAGCCTTTCTTATGTAATGTCTTCTAATTTGCATGATATAAACAAATCGCAGCGCACATACTTTATTAAAAGGCTCTTATAATCGATGTGGCAAAGGCATAAAAACTGAGTTATTAGAGTTCCTCTGTTGCTGAAGGAGCCAGTGAGTCACCATTATAAAACATTCTGGCTTCATGAAGAGCTTACTTTTAAACATTGTGTACTGATTTTTGAAATAAGATGGTAAGTTGCACTGATGATGATTGACAGTAGTCACCACCCCTTGCGGTTTTGCTAGCTATGGCGAAACTTTCTCTGCTGGAAGCCATCTATTCTTTTAAAATGTGTGTGTAGATATTGATAGATACATAGATAGGTGATAGATAGATAGATGATAGATGATAGATAGATGAGATAGATAGATGATAGATGATAGATAGATGATAGATAGATGATAGATAGATAGATGATAGATGATAGATGATAGATGATAGATGATAGATGATAGATAGATAGATAGATAGATAGATAGATAGATAGATAGAGATAGATGATAGATAGATGATAGATAGATAGATGATAGATAGATAGATAGACGATAGATAGATGATAGATAGATAGATAGATAGATAGATAGATAGATAGATAGATAGATGGATATAGATAGATAGATATAGATAGATGATAGATAGATAGATAGATAGATAGATAGATAGATAGATGATAGAGATAGATAGATAGATGATAGATAGATAGATAGATGATAGATAGAGATAGATAGATAGATAGATAGATAGATAGATAGATAGATAGATAGATATAGATAGATAGATATAGCTGGATGGATGATAGGTAGATAATAAACTACTAGTTGCTACTGCACCACACTCAAGGGCAGCCAAATATTAGAGATGTTATTTCAAATGGTTCCTTATTAAACGTGTGTCAGGGTTTCAGGGTCAGAGAGCGAGGGGGAGGGGTCCCAGGGCGACGAGGAAGAGGACGACGATGACCCGAGGTTGTCAGTGAGTCCGTCAAGTGAATCCGAGGATTCCCAAAAGGGAGCCCCCCTGGTCAGGCCAAGGGGCAGTAGAGAGGGAGGCAGTCAGAAGCAGGGGAACGAAGGGGGAATCCCCAGTGGGGGCTGGAGATCGGGACCGGCCTCTCCGTCGGAACGGAGTGAAGGGGGTGGAGTTGCCAGTGTGTCAGAAAGAGCAGAACAGGAAGCAGAGAGGGGAAGGAGTTCGGAGCAAAACGTCCTGCCGGAAGGGGAGGAGTGTAGTACCGAGAGTAGCGTAACGGTCGAAAGGAAGGTCAGAGGCAACGTACGCGCGCCAAGTTCAAATGTGGAGGCGCGCGGAAATGAGGAGAGCCCTGAGGAGGAGCCTGGTCCCAAAGCACGAAGGAGGGGGGAGCAGGCGGCAGAAGACTCAGCCTCGGGGGAGTCCCAGAGGGAGGGAGCACAGGGGGGCAGGAAGACCCTGCGGAAAAGGAAAGAGAGGAAAAGGTGGAGCAGTACAAGCCTCTTAAGCTGGTGCAGGGGCGGGACTGACTCAGAGGGGACTTCAAACATCTAAGGGTAACAGATGCTGAGCCACGGAGCTTGGATGTAACGACAACAATGTTCTTCAATAAAACCTTTTGTATATAACTTGGACTGGACTTTGGTCTCTTGTGAGCTGGGACCTCGGGTGGCTCTGACAACGTGTTTCATTTTAGTTTCCTTTAAACGTCCAATAAAGCAAGCCTTCAGAGCTGAGGATCTATTTCAAAGCAGAAAATAAAGGCCTTGTTTGAATTGGGATTTGTCTCTGGGGTTAGGCAGTGCTGTGAAATAATATCCAGGAAAAGGAGTCACCGGACGTTTCTTACATGTGAATGTGTGTAACACGTAGTTCCACCTGAAATCCGACTCTCCTTACAGCCTCTTTTCTTCAGGTAGAGTACTTTATTGTCTTCCCAACAACTGGAAGTACTGGCGACAGATTCACACCAATGTCATTCGAACAAGTTGGGAGGATTTAAAACAGGCTTCCTCAACCTCGGATCTCCAGTTGTTTTGAGACTACAATTCCCATCATCCCTGACCTGCTAGCTAGGGATCATGGGAGTTGTAGGCCAAAAACATCTGGAGGGCCGAGGTTGAGGAAGCCTGATTTAAAACACCCCATCAGTCCAAAGATTCCTACTTATGCCACTGGAGTTTCCCTTTTCTCCCACCACGCCCCCTACAGATCTCCTCTGGAGAGTTCGGGAGTAAAAAACAGAACAGATTTAGAAGGCATGGAAGGTGGAGAGGAGAGAAGTCCTGTTGTGCAAGTGCATTGAATATATGTTGGATGCTCAATATACAATTGTTGCTTTCAAGCCTGACTTGGTGGTTGTTGTCAGGATGCTGTCAGCGGCTCCCGGCTGGTTGCCCAGGCAAGTATAAATACAAGTTTCTTACAGACCTTTTTTATTTCAAACTTTGCAGAGAGGCGCTATAGAACCCAGCACATACTCTGCACGCAAAACATCCTTGGTTTACCCCAGACAATTCCAATGGGGACTAGGAAGAGATGGTGGGAAAGACCTCTGTCCAAAACCCCCAGAGAGCTGCCAGTCAGAGCAGACAATATTGAGGTAGATGGATAAATAATCTGAGCTGGAAGAAGGCAGCCTTCCATCTGTCCGTTTGAATGTGCTCTCTCCCCGCCCTTCTTTTGGCATTTCCCCCTTTGGATAACCAAGGAAGAATTGAGTATCAAATACAAGGTGTTTGTTAGGCCTTCAATGTCAGGGGAGCAAAGAAAGCTGACCTCCGAGGAAATAATAACTTCTGTCCAAGAGAGAAATCTTAGAATATTCAATAGGACTGAAATAGAACTCTATGGGGACTTTTCAGGAACATCATCAAAGAAAACATGTCCCGGCCCGTCACAATGAAATGTCTGATGACGAAACAGGAATGAAATTGTTATTTAAAAGGAACAAAGGGAAGCAGAGACTCACAATAGATGAGTTAGTGTGCAAAGTTGTTATCTCTTGTATCAGACAAAACCCTTGAGACCTTCAGCAATGCTGGGATGGGACACACACAATGAACATCAGCAATGAATCATTTTGATGGGGGAAACTTTCAGTTTTTACTCATTTGAATCTATTTTGTAACATTCAAAAAGAGTTTGGGCAGTACCCAGATGGTTTTTCTGAAAGGATGCCGTCTCTTGTTCAGCTGATAAATTGCATTCGTTTGTTCAGATTTCTGCCTCAGCCCATTCTTGGGGTTTGGTGTGAATATGAAACATCACACCCATGCACACAAACGCACACACAATTTAAAAAATAAATCAAGCCAAAATAAAACATAAAAATGTAATTCTAGTATTTACAAGTTATATGTAAATGAAGTCCCCTCCCTTCTCCAATGGGCAGAGCAAACCCGGTGAAAGATAAAAAGAACATACCTATTCACAGGCATCTGGGTGGCAACTATGAGAAGAGGATGCTGTGCTCAATGGGCTGTTAGTCTGATCCAGAAGCCTCTTCTTAAAATATACACAGATTATTAATATAATTTACACAGACTGCTCCAGAGCCAGTTTATTTTTATTTTTAAGAGATTTCTAAATCGCCTTTCCACTTTATAATTTCCCATCAGGGCAGCTTACAGCAAATGAACCAATATACCGCAAAATCAACATGTGCGCTAAAAACAATACAAACTACACAGAGAAACACAGAAGGCTGCCATAAACGGAGTAAGACCATTGGACAATATAGCTCAGTATTGTCAATAATGACTGGCAGTGACTCTCCAGGGTTCTAAGAAAGAAGAAGAAGAGTTTGGATTTGATATCCTACTTTATCACTACCCGAAGGAGTCTCAAAGCAGCTAACATTCTCCTTTCCCTTCCTCCCCCACAACAAACACTCTGTGAGGTGAGTGGGGCTGAGAGACTTCAAAGAAGTGTAACTAGCTCAAGGTCACCCAGCAGCTGCATGTGGAGCAGCAGAGAGGCGAACCCAGTTCACCAGATTACGAGTCCACTGCTTTTAACCACTACACCACATTGCAACAATCCTAGAGCCAGATACCTGGAGATGTTATGGATTGAACCTGGGGCATTTTGCATCCATAGCAGATGCTCTTCAAAGGAACACTTCCCCCAACAAACAAAAGCAGCTGCAAAATCTTTCATGCACACACACACAAAAATCAGAATCCCATATTACCCCCATGTGGAACCAGACTGAAATCGTCATTCACATTACTCCCATATTGGTGTATATCATTCATTTCAATAGCCTGTCAACCTTGAAGTGTTTATTCTACGGAGATATAAGGAAACAGTGTTTTGTTTTTAAACTCAACCCGGAAAATTCACCTCCCTTGTTTCTTATAAAAGAAGATTTGGTTTCAAAGGCATGGCCCAGTCCTAGAAGTGCCTTATATAATTGGTGCAGGGTCAAAGAAAGGACCTGCCTTTCCACACAGGGGACACGGATTGTAGTTACAGTAATATCATTTCCATTCCATCTCTGCAATGTATCCAAAATATCCAAAAATATCACATGGCAGGGAAATAAAATAAATCACCGTGGCAGTCTGGCAAGCTCATGACTGGGTCAAAGCATTTATAAATAGAACTGGGTCACTGATATACTTAGGTTCTGGCAGGTCATTTGGTTTTTATGATGCACTTTCTGCCACCATGCGATCAAGAACTCTAAGGGGCAATGTTGTTTTTTAAAACAGAATTTAAATCATTTTCCCATATGGTGCCATTTTGTTTTTGTTTTTTTGTTTGCAGAAAATAACTGTGGGTCTCTCCAAAAACACAGAGAGGGATGACATGACTTTCAGCTACAATACCACTGAATGCAATATGACCTATTCTTACTGGTTTGGGGTTGCCATATTTCAAAAATTTGTTGTGGAGCTTTTTTTGGGGGGGGGTTGGACAAATCCAGGAATCCCTACGTTTATGAAGAGGGCAGGGTGGTTCTCTCCCCCCCCACCTCCCGTTTTGTTCACCCCATACGATAAAACTGACATGAGAAACTTCTTAGGATGCTGCTGATTTTTGAGGCAGTTTTCATCTTTTATTGTTACTTTGTTCTTCAAAAAGTTGTAGGCTTTCCCACAGTTCCTGTGCGTACATCAGCTGTGGACAAGGACCCAGCTGCACTGATAAGCGTGTTATTTTGCTATCACCAGGGCCTTTCGTGGTCCAAATAGGGGGGGGGGGGACCAAAACTTTAGGGAAAAAAACACTGGTGGGAGGAGAGAGGAGGCTCAACACCAAGCTCACCCATTCTTTCACTTGTCGCATGCCTAGAAAACATCCGTCCAAGAGTTTTGCTTGCCCCATGCTTTCTAGACACGGGTCAGATTGGTTTGGCCTTCCTGCTGCTTTCCGCTGGAGAATCTGCTCTATAGCACTAAATTGGAACAAAGGCAATCTGCAGAAAAACTTACTGCGCTTTGTTCCAGTTCAGCACTAAACTACAGCTTTTCACAGGGGAAAGTGGCAGGGCCAATTGAAGTGTGGATGGGACAGCAACCCCTAACTGTGGGTGGGGGAGCAACAGAAAACTGGGTAGAAAGGGCAGGATGGAGTATTGTAGAGGAGAGCAGGACTGGCTGACTGAAAATCATGATTTTATAGGCCTTTTCCTCGTTTATTATTTATTTACTAGATTCTTGTCATGCTGTCTGAAGGATTTTTCCTTCAATATCTACAGAAATTGGCTTTGGCATTTTGAGTCTTCCTACCCTCCCTTCAAGGCTTTTCAAAACATTCTGCTCCAGCTATGTTCCTTTCTCGTCTTTCTGCTTAAATCTAAGCAACGGCTCTTTTCAGACCGCCAAAGGGACTTGGCTGACTGGGATTTCAATATTTTCTTAATCCCCATCGTATTTATTTTCTAACATTACAACATTTTCTTAGGGTCACCAGGGTGAGGACTAATTAAGTCTGGGGTCTGGGATGTCTGGTCCCGAAATTTCACATCTAAGTTTCACCTACCAGGTAAACTCTCTCTCCATTTATAAAATCAGCTTTGTAGGGAGAGAAGCCAAATGCATGCCTTTCCCCAGATCCTACAGCTCCTATTGCAGGGCTAATGCTTGTTCTTTAAATAGTCATCATTCCAAGGGTATTTTGATGTTGGGCGGAAGCCTGATCACCCCACTCTTTACACCTCTAACCTTTCTAGGCCAGGAGCAATGGAAAATACCTGCAACATTCTGCAAAGACAGGCGTGGCAAATCATTGCTCAGTAGAGGACAGCAGCTTGAGGTCATAACCTTATGAGTTTCCCCGTGACTACCAGCAGAAGCCAATGCTGTCGCATGGAGGTGGGACAAGTCCCATTGTGAGGACATCCCAACAAGTGGTCCTCAACTTTGTGGAACAGAGTGGCAAACACAACGTAGGGGTGCTATTTTCAGCCCTGTCCCCATGGCATGCCTCCTGCATACTTCTGGCTAGGACTCACAAATTTGATAGTATATGCAATGAATTTCTAACTTCTAGGAAATGTTTGCATTTGGGCAGTGATATGACCACAATAGCAATTTATGACCGCAAAATGTGTTTTTCAGCTAGAGGGATTGGAGAAATGTACATATAAGATGAGAACTGTCTGATACTAAATTAGAACCTTGGCCTCTCTTAGATCAATACTGTCTGCACTGACTGGCAGCAGCCCCCTGGGGTTTCAAACAGGGACCATTTCCCATTCTTATTTGGAGATGCCATGGGCCTTTTGTGTGCCAGACACAAACTCTGCCACTGAGCCAATGGTGGAGCTTTCATTTTTTAAAAAAATTCCAAAATAAATAAATAAAAAGTGATGGCCACAACTCTAAACAGCATGGAAGTGACTTGATCATTTTATTTATGACTCGCTTCCATACTATGAACCACATATCCAAATCTCTTTCTAAAACAAAATTGCAAAAACCCAACACAGATTGCTATTCTTTAGCATTCAAGAACCAAAGATCATGCCGAGACAAACCAGTTATTCAAAGGACTTTGACAGTTTTGGCATGTGAAGCATAGAAAACGGTGAATCTGTCGATTTCAGTTTCTCTTTGTTTCATACTCTTCCAGTCTTCCAGTCTTAGGAAGATACATATTTCTGTATCAGTTTGCAATTTTTTTATATGAAGACAATCTTTGTGAGAATTTGTCTGCATTTCAGTGTATTTTTCTCTACATTACATTTTTTTCTCAATTTTTTGTATGCAATTTTGCCTGTATACATATTTTTTTACAAGCCAATTCCACTAATATACTGTATTTCCCCATGTTATTTTCATTATGCACCAGATGCTGATCAAAACAATAAGAAATGTGAAACATAGAAAACGGCGAATCTGTTGGTTTCAGTTTCTCTTTGTTTCTTATTCTTCCAGTCTTCCAGTCTCAGGTTCTCCATATTTCTGTATCAGTTTTCAAAAAAATAATACAAAGACAATCTTTGTGAGAACTTGTCTGCATTTCAGTGTATTTTTCTCTACATTACATTTTTTCCTCAAATTTTTGTATGCAATTTTGCCTGTATACATATTTTTACAAGCCAATTCCACTAATATACTGCATATTTCAATGTTATTTTCAATATGCACCAGATGCTGATCAAAGCAATAAGAAATCAGTTGACGTACATCTTTGTATGTGCAAATGTGTGTGTCGCAACTGACCGGTTAATTTATAACAGCTCAGTCCTAAGTATGATTATTCAGAAGGAAATTGCTCTAGAGGCTCAAGGGGAGTTCCCCTGTAATCGATGTGTTTCATGAGTGCTACCTGAGCTGCTTTTTTTAATATAATAATATTTATTAAAATTTTGTTTAGACAATAAAAGACATACATAATAACATAGCATTTTCCATTAACCACATTTCATTCTCATCTTTGGACTTCCTCACCTGAGCTGCTTTTTGTTCTTCTGTAATGCAAACAGGGAACCTGTAGCCCCCCAGACATTGGTAGATTCCAGTTCCCATCAACCCAGGGAACACAGCTAGTGGACAGCTAATGGTTCAGCTATATCAGAAGGATTAAAGGCTCCCCATTCCTGCACATGTTTGGGATCTTTTGGAGTTTTCCCTCCCCTCGAACCAAATTAATTTGACAGACGCAACTATTATTTTGTGGATGGTGGTTGTTTGGTTCTATAGCTTCCTCCTGATGTAGCTTTGAAATGGTAAAAAGTAAGGTGGGATGAGAGACTTCTCCATGCTTTGGGTTTTTTCTTTTCTTTGTGGGGTGAGGGGAATAGTTGGATATTTTTGAGGTTCCTTGAGTTTCTGAAAAAGCTTGCCTGTTTTGCAAGAGCTCTCTCCTAGTGGGTCACGCTGCTGGATGCGCTCTTGCTAGTGGTGCTGAATGAATTGTTGCATTGACACTGGTGATTTCAGTCTGGTTCCACCTGCCATGACACTGCTCCACAGCATCAGCCATAGCAGAGAGACATTTGCACAGTCAGCACTCCCTGCCCTTCCAAAAGAAGAATTGCAACAAGAGAGGGCTTTAGACAGGGAAGTAGTACAACCACCCCAAAGCCTATTGCCCCAGGGCAAAAATGAAACAGGCAATCCAGTGCTGTTACCTATGCAAAGATATGTGCAAGAGATTCTAGCTGGCAAACAGGTGCTAGTTAGCAGAGGCTGGGGAAGAAAAAATAGCTGGATCAAGCTGTGTATCTAATCTGAGAATGGAATTTTCCATAGCTGTCAAGTTCAGACACAAGGCCAGGTCTAAGCAACTGAAGCCATACATTAAAAAAACCACACACAGAAAAACACAGTTGTTTACTTTTGCACAGCCTGTCTTTGCAATGGCTGGCAATACACGGTTGGGCAATCGGCTCGTTGCCTTATTGTTCAGCTTTGAAAACAGAGCTGTTTCTTTCCTCTTTGAATGTTTGCGATATGGGTCACGGCCGTGCCTCTAACTTGTCTGTGCCTGGAAGGTCAAGGCAGGGAGTGTTTTGCCTGAACACAATACCTGTTACTGTGCTCACAGTTATTAAACTGGCTGGCTTGATAAACATCAATGGGAATGTTTAACTGCACAGATTATTAGAGGGAGAGAAAGGGAGAGACCGAGAAGAGAGAGAGAGAGAGAGAGAGAGAGAGAGAAACTAGGCCAGCTATCTACCATAAAGGCAGCTTGCTGAACTGATCGAATGATTATAAATGAATAAATGATGCATTTCTATCATTCTATATGATGTTGCTAGACTGTGTTGAAGTCTACTGACTGCCACAACCCATGTGCTAGCAGCAGATCCTGGTGTGGTGGCTCTCTGCTGAATGTTTACTACCAAATAAACTCCATTTGCAGTTCTCTGGACCCCATTTTGGTCTCTCCCCCTCCCCTACTCACGCACTCACACCATAAATGCTTGTGCTGGTAGCAATTACGTCATCTACAATTCATTTCAAAACCACCTCCAGGAAGACAAACGAGGGTTTGAAGAGTGCAGATGGGAAGGGAGAGATGAAGAATAGCTGTGGAGATGTCTGTTCGCGGGAGAATAAAAATACAATTTTTGATAATTAAATACATTTTAATCCTTTTCAGTGTTGCAGAATTACAGGAGGGATGACTCACCCACACAGGCTGTCATCGTCTCTCTCCCTCTGTTCAGCCCAGCAAGTAACAGGATGATTAGCCTGTTAATAATTATAAACTTCTTGTCTTCTGGGTTCACTTCACTTTGCCATAATGCGAGGACGTCTTTTGAAAAGCCAGCGCTGACATACTGAAATGTTTAAGACACCAGAGTGTGACATGTGTTGTTGTCTGAGATCTATCTTGCGCATGGTAGGAGGGAACAGGACTATTTGTTCCAGTTGTTATAAATATTTATTACACAAAGACGGGGCCATGCTTGCCACCACCGGTGGAAGTGTGAAAAATAAGGCACATCGCAGCAGCCTTTGCCCAAATGCCTCAACTTCTATGCACAGAGCATAGTTAAACTATAGAACTTGCTCCCACAGGAGGCAGTGATGGCCACAAAGCTAGGCAGCTTTAAAGGGGGATTAGACAAATTCATGGACAAGAGGGCTCCCAGTGGCTACTAGCTATGACAGCTATGCTCTAGAGTCAAAGGCAAGAATGATTCTGAACACCAGTTGCTGGAAACCACAGGAGGGCAGAGTGCTCTTGTGCTCGCATCCTGCTTCTATGTTTCCCACAGGCATCTGGTTGTGATGAACAGGATGCTGGACTATACAATCATAGAATTGTAGAGTTGAGAAGGACCTTGTCCAGCTCCCTGCAATGCAGGAATCTCAACTAAAGTATCCATGGCAGGTGCCCATACAAGCTCTGATTCAAAACCTCCAATGAAGGTCTAGATGGGCCATTGGCTTGATCCAGCAGGAACTTTTCATGTTCAATGAAAATGACTTTCATGGACACCCCAGAAGGAACACTGCAGCAGTGTTGGACTTGACAATTGCACCACACCTCTCTATACTGCCTGCAGTGTTGATTGTGCAGGTAAACAATGCATTCCTTGTAAGCATTCAAAGGGAGAAGAATCTTAGCTCAGTGGTAGAGCATCTGCTTTTCGTGCAGAACATCCCAGGTTCAATCCCCATCATCTCCAGGTAAGCCTGGGACTGTCCACTGTCTGAACTTGATGGGCCAATGGTCTGACTCAGTTCAAGGCAGCATCCAATGGTCCCATATTGCAATGTGAAGCCACCAAATTCCAGTTCATCAAGAGATTCAGTGCTATGACCTGTAGACTGAATTGGGACAGAAGGTTATTCAAATAATAATAATAAAAACTGTGCCACATTGCATCTTTCAATTGGCTTCTTGATGCCAGGGACGCCTGTATTACCACCAATAACCACACTGGAATATACGTATATATGTGCAACACTCCTATAGTACCTAGTACAAGCAGATGTGATCTGTATAGACACAGTGGGATGCATTTCAAGTGCCATGCTGAATCTGCTGCTTGCTTAGGACTTAGTCTGGGACTTTCATGTTTCCTTTTCACTCTGTGGTTCAATACACTGACATATTATATCCTGACATTTTAAAAAAAGCATCTGTTTCAGCATGTTAAGGTAACTCTGTCTGGCTCCACCTTTGTTTGGTCAGGTGTCGGCTCACCAAATTGAATTAAAGCCTCTATTCATTGTGCCACCGCTTTTTGACATGGTTAGCACCTCACTTAGATGTTTCGCACAACCTCCCGTAATCCCACTGAAAACAACCCTCCCCCTGAGCCCGTTTCATAAATCCCTTTGTGCGCTATTGTCCTCTTTCTGCAAAAGACCTTCCTTTTGTGAGAACCAGCATTTCGACGTTGTTCGGTGTCAACCAGGCCAGGCAAAAGGTTGGGTTAATATTGCAGGAGAGGTTCTAGTGCTTTCCCATTAGATCTCCCTTGTACCATTGACTAGTTACCCTTCCCCTT
This sequence comes from Podarcis gaigeae, assembly GCF_964106915.1. Taxonomy (NCBI): domain Eukaryota; kingdom Metazoa; phylum Chordata; class Lepidosauria; order Squamata; family Lacertidae; genus Podarcis; species Podarcis gaigeae. Next base: position 99,711,074 of record NC_139680.1, read on the forward strand.
CCTCTCCTCTCCTTTCACTGTGTTCTGGAAGGTCTCTCAAAACACTGGAGCTGATTGGTGCAAAGGGGGTGCTAAAGGGGAGAGGGCGAGTTTTGTTGCACAAGCAGAAGTCTGTTGAGAAAATGGATGAGCAAATCAGCTGTCCAGTGTCTGTATCTTGCTCTTCTCTCAGGCCAGGTCTCCTCTAGCTTTAAGAATTGTATGGAAGAGGAAAAGCTGGCAGGCGAAGCCTGACTACTCAAGAATGTAAAAAGCAACACTTATATTAAAGGCAGAATTGAGAACCAGTGTGGTATTATTATTATTATTTATTGCATCCTACCTCCCCCTCCCCCACCGCCAGAACTCAATGTGGTGTATATGGTTTTCTCTCCCCTCCACGTTTAATTTCCCAAACAAGCCTGTGAGGTAGGCTGAGAGGCAGAGAGTGGCCACCCAGTGAGTTGCATGGTCGAGTGGGGATTTGAACCCTGGCCTCCCAGGCCACTCTGAACATTACGCCACACTGGCTCTCATTGTTGGGAGTGTCAGAATAGGACCAAGGAGAGATGCAATCAGGACCTCCCTCAGCAGTGATCACTGGCCAGTCATTGCATCTTGGCCTAACCTATCTCACAGAGCTGTTGTCAGAAGTGGCTCACCAGGTGGGTCAGAACTACTACAACAGCTTCCTGGAAGGTGAGGATCACCACATTTGCTTCTAGCCATGTCCATTACTGGTGTGTGGCCTCTGGAAGGTTCCTGAAGGGAATGTGGTTCTCAGACTGAAAAAAAGAGTCTCATCCCTGCATTATAGAGCTTGTTTCTGAGGCTTTGCTTAGAGCTGATCTGTGTCTCTTCTACAACTTTAAGCAGCAGACAAGGAAATGAGCCAATGCTAGGAAAATGAATAAGGTGCATGTTATTCCCTAACAGGTTAGGGTTAGGGTCCCCTGCCCTTGAAGGCAGTTTGTCTGGCCCAGGGTTTACCGATCATGCCTCAGCAGCCTCAAGAAGAGAGCCTATGGGCAACAGTGGAGTCTATTGGTGCCAAAGACTTCTACAGGAGAGTATGGCCAGTGAGTCCAAGCTTTCCTGTAAGCTTTTTGGGCTAAATCAGATGGTACCTCTCTGTGATCCATCCCACACCTTACAGGTCTGATGTAAGAAGAGTCTGCTAGACCAAGCCAATGGTTCATCAAGGTCAGTATCTCGTTCCCACAGCAGCCAACCAGATGCCTATGTGAAACGCACCAGCAGGACCTGAATACAAGAGCACTCTCCTCGCTTGTGATTCCCTGCAAATAGTATTCAGAGGCATACAGTGGAGGTAGAACATAGCCATCAGCTGGCATACCTTCCAACCTTTCTCCAATGAAAATAGGGACATGCTAAGGAAAAGCGGGAGATTCTGGGATAAAATCAGATACCAGGACGACTTCTGTAAATCTGGGCCTGTCCCTGGGAAAAAGGGACACTAGGAGGATCTGAGCTAGTAAACCCCTGATAGCCTATCTAGCTTTTGTTGTCATCGTCTTCCAGTAAGAGCTGTAGGCAATCCTGCGCCACACTAGAATTGGGTATTAGAGTACAGTATGGCAGACTTTGATAAATGTAATACGAAAAATTCCTTCCAGTAGCACCTTAGAGACCAACTAAATTTGTTCTTGGTATGAGCTTTCGTGTGCATGCACAATTCTTCAGATACACTGAAACAGAAGTCACCAGGCCCTTATATATAGTGAGAGGGTGGGGAGGGGTGATTGGCTGATAGGTGTGGTAAACCAGTTGATGACTGTTAATGACTGCAATTGGTCTTACAGGAAAAAGCAAGGGATGAGGTGGCCAAAAATAGCTTTATCATGTATAATGAGATAAGAATCCAACATCTCTATTCAGACCAGGTCTCTCCATTCCCACCACCCTTCTGAGTAAAATCCCTCCCCTCTCTCACTATATATAAGGGTCTGGTGACTTCTGTTTCAGTGTATCTGCATGCACACGAAAGCTCATACCAGGAGCAAACTTAGTTGGTCTCTAAGGTGCTACTGGATGGAATTTTTAAAAATTTTGTTTCAACTACAGCAGACCAACACGGCTACCTATCTGTAACTTTGATAAATGTAGTCTTGCTTGGTTTATGTGGCCACTCAAGTTGGTCCTTCTCAGCACCAAGTGTGGCCAGAGACACTTAATGTCATTGACCTCAGTTAATAATTACACTTATGGTCCCTTTGATCATTCACAGATACACGGGGTCTGTTTCATGGCTTCATAAATATTTACCAGAGTCATGAGGCTCTTTGTTTTGCTATCTGCCCTGCCCATGCTCATTGTTGCTAAGCATCAGCTTGAAGCGAGTAAGTGCCCATCTAATTGATCTATGCATGAAAGGAAGTGGCCTAGTTCATAAAAAAAGATTGTTGTCTTTACATTCAGAGTCACTTCGCCACTCTTATTTCTTTTGTTTATTGAGTTGGTGGGAAATGAGAAACACAAGAAGTCTTGCTCTGGACATCTCAATACACTGGTGAAATGCATTGTTCTATGTGCAGGGAATTAGTTTAGGTCAGACCTGCACAACTTGCGCCCACCAAGCTGAATAGTGCCTGTCAGCAGATCATGGATTCAGGTAAGTAGTCGTGTTGGTCTGACGCAGTCAAAATAAGTAAAAAATTTAAAAAACCGTCCAGTAGCACCTTAGAGACCAACTACTGGTAAGTTTGTTCTGGGTATAAGCTTTCGTGTGCATGCACACTTCTTCAGATACACTGAAACAGAGGTCACCCTCCCACTATATACAGTGGTACCTTGGGTTACATACGCTTCAGGTTACATACGCTTCAGGTTACAGACCGCTAACCCAGAAATAGTACCTCGGGTTAAGACCTTTGCTTCAGGATGAGAACAGAAATCATGTTCTGGCGGCGTGGCGGCAGCAGGAGGCCCCATTAGCTAAAGTGGTGCTTCAGGTTAAGAACAGTTTCAGGTTAAGAACGTACCCCCAGAATGAATTAAGTACATAACCAGAGGTACCACTGTATAAGGGTCTGGTCAGGTGACATCTGTTTCAGTGTATCTGAAGAAGTGTGCATGCACATGAAAGCTTATACCCAGAACAAACTTAGCTGGTCCCTAAGGTGCTACTTAGAAAGGGACGCAGGTGGCGCTGTGGGTAAAACCTCAGTGCCTAGGACTTGCCGATCGCATGGTCGGCGGTTTGAATCCCCATGGTGGGGTGCGCTCCCGTCGTTCAGTCCCAGCGCCTGCCAACCTAGCAGTTCGAAAGCACCTCCGGGTGCAAGTAGATAAATAGGGACCGCTTACCAGCGGGAAGGTAAACGGCGTAACTTGTGCTGCACTGGCTCGCCAGATGCAGCTTGTCACGCTGGCCACGTGACCCGGAAGTGTCTGTAGACAGCGCTGGCTCCCGGCCTATAGAGTGAGATGAGCGCACAACCCTAGAGTCTGGCAAGACTTGCCCGAACGGGCAGGGGTACCTTTACCTTTACCTTTACCTTTAAGGTGCTACTGGACAATTTTTTAATTTTTTAATTTATTTTGTCAGCAGATCAATAAGCCATGGGTATGGTCAAGAACTTTGCAGCTGACAGGACATGGCTTTTGCCTAAGGTTTGACGGGGTCTGCCAGCCTGTTTTAGGTCCATTGGTCGATTTCACTTGGGTATAATTTGCAAGAGCACTGCCATGCTTTTGTGCTGCTCTCATTCATTTCAACGGCTAAAGGAGTGGGATCATATCTCAGTGATAGAGCATAATCCCAACATTATTCAGTTGTTCCTGTTTTAATTATTTATTTTGTGTTTTTATTTTGTCATTTTATGTTGTGTATAGGGCGGTATACAAACTATCACCATCATCCTCTTAAAAAATTACATAATAGGGATTTGGGGAAAATTCAGTTAGATTCACAACTGAATTTGAACCAGCCTAATCATGAAATAATACAAAAACAGGAACACAACTCTCCTTTGAGAGAAATGTGCATGTTAGAAGAAAGTGTGCATTAAAATGTACAGTGAAAAATTAAGTCAGCACCTTGTTCTCATAATGGCTAACCAGATGCCTATGGGAAGCCCACCAACGGGGCATGAGCACAACAGCAGTCTTGAGATACACACAAATTAACAAATATCTACCACATCATCCCTAACCATGCGCTCTCAAAGAACTCAAAAAGTGAAAGAATGCTTACATTTGCAGAGAACTTACGTTTGAAGGCAACAGTCCTCACTGTTCATCCTCAATGTATGGCTTTCTAAGACTTACCACCCCTTAACATGCTTGCAGCATTTAGCATGGCCATACAAATGTTACATTGCATGTGTCACACTATACGTAGGCTATCCTGGTCAGTTTGGCAGCTAGCGTTATGGCATCTGGGCCACTACAAAACATGGCTTCTCTACAATAGAAGGTCAGATAGCCTTGGTTTTCCTGTGAAGGTAGCCATGCAATACTACATATAAGGAACCACACTAGTGAATATGTTTGCCTTTCCTATATTTCCTCATTCTTACTGGAACAACTCGTTATTTTTTTCAGATTCCTCGTTGAAATAAGCCATTCCCTTGAATAAGCAATTTTAACTTAATGGTCAACATTTGTGTACCCCCAAAGGAATACAATCTCTCTCTTATTGTGGGAGGCAAGGCTCCTGGAGACTGCACAACTGGCTATGTGGTGAGTTATGAGTATATGAGCATTTAGGGAAGAGAAGATGAGACAGACTTTATGGGGAAACATTATGGTGTTAAACGGGAGTGTAGCCTTTCCATATGAGAAAATGTCTAGAGGCAGTTTAGATAGCTGGAAAGCAAGTGGTGAATTGTTGTATTGGGAATAATATTAGGGTAGTCTGCTGTGCTAATTTATTGAGCTACAGTGCTCCTTTAACTGCCTGGGTTGCTTGGTTCCCCCACAAGGAAACTCATGGGAGGTAGGACCAAACCTTTAATACTTTGGAAAGTATATTTTTTTAAAAAAAGAAAAGAAAAGAAAGCAAAACAAAATCAACTTCAAATCCACCTTGAGAGAAATACAGTTTATTGTGAGCAGATGGAGGTTGAGGTTGAGTGGGGTGCAGTTTACAGACGTCACAACCAGAATTTAATCCAGTACAATTACAAAATGTTAGGTGGGAGATGGACGTTTAGAATAAAAAGTTGACAACTCCAGAGCATGTTCACTTGAAAGTTGTGATAAGTTCAGAAATATCCAGCTTGGGGGAAAGTTCCCATATCGGAAAGTTTGCTTTCTTTAGTTAAAAGTAGGTATATATTTGAAGCTAACACACTGAATGGAATACAGTATTCTTGCAGGATGCTAAAGTGGTCAGGATACTTTAGAGAACAAAGTTGGGTAGATATTTTTTTAAAAAAATTAGGGCTTTGGGGATATCTCTTGGATGCTCATCAGTTTCCTCTTCCATTTCCTACATTTTATTCCAAAGGTTTTGGTCAAATGCTAATTTCATTGAGCTAATGATAGAGCAGAAAATTACTTTGCCCCAGGCCACTTCCTCCCCCCTTACCCCATCTACAAATGCAGACCCTGATCAGGATAAGATCAATGAGATAAATCAATTAAATGCCACCAATATCAGTTAAACACAACTAATTTTTCCTGAAGGGGCTTAGCCAGGGGAGAGAGTGGACTTTTAGAGACTCCCAGGATTCATCCCCTGGCCCACATTTGCGTAACATGCAGCCACAAGCTACGTTCATGTGCCTCATCACTCCCTATAGGGGAAAGGCTGAAGATTGGTGGTAGAGCATCTGAAGACCCATGTTCAACCCCACAACATCTACAGGTAGGGTTGGGAATGTCCCTTGCTTGAAACCCTGGAGAGCCACTGCCAGTCAGTGTACCGTAGAGAATACAAAGCCAGATATACCAATGGTCTGCTTCAGTATAAGGCAGTTTCCTGTGTCCCATCCACAAATTTGCCCCCCGGAACACACTGCGGCAGGCAGGGGAATGTGGAAGTGAAGGCAGAGAGAAACACCTAGAAATCTGCAAGATAAAATTTGCAGGGGGAGAAAAGAGAAACCCTGCACCTCCAAAGCATTTCCCCTTCAGCCTACTGACAGCTCGCTTTGTCCATCACCTTCCCTGACACCAGCTCATGTTTTTCACACAGCCTGTCAACTGGAAGAATGCCATCTTCTCTAGGTGCTGCCAAAGGCTTCCCAACAACAGGCTATCTTGACTATTAACCAGCAAATTGCCTAACGTAAGAAGAGCCCTGCTGGGTCAAGCCACAGGCCTATCTCACCCAGCAATGGCCAACCGGAGGAGTGCTGGAAGCCCAGGAGCACAGTAGCAGCATCACAATGTTCTAATGCAAGGGTAGCCAACATGGTGCTCTCCAAATGTTGTAAACTACACCTCCCATAATCCTTGACCATTGGCCATACTGACTGAGGACAATGTCAGTTGTAGTCCAAAACATGTGGAGGACAACACGTTGACTGTCATTGTTATAATGTGCTATCAGCCAACAAAGCAGGAGAAATCAAGGTTAGCTCATATCCCCGCAGAAGCAGGAGTACAACTGTTTATTCATTATTTCATAGAATTTATATTCTGCCTATGAAACGGGTAGTGAAAATCATGCACATTGGTTGGATTTTGCTGCCTCCCGTCTCTTGACACTTGTAACCATTATAAATATTTCCAGGAAGAGGCAGGAACTTGCTGTCTAACCCTATCACCATCAGCTGGGATCTGCTCCTTGGTTTGTGAGCAAGAAAGCAAATTCGCACTCTGTTCTCCCAGCAGCTGAACATTTATATGTGGAACACTGAGGAACCAGAGCTGGCAGGAAATAATACAGTTTCCCTTTGTTCATGGTGTTTACTCCAAGCCTCTGCATTTCAGACAGAAATGGCATAAGGAGATGCAACGTGGTGTATAGTGCTTAGAGCGTTGGACTAGGACCAGGGAAAGGCAGGTTCAAATCCCCGCTCTGCCATGAAGCTCAGTTTGGTTGACTTTGGGCTTGTCACTATGTCAACCTAGACTACCCTACAGGCTTGTTATGGGGATAAAATGCAGGGGAGGGAACTATATACACTGCCTTGAGTTCACTGAGGAAAATATGGGATATAAGTGTAGCAAATAAATAAATGAATTTGCATGAATTGAGGCCACTACTTGTTTCCTGGCCAAACACTGCTTACTGTTAGGAAGATTTTGCTGATGCTTAGCTGAAATCAGTTTCCTTGACATCTCCACCTATTAGTTGTGCCCTCTGGAGCAACAGAGAATAACATCTGCTCCATCTTCTGTGTCACAGCCCTTCAGATATTTGAAGAAAGCTATCAGGCTCATTGTTTTCAATGTCTGCTTTTAGAGTTACACAAATTCCTTACTAAGGATTTATTATTCTTCAGACGCAGTTGGAGACTCTTATATGAAGTAATAGTGGTGGTTCCATCTTGAAGGCCCATAGGTATGATTAGCTGTTTTATAGCTGTTCCATGTATTCATGGATTGCAGATCCAGATCTGCCCATCTGAACACTTTTTAATAGAACACTCTACCGACATATCTGTTGCTATAGCCCATGCAAAGGGAAATGAATTGTATGCATTTCTCATTTCCTGAGGAGCAATGAGGGGAAATGAAGGTCATAGGTGTCCTCTGCAAGCCTTTGTAGAGGATTTAGTAGAGTGTGAAAAGAGGAAAAGGAAGAAAGGGGTTAAAGAGTCATTGGCCTTGTCCATGGCTGCTGTTTTCATGGTGATGTAACTGACTTCCTGGATTGTCCTCTGGGTTTTTCCTGTACATTTTCAGCACAAATCATGCTTATGACAGTAGTATTTAATCTGTCAGAGATGAATTCTGCTTCAGCCTCTCTGGCAAGTTTTTCTATCTCTACAAGTTTGAGCTTGATCGCTTGCCATTGAGATCTTTCCTTGATTCATATGGGGTGTGTTGCTGGGATCAGCCATGCCAAGGTGAGAGTCATATGTAAACAAATGAAACCTTCATGTTTACATTTTGATCAAGGGACTTTATGGCTTAGCTGGAGCTGTGTCAGCAGTTGCCATGCGAGCTCTGTTGTGTTTGAAGAGGTCTTAGCAAAATTCTGAAAAGGGGTGTGGAACATTGACTTTAAAGTGCCATTGCGCCCTTCCCAAACCTTGAGGCACTCTGAACTCCAGGCTGTTTCCTAGCTGCGAGTCAGCTTCAAGGACTATTCCACTCCCTTGAATTTGTGAGAACTTTTGCTGCCAACAATGCACTGTGTTTATTGCTAGAAGTAGGGCAACACTGTTGGGGTCACAGCCAGCCTTCTTGGCTAAAAGCAGGGGTGGGGTAGCCTTTAGAGGTTGCTGGACTACAACTACCATAATTCCTGACCTTTGGTCATGTTGGTTGGGGAGTTGGAGTCCAGCAATAGCTGGAGGGCCTGACAGATCATCCTGGTCTACAGTTTCAGGATGAATTACTGGTGCAGAATACAATGGCCATGTTGCTCACTAGGACAAGTTGGTTTAAGCATATCACACTGATCCTGGCTTGACTGCATTGGCTGCCAATTAGCTTCCAGGCCCAATTCAAAGTGCTGGTTTTGACCTAAATAGCCTTAAATGGCTCAGGACCACAATACCTCAAAGACCACCTCTCTCCATAGGAACCTACCCAGACCCTGAGATCATCCTCTGAGGCCCTTCTTTGTGTGTCTCCTCCACAAGAGTCCACAGCGTGGCAACTCGAGAACGGGCCTTTTCTGCAATGGCTCCCCATTTGTGGAATGCTCTCCTCAGGGAGCTTTGGCTGGTGACTTCAGACTACACTATTAGGAGCCAGGTGAAAACGTTCCTTTTTAACCAGGCCTTTGGGTGATTAACACCGCATATCCCTTTTAAATGTGCTCTTGGGGGGGGGAATATGAGGGGGGACTATTGATTTGTTGTTGTTGTTGTTATCGTGCATTTGTTTTGTTTTGTTTTTTGCTTTTAGTTTCAGCATTTTTTTTAAATAATATTTATTAAGAGTTTCCAATTACAACAAAATAAAAAAACAAAACATCCAAATTTAAAATCTTGTTTTCCCTAACATCTTTCCAGGACTCCCCCTCCCCTCCCCCTCTTGTATTCCAATTCTTACTTATAAATTCAGCAATTTCTTATCCCAAATTTGAACTTATTGTCATTGACCCAATTTAAAAATATTTTCCCATCTCCTAAAATCGACCTGTTCCCTTCCACGCGTTCCCCCCTTTAACATACATTGCAAATTAAAATATAATGAAATAAAATGTAGTTTAACACCCGTTGGATTCCAAATTTCCCTCCCCCTTTTCCCGGTTGCGTTCCCAAAATTTATCAACATCTGATGTCTTCCTGGAGCTCCCACAATTATTTAAGCCATAGTCCTTTACCAGTCATCTTTAATTTCGAATGTCCAATCTTGGAAGGAGTCTGTCTCAAAAAGGCTCATTTTTTCCATCCAGATTTTTATACATTAGGAGTAAAAACTCCAATTTTATTTCTTTAAACCTTTCAAATCTGGATGTCCCAAATGTTCCCTCTTCCAACTTTATCCTATTCTTGTTATTCTTGTTATTCTTGTTGTTCTTGTTGATCTCTCTCCTTTTCTTTCTTTTTTTCTTTCCTTTCCTGTTTTCCTGCACAAATGTTCTAATTCCAAAAGCTTCAAATTCAGCTGCAGAGGCTCTGTTATTCAGGAATGAAACATAATGCCAAGTCCCTTCCATTTTTCAATAGATAAGTCTATTGTCTTCTTTAGTATGTCAGCCTCTGTAGTCAAAATAGTGTTCCATTTCTGCAGTTTCCCAGGAGATAGAAAGTTCTATTCAAATTCCATGTCAACAACTTGTAATATCCCTCAGCTCCTCTAGGTGGGTTGCAATAACTCAGTTCCCTTCCAGATCACCCCAATCAGTCCAAATAACTTGTTATTCCTTGTTTTTAAACAATTTATATCCAATTTATAACAAATGTAACCAGCAAAGTCTTTGTAACAAAGTTCTCATTTTGTTCTTCTGCTTTGACAGCTCTTTGACAGCTGTCAAAACCTCTCTTTGTCTTCTCCCGGCGCTCTCGCAAAACGCTCCCAGGGTTCCGGGGGGGGGGGGTTACTTTTAAATCAATTCCACTTTTCTCCTCCAGCTCAGTCTTATAGTTTTCCGTCGCGAAATTAATATCTTTGTAAAAATAGGGTTGCACTCGATCTTAGATGTCAAATCCTTTGCTTTAGCTCCTCTACAACAGGGGGGGGGGCTGACTTCCTTTTTGCGCCTCCCCCGCTCGCTCCGAATTTTTTAAAAATTTATCCCCCTTTTTAGTCCAGGTTCCAATTACTCACGGGTTATTCTTTTAGGTCCAGATTTTCAATAGAAGAAGTCAGCGCTCTCCGTCGAATGGCATGCGGCTTCGCTTGGCAGGGGAAGCGGAGGACTCAAAGCACCACCACCCCGTCACCCGTTCCGTAGCCTTTAAAAAGGCTCCTTCGCGGGCCGGGGGGGAGCGCAAAAGGTGCCAGCCGAGTCACCATGTCCATGGGTTTCAGCGCCCATGGTTTTTGAGGGTCCCCGCGTCGCCGGCGCAGTAGGACCCAGCCCCTGCCGAGCAGGCTCCCTCCGGAGCTCGGAGGGAGTCCGCCATTCGGCGATGGTGCCAACCCGGAAGTGTTGTTATCGTGCATTTGGTATTTTTATATTGTACTTTTAGGTTGAGAACCATCCTGAAATCTGCTGATGAAGGGCAGTATACAAATTAAATAAATGATAATAACAACCCTAGTGAACCTAACAATGAGGCATAACGTCTCACTACAGTTTCACTAAGCTCCACACATTACTTCTGCTATTCTAGATGGGCATCTGGCTGAAGGATAGGCTTTTCTAAATCTTGGGCTATGAGAAATTAAGACCAACCTTGTAACTAACCCAGACATAATATAAGCCTATATAATGGGGAGCTGAGGATATGCTCCAGAGTTATGGAGCTCCAGAGTTATTGGGTCTTGTGGCACTTTTAAACTTCTGATTTCCCTCCCCATGTATATAAGGCAAGCACCATCTTTGCTGTCTTTTGGGTGCCTAATAAAGCCTTCTTTTAACATGCCTTTTAAGTTGAGCTCTTCCCTAGTCTAAATCTGCATTGGAATTGTTTTTAAGATGTCTTCTTACTTGTTGTTTACCACCCTGGGCTCCTTTGGGAGGAGGGGCAGGGTAGAAATTTAATGAACGAATTTAATGCAGGCTGAGCTGGGTGGATATGCCAAGAGAAAGAGTGGAAAGGACGGCAACGTTTAGATATTGTCACAGGGAGGCAGATAGTGTTTCTAAGTCCAAGTAATGAATGAATAAATAAAGAACTTCTGGCCTAAATATAGATGTAGGGATCAGGTTCATGGGGCTCCAGATTTATAGTTTAACATCCGTTAATCAACAGAAAATATACACATACAACCTTGCATGTGGCGCACAAGTAGAAGATACTAAATGTTCCAGAATCACATTCCTTAGTATGAATGCATTGCTTTGAGGATAATTGGATTAACTAATGAAACTGAATTAAGACTAAATATGGCAGCATTGTTTATTTACCTAGATGTTCTTTCTACTGAATATCTTAAAGCCCACTCATTGATTCTGGAGCCTATGAAGCAAATGACCACAAATTACTTTTACAAATGGTTGTTTCCTCCCTCTTCCCCCCCCCACTCCCCCCCCCCTTAATGACTCTGTTAAGCAACTGCTATATCCTCTGGAAACGAATCATTAGAGTGGTCCGGTAAGGACTGTGCCTAAACCAAGCCCAATGTGAGGCAGAGGGAGAAGCATTCTTGCAAAGCAGAGGATATGAAGCATGTTGATCTTATGCCATATGCTGTAATGTGGGACCAGCAGCTCATCTCTTAGGTGCAATTAGCTGGTCCATCGAGCACCTAATCTGGCCCTTCGGAAGGTAAGACAAGTTGATCAGCCATGACTTGCAAGCCAAGCTGCAGAAAGGGCCAGACGAGTTTGAAAAGGAAGCTAAGGAACAAGTCCCTCGGGGCTACAAATTCTGGATCTGAGACACAGCCGGAGTCAATGAAATGTTCCACCAGGGAGCCCTGCAATGGAATTGAGGAGAATGAGTGACTGATCTGAGAATGTTCCCACAGTCATCTCTGACAGCAACCCTCTATATAAAGGTTCAGCAATCCCCTATAAAGGTTACAGCATTAGGGTTTTAAAGAGGAAGAGGCAACATGCCAGAAGAGTAACATGATGGTACCATTTTGTGTAAACCGTTTAGAGATTTTTTAAAAATTGAGTGGCATATCTATTATTATTATTATTATTATTATTATTATTATTATTATACCACCTTTTATATAAAAATACAACACAAAACCACAAAATACATGTTAAAAACAAGAGCAACAACAACCTCAGGTAGATGCCATTTAGGGTCGTTTTTACCATTGGGCGTAGTGGCGCGGCGAGCCAGGGTGCCAAGCAGTGGAGGGCGCCAAAGTGGAGAGTTTGGGGAGGGGAGAGCGGGGAGGTAAGCGAGGCAGAGTGGGGGCTTGGTGCCTGCATGCATCCAGCACCCGTCGGAGGTGGGAAGGCTCCGGAGCTTTCCCGCAGTCCGGAGCTCTCTCCGCTGGCTCCGCGACACACCACCTCCTTGGCTGCGTTGTGTGTGCTTGCATCCCAAGTTCTGTACATAATACAGTGGTACCTCTGGTTATGTACTTAATTCGTTCCAGAGGTCCGTTCTTAACCTGAAACTGTTCTTAACATGAAGCACCGCTTCAGGTTACATATGCTTCAGGTTACAGACTCCACTAACCCAGAAATAGTACCTCGGGTTAAGAACTTTGCTTCAGGAGGAAAACAGAAATTGTGCTCCGGCGGCGCAGCAGCAGCAGAAGGCCCCATTAGCTAAAGTGGTGCTTCAGGTTAAGAACAGTTTCAGGTTAAGAACGGACCTCCAGAATGAATTAAGTACTTAACCCGAGGTACCACTGTACTCAGAAATGACCTTTAACTCCTACCTGCAACATTTTATTTTACTGTATGAATGCATTTCTTCCCACCCCTCAACGCATTTTGTTTAACAAATTTTCAAAACTTTAATAAAGGGGGGGGGCAAAAGAAACAACAAGTGAAGAGAGCAACAAAACAGAATGTTTCCCAACATTCCTGATAAATTCAGTCTTTCTAAACTTATTCTAGTTTGAGTCTTGCGTCAACCAGTGTCTAGAATTGTGAGGAACGATTTTGTTCATTTTTCCATGTGTACAATTTCAACTCTTTTCATAAGCATTTCCAATATAGCAGGAACTGGGGGATTTCCAAAAGTGAGCATAAACTACTTTTGCAGAAATCAAAAAGTTCATAAGGAACAATTGGGTCATCTTTTATCTGTCATCTTTTAAATAATTAAAAAGAATTGTTACTGTGTCATCATTCACAGCTTCTCTAGTGATCTGCTGAATATCTATTATGTGAAGCCAATATCCTTGAGCCTTGCTACATAACCACCAAAGGCAGTATTAGTCTGCTTGATGAGGATTAAATTTCCAACTCTTAAATCTGTTTACACCTTTAACTGCAACCTGAATCAAATGACCCACATTAAAAAATTAATACATGCACATCCCTCTCCAATTTTATTTTTTCTGTCTCTCTCTTCCATATTTTGATTTTGTGCTTTGTGTGTGTGTCTTTAAAAAGAAGGCAGTTGAAACACTGTTGGTATAACCCCTGTATGAAAACAAATATTACATAATATGGAATCTGGGAATCTGTGTTTTGGGACTAAGTCGCAACATATAGCATACATATATATAGGACTTCAATACATATATATATATATATATATATATATATATATATATATATATATGCTTTCGTAGATTTTCACGGGTACAGGAATGCAGGTTTTGGTGTCCTCGGGTGTCTTCCCGTGTAAAAGTTGGGGTGTCTAGGCGACGTTTCGACGAGGTCTCACTCGTCATCTTCAGGCTGGTGCTTTCGGCTTCTTGTTACTGGAACAGAGCTCTGTTCCAGTAACAAGAAGCCGAAAGCACCAGCCTGAAGATGACGAGTGAGACCTCGTCGAAACGTCGCCTAGACACCCCAACTTTTACACGGGAAGACACCCGAGGACACCAAAACCTGCATATATATATATATATATATATTGAGGTCCTATACTGTATAGATATAGGACTTCAATGCAGGTTTTGGTGTCCTCGGGTGTCTTCCCGTGTAAAAGTTGGGGTGTCTAGGCGACGTTTCGACGAGGTCTCACTCGTCATCTTCAGGCTGGTGCTTTCGGCTTCTTGTTACTGGAACAATATATATTGTCAATATATATAGTCAATATATATAGTCGCAACATATATATAGAACTTCAATCAGACCTTTATGGAAGGCATTACTGGCTAACCTGTGTCCTTCCAGATGTTGTTGGACTGCATCTGCCATCATCCCTGAACATTGGCTAGAGCTGATGGGAACTGGATCCCAACCACATCTGGAAGGACTAGGATTGGAAGGATCTGTCAGTTTTGGTTCTCTCCGTTTTTCAGTTTTTCCAGTCTTCAGTTAAGTGCAAAGATCTGAGAGATGGCCAAGAGGTGCTGAGTTTTCACTGAAGTGGACAAATTAATAGTAAGGGACAGGAGAAGGGAAAGAGAGAGAGTGGGAAAGGTGGGAAGAGAGGTCCGATTTTATGACAACTAGGTAGATTGATTGCTTAGTTGTTAGGGATATAGGAATGCATTTATGTCTTTAAGAGGGATGGGGGACCTGTGGTCCTCCAGAAGTTATTCAACTCCCATCAGCCTCAACCAGCATGGGCCATGGTCAAGGGTGATGTCCAACAACATCTGGAGGACCACACATTCTCCATTGGTGGTTTAGAAGGAGCTTTAGCATTTCTCTTCCAGAGTTGTTCAGGCCATTCACTCTCACAAACGGTTTTGTACCCATTAAAACTGTATCTGGTAAGTGCTCTGATCTGTTTGCATTTGTTTGCTGTATGAGGTTAATGGGAACCATTCATTTACATGACAGAAAGTGATGGATGCACTTAGAAATAACATTTGACTGGTGATCCCACCACCAACGAGAATCAAGACTGCTCCCTAAACGCATAGCCCCACCCTGAGTTCTGTTTCTTGGCCACGCTAATGTGCCATGGGACGTTGGGAATAGATAGATATATTTTCTAATTTGGCATGGCTCAAGCTCAAGAAGTGCTTCCTTTAAATAAATAAATAAAATAAATAAAAATTCCCCCCTCTTCCTAAAGAGATTTTGGCAACTCCTAACGTGAAAGAAAAGCCAAACATCTTGCTGTAGATTAGGCAGAGGCAGTTTCTTGTTGAAGAGATGCTGTTGTTCTAGCATGGTGTTTGCAACAGTAATATTCTTAGCTTAGTGCCAGCCGCTCCATTAGGTTCCATCCCTGTTCCTCTACCACTCCTTCACTCTGTGGGGTTTATAACTTGGCTGTAATGTAAAGTTTCCTCCAGGCTGAAACTTGCCATGCCAAAATCACAGCCCAAGGGATAATTTCCTTTCTCATTCCCTCCAAAAAAGCATTTCAGCTTTCTTCATGTATTTATAAAACTGGAAACAGCTTTTGAGCTTTGAGGAGTCAAGCACATGGCTCAAAATACCTGGATCTGTCTTCCATCAGCCATTTATGTCCTGAAAATGAAAACCTTAAGACTTAAAGGCCATTTTCAGATTTTTAGGCTTGCAAAGCAAACCTTCCATGATGAACTGATGCTACACTATCTTCCCGCATCTACAGACAATCTGTAGCTATGACTGTGAACGATTAGTTTCATTATTAACCCACCTGTCACCCTAATGTCCCAAAGTGGGTTACGAAAATTAAATCTCAGTATTTAAAACATTTTAAAACAACTTACGATCAAAGAAATAAGATGGGTTCTGAAAATAAATATCTCAAATGTCAAAAGCCAGGGATAAGAGATGTGTCTTCAGCATTCGCCAAAAACTTTATAATGAAGGTGCAAGACAAACCACTGTGGGGAGGAAGTTCTATAAGTTAGGGGCTCCCACAGATAATGTCCTCTCCCAGGTCACCACCACCCTGAGCTTCTGAAGGTGGTGGAACAACCAGAAGTGGTCCTGATCTTAGCACCTGAGAGGGTCTGTAGAGAAGGAAACGGTCTTTCAGGTAATTTGGGGGAGATATGGTATTTGCTGGGGTCACACAGTGTAATGAGTGGGTGTTTGAATGTTCAAATGAGGAGTCAAGAGCTCAGGGCACCACATGGTACATTCTGCAGTGAGTGGGGACTTGGTCTCAACAGACATTTTAATGGTCATAGATTTCTTTAGTCTAAGACAGCAGGCTGTGCTTCCCTAAGGTAAAGGTAAAGGGACCCCTGACCATTAGGTCCAGTTATGACCGACTCTGGGGTTGCGGCGCTCATCTCGCTTTATTGGCTGAGGGAGCCGGCATACAGTTTCTGGGTCATGTGGCCAGCATGACTAAGCCGCTTCTGGCGAACCAGAGTAGCGTACAGAAACGCCGTTTACCTTCCTGCCAGAGCGGTACCTTTTTATCTACTTGCACTGGCGTGCTTTCGAACTGCTAGGTGGGCAGGAGCTGGGACCGAACAACGGGAGCTCACCCTGTTGCGGGGATTCGAACCGCCGACCTTCTGATCAGCAAGCCCTAGGCTCTGTGGTTTAACCCACAGTGCCACCCGTGTCCCTACCTTTCTAACTCTCATGGAGAGAGAACATAGCTCAGGTAACTAAAGGATAGTTTAGGCAAAGTGGTTAAATAGCATATAATGTAAAAAAAATAATAATCATTGAATTGAACCCCTAGAGAGCAACTGTCAATCAGAGTTGGCAATACTGAACTAGTTAAACCAATGGTCTGATCCAAGGAAGCTTCCTGTGTTCCCATCTAGAATGAGGTTGAATTTTGTGGTCATTTTTTTAATGTGGAAAAGTAACCACAAATAGGGACGCGAGTGGCGCTGTGGGTAAAAGCCTCAGCGCCTAGGGCTTGCCGATCGAAAGGTCGGCGGTTCGAATCCCCGCGGCGGGGTGCGCTCCCGTTGCTCGGTCCCAGCGCCTGCCAACCTAGCAGTTCGAAAGCACCCTCGGGTGCAAGTAGATAAATAGGGACCGCTTTCTAGCGGGAAGGTAAACGGTGTTTCCGTGTGCAGCTCTGGCTTGCCAGAGCAGCGATGTCACGCTGGCCACGTGACCCGGAAGTGTCTCCGGACAGCGCTGGCCCCTGGCCTCTTGAGTGAGATGGGCGCACAACCCCAGAGTCTGGCAAGACTGGCCCCTACGGGCAGGGGTACCTTTACCTTTACCTTTACCTTTAACCACAAATAAACCACGAAGTAATTTTTGCTTGTCATTCAAAATTGTGATGAAACTTCCTTTTGAATGGATCCAATGTTTAGCCTCTCTAGGATACCAACAGAAATGTAGCTAAACACTCTAAAGAAGGATCGTCTCAAGTAATTGTAATTATGGGCTGTAATTATGGGTTTCAAGGAAAATAATTACTCCTGCATTTCTTAGGTTTCTCTTCTATTGTTTAATTTAACAGTCTGTAAAGTTTTGCAACTCCTGATGTTATTTTCAGTTGCTACTGTAATGTAATGTAATCCTAGGGCACAAATAATAATAATTAAAATTGAAAAGAAAATTCATCAAGGTTTAAGTGTGAATATTTCTGAATATGCACATTTTTGAATGCAGCTTTTCCTATGTCCGTTTTATTGTTGAACAGCTCTAACCATCTGAAAGTAGTTCCTAATTTTTAGTTGAAATTTTGTGATTTGAATCAATTTGTTTGGGTCCTACATTCTGGAGCATCAGAAAACAAGCTTGCTCCAACTACCATGTGACAACCCTTTAGAGGACTGTCATTTCTCCTCCCAATCTCCTCATTACCAGGCCTCTTTAAAGGTAAAGGGACCCCTGACCATTAGGTCCAGTCATGGCCGACTGGGGTTGCGGTGCTCATTTCCCTTTATTGGCCGAGGGAGCGAGCGTACAGCTTCCGGGTCATGTGGCCAGCATGACTAAGCCACTTCTGGCAAACCAGCGCATGGAAACGCCGTTTACCTTCCCGCCGGAGCGGTACCTATTTATCTACTTGCACTTGACGTGCTTTCGAACTGCTAGGTTGGCAGGAGCAGGGACTGAGCAACGGGAGCTCACCCCGTCGCGGGGATTCGAACTGCCAACCTTCTGATCGGCAAGTCCTAGGCTCTGTGGTTTAACCCACAGCGCCACCCGTGTCCCTTACCAGGCCTCTTTACCATCCCTCATAAGCCTTGACTTCTAGACCCTAGATCATCTTGGTTGCCCTCCTCTGCAGCTTGTCAGCTTACACTTCTTAAACTGTGGTGCCCAGAACTGGATTCAATCGTCCAGGTGGAGTCTGACCAAAGCAGCATCGAGTGATACCATTACTTGACTTGATCTGGACATGACACATCTATTGATGCAGCCTAGAATTGCATTCACTCCCCCCCCCCCCACACTGCCACTTTCACTATGCTTGCTGCCTTCACACGTGTAATGTTTGAAGAGGCCTACATTTGGAGGGGAGGAAGGGGGCAGTTGAACACATATGTATCATGACTATATTAATTGCCAAGCTGTACTCTGACTTTGAACAAGACCAGGGCTTGTAAGCTTAAACATATATGCGATTTTGGAAATGCTTTAAAGAGATCAGTACCCATGCTGAGGTCAAACATGAATGTGAATGGATATTTCTGGCAAAAGGAACAGAGACATATTTGTCTGACTTGGTTTGAACTGGATGGATATTTAATACAGAGGCTATATCTTCCACAAAGGCAAATTTTAAAATATTTGTAGGTTGTTCCATTCCTATTAGATGGGTAATGACTCTGGGCCAGAAATGTGGTTTGTGATGTGGTTTCCATGACAATTACTATGCATACTGGAACCCACTAATTGCTTTAGCAAAGTCATGTGAAATGGCTGTGTTTTCTGTCCAACATGTAAAATGGGCAGAAACTCTTTTTGTCCATTTCCACCTTCTTCCTATGTGGAATCAAAATATTTTACCACAGAATCTTGTCTCTTCAGCAGTAACATTGCATTCCTGTACATGCATTCTCAGAAGTAAGTCCTACTGGATTCAGTGGAATTTACTCCTGGACAATAATAATAATAATAATAATAATAATAATAATAATAACAATAATAATAACAATAATTTATTATTTATACCCCGCCCATCTGGCTGGGCCTCCCCAGCCTCTCTGGGCAGCTTCCATAAAAACCAAAAATACAGTAAAATATCACACGTTAAAAACTTCCCTGAACAGGGCTGCCTTAAGATGTCTTCTGAATGTCAGGTAGTTGTTTATCGCTTTGACATCTGCTGGAAGGGCGTTCCACAGGGTGGGCGCCACTACCGAGAAGGCCCTCTGCCTGGTTCCCTGTAACTTTGCTTCTCGCAATGAGGGAACCGCGAGAAGGCCCTTGGCGATGGACCTCAGCGTCCGTGCAGAATGATGGGGGTGGAGATACTTCAGGTATACTGGACCGAGGCCGTTTAGGGCTTTAAAGGTCAGCACCAACACTTTGAATTGTGCTCGGAAAGATACTGGGAGCCAATGTAGTTCTTTCAAGACCGGTGTTATATGGTCTCGGCGGCCGCTCCCAGTCACCAGTCTAGCTGCCGCATTCTGGATTAGTTGTAGTTTCCGAGTCACCTTCAAAGGTAGCCCCACGTAGAGTGCATTGCAGTAGTCCAAGCGGGAGATAACCAGAGCATGCACCACTCTGGCGAGACAGTCCGCAGGCAGATAGGGTCTCAGCCTACGTACCAGATGGAGCTGGTAAACAGCTGCCCTGGACACAGATTTGACCTGTGCCTCCATGGACAGCTGTGAGTCCAAAATGACTCCCAGGCTATGCACCTGGTCCTTCAGGGGCACAGTTACCCCATTCAGGACCAGGGAATCCTCCACACCTGCCCGCCTCCTGTCCCCCAGAAACAGTACTTCTGTCTTGTCAGGATTCAACCTCAATCTGTTAGCCGCCATCCATCCTCCAACCGCCTCCAGACACTCACACAGGACCTTCACTGCCTTCACTGGTTCTGATTTAAAAGAGAGGTAGAGCTGGGTATCATCTGCATACTGATGAACACCCAGCCGAAACCTCCTGATGATCTCTCCCAGCGGCCGCATGTAAATGTTGAAAAGCATGGGGGAGAGGACAGAACCCTGAGGCACCCCACAAGTGAGAGCCCAGGGGTCTGAACACTCATCCCCCACCACCACTTTCTGAACACGGCCCAGGAGGAAGGAGCGGAACCACTGTAGGACAGTGCCCCCAGCTCCCAGCCCCTCAAGACGGTCCAGAAGGATGTTATGGTTGATGGTATCAAACGCCGCTGAGAGATCCAGCAGAACTAGGAAACAGCTCTCACCTTTGTCCCTAGCCCACCGGAGATCATCAACCAGTGCGACCAAGGCAGTTTCAGTCCCATGATGAGGCCTGAATCCCGACTGGAAGGGATCCAAATGGTCCGCTTCTTCCAGGCGTGCCTGGAGTTGTTCGGCAACCGCTCGCTCTATCACCTTGCCCAAGAATGGAAGATTTGAGACTGGGCGATAGTTGGCCATTGTGGCCGCATCTAAAGATGGTTTTTTAAGAAGCGGTTTAATAACCGCCTCTTTCAGTGGGTCTGGGAAGGCTCCCTCACGGAGGGAAGCATTCACCATATATATGTATATGTATAGTATAATGTATAGGATTATTACCTTAATTCCCTTAATTCAAAGTAACTTAACCCCAGGCAAAGGATTGCCTCATAACCTTGTTGAAGGACCTTTTATTTGTCAAATGGCACCAGAAGATCCCCAAAGTTATTGTGGAAAATGTTTTCTAGGACTAGACGTGTCTGATGAAGTGAAAGGGATGCCAGAAGAGGGGACTCCAGCAACCTCTGGAGGGCCAAAGGATATCTGCCCTTGCTTTATGGCAATGCTTTATAGTTAGGCAACATTATTTCTCCTATATTGCAGAAGGGGAGGAGAGAAATTCATGCACACACATAATTGTAACATTACCACAGAGTCATTGCATATATAACTGCAAGGACACCACAAAGAAATCAGCACAGGGAACCTAGATTCAGGTAGGTAACCATGTTGGTCTGACGCAGTTGAAATAAATTAAAAAATTATCCAGTAGCACCTTAGAGACCAGCTAAGTTTGTTCTGGGTATACGCTTTCTTGTGCATGCAGACTTCTTCAGATACAATAAATTTGGTCTCTAAGGTGCTACTGGACAATTTAATTCTTTTATCATAGGGAACCATGAGTGTAGTGGCAGACTTTGGCCTCTAAAATTTCAGCAACTCCCTGTGTGAGATTAAAATTTGCCCCCACCTCTTGCGTTACGTTCTACAGCATTGTTGTGGTGCCCCCTGGAGTGCAGTGCCTACCCTAAAACCACCTCTGATGTATGGATACATCCTCTTATAATACAGGTGAGGAACTGGCTTCAGCCAGATCTTTCCCTTCTCCATCTTCCACAGGTTAACTTTGACAAGTGGCCTCACATCTTTATCAGTTCTGGGTGACACAAGCAAAGAAAGGAAGAGGAGAAGATTCAGTTTTGTATATAATTTGGTAGTAGCATGCTGTTTTATCAAGTTTGTTCCTTCTAATTTAGTATCTGTGGCTCGGCTGTAATTTTGTAAATACTACAACTGGGGGTGGAACAGTGTGTTCTGGGGGAAATGGTCTTGTAGGTCCTATTGGGACCTCTGCTGGAAAATTCCCAGAGTGGCTCAACAATCAATCTCTCTTCTGAGAGAACTCCAGGAATTGTAGCTCTGTGAGGAGAATAGTAGGTTAAGCACCCTTAACCCAGAATTTTTGGTACGGGGGACCATAACCACTTATAAAGGTATAATGCTTCTTTGAATGTAAAGTGCTGATGGGGCCATTCTCCAACTTCATTTCTCTCATTACGTGGGGAACAATGGGGAAACCATTAAAGATGAGAGGGAAAATAACTTCTCTTAATAGTGTGCATTGTTCATTCTTAAAAAATAAAATCTGGGAGATAATGCACTTTCACAATGGAAATATTTGCTTCCCCTTTCCAGTAATGACTGTGTTTTTGTTCCTTATGTGCTCTGTATTACTTTCAAAGACCATTTATTGAAAGAAAAATGTAAAGCAGTTGCAGCCTGCACCTGCATTTAGACTATGTTTTAGACAGTGGTGAATGTGGGTTCAATAGAGGTTCAGTGTGTGAGAGAATAGAGCATATTGTACAAATAAGGAATGCCATAGCATGGAAGCAGCCAATTCAGTCACTTAGACAGTGGCACAGACTCATTCCAGAAGAATTATGAAGAGCTGCTGCCTTTGCTGAAATAATAAATAAGGGGAGACAAATTCATTTTGATTCACATTTTAATCCACAGTTCCCAAGACAATCCTCAAATCGAAACACTGCTATCCATACAAATCCAAACTTTTCTGAATTGTGCAATGCATTTCTCCAACCAAAACATACATACAACATTGTTTGTATTACAGAAGAATATGTATGCACTGTGTATTATTATTATTATTATTATTATTATTTCTACACCACCCTTTATCTGAGAATCACAGGGCAACTTACAATATAAAAACACAATAATACATAGCACAATAATAAACAAAAACAATAACTCCCCACCCCAAAGTTCAAATGGCCATTAATTGTTTAATTAGCAAAAGGCCTGGGGTCTTCATACATATATTTAGGTGCCAGGCAAAAGGTCACTGAGGACAGCATTCTACAAATGGAGAAATGGACAAGCCTTTGCTGCGAGGCACTTACAGGGAGCAAAAATATGGGAAGGGCAGGGTGGGAGGAAGGAAAGGCAAAGTTAAATGGCAGAATCTCTGTGTGTGTGTGGTTCAAGTAATCTTGTTATATTGATAATATTGAAATGTGTTTTTGTATGTTATTACATTTGCTATTGTTTTTCTATGTTACTATGACCTTGTTACTATTTTTGATGTTTTGCAATGATATCATGAAATTGTTTCGTGCTTGATTGATGTTTTGCAATGACATCATGAAATTTTGTGCTTGATTGAAATGTATGTTTCTTTTGTTGTATGCTGCTTTGAGCATGATTTTGTGTGTGTGGAAAAGTGAAATACAAATAAAACGAATGAATGAACAAGATTATTTCAGTGGCATGTGTATCTATTAATGTTCTGGCATTTTATGGACTGCAGTAAATACATTTAATGAACAGATCTGAAGTTACGTTTAGTTACAGGCCGAGTTTCACAAGGGCAGGTAGACCAGGAAGGTTCTTCCAAAGGTTTTCCACAAAAAGTGGGTTTTGAAGGAAGGAAGAGAGCTGGCATCACCCAAGTGTTCTTGGAGTCAATTCAAGTTATATGAGGCAGCAACTGAAGAAGGGCTGGGCGTTTTGAGGCGTTATCAGATGATGGAGAGTGTTGGAGCTGGAGCAGCAAAGAGAGAGATGGGGGGGGGAACCCATGGAGGGTTTTAAGAAGCTTTTGCTGCATCCAGAGCTTCCTTTTGTTGGGAGATAATGAGGCAGATAAAAATGCCTGATGATGACAACAACAACACAAAAGACAAAAGTCACTCAGCAGGAGTGGGATCTAGATTGAGGATGGGGAACCTGCGGCCCACCAGATATTGACGCACTCCAGCTCCCATCAGCCCCTGCCAGCATGGACCATGGTCAGAGATTGTGGGAGTAACAGTAACATAAGGAGGGTGGGACGCTGGTGGCACTGTGGGTTAAACCACAGAGCCTAGGACTTGCCGATCAGAAGGTCGGCGGTTTGAATCCCCATGACGGGGTGAGCTCCCGTTGCTCAGTCCCTGCTCCTGCCAACCTAGCAGTTAGAAAGCACGTCAAATTGCAAGTAGATAAATAGGTACCACTCTGGCGGGAAGGTAAATGGCGTTTCCGTGCGCTGCTCTGGTCCGCCAGAAGTGGCTCAGTCATGCTGGCCACATGACCCGGAAGCTGTACGCCGGCTCCCTCAGCCAATAAAGTGAGATGAGCATTGCAACCCCAGAGTCAGGCACGACTGGACCTAATGGTCAGGGGTCCCTTTACCTTACCTAACATAAGGAGGGTGCCACTTTGGCTATCCATGATCTGGAAGAATGCTGCAAGTGTTTGATGATGTGGCCTGTAAATGACCTAGAACGTCAGGTCACCGGGATCAGATGATGTTCCTGGCCCTGGAGGAAAGGATGCCTCTTCTTTTGCCCCAGTGAGGCCATTCTACCGAAATTTAAGGAATGCTTTGATGGTATCATCAGACTTTTCATTCAGACCCATTCTAATGTAAAGACCAGACTGGGCATCGTTCAAGAGAAATCCTTCTGATAGCAAATCCGTCCTTGGCACTAATACACAATGGATAAATGGTTCACAGCTTTTCTCATGAAGCTTACAAAGGGCCAGGATGTCTTTATCCAGGAGGGTTACACATAATATAGTTCTATAAATATAATAAGCTCGAGAACAATTAAGAAAAGAGAAGAAAAACAACAACTCCAGCTTCATCTTGGCTTCTGAAAAAGACTCCTGCTGTTTCATTAACTCAGATGTAAGACAGCTTCCAGCAGCCTTATTTTTCCTTCCCGGTGTGTTGAGACCAGGCGCGATAAAATAACCACAAAATTATAATGCAGTACCATGCGCAGTTTTCGTAGCAAAATGACTGAAATGTCATTAGCATTTTGTAGCTGTAAACAAAGATGCTTATTTTCATGTTGCGTTCCTAACTAGCAGGGTTCTCCCGTAATAGCTGATATATCTTCCCTCATGACAAAACATGGTGAACTGTAATTACTTTATTTGTAACATTCACTACTAAGGAATTTAAGATAGTAAAGGGACCCCTGACCATTAGGTCCAGTCATGACCGACTCTGGGGTTGCGGTGCTCATCTCGCTTTATTGGCCGAGGGAGCCGGCGTACAGCTTCCGGGTCATGTGGCCAGCATGACTAAGCTGCTTCTTGTGAACCAGAGCAGCACACAGAAATGACGTTTACCTTCCCGCCAGAGTGGTACCTATTTATCTACTTGCACTTTGACGTGCTTTCGAACTGCTAGGTTGGCAGGAGCAGGGACCGAGCAACGGGAGCTCACCCCGTCATGGGGATTCGAACCGCCGACCTTCTGATCGGCAAGTCCTAGGCTCTGTGGTTTAACCCACAGCGCCACCTACTGTGCCATAATAATGGAAGTGTTTAATTAATTGATTAATTTTTAAAAATCTGTATAAGAACATAAGAAGGGGGTTAATGATCTCTGACAAGCAAGCAGCCTGATAAGCAGCAACGACTCTCTGTCAGTTTTATGTAAGTTTATTTACAAGAAGAAGCACATTCAGAGCTCGGCCTTCCTGCCTGTGCTCATTGACAGTAGTTGCTCAGTCTGACTCATCGTCCCTCCCCCAACAGGCAGAACGCCAAAATCCAGCCTTTCTCCTCCTCCCTTTTTGTTGTTCTCTGAGTTTCTCCCATCTCCTAGTAAGGGGACTGAATGGATGGCCTGTCTCCATCCCCCACTCCACTCTCAGAAGACACAGTCACAGACTCTGGCTTATCTGATGGTTGCCTGGCAATGCTCTGGCCGACTCCCAACTCCTCCTCTCCTTGGGAGCTAACAGCTTCTTCCCTGGGAAGGAGCGGGGACGGGCTGTCCTCTCTAAACTCTGACAAACAGGTCTCATCTGCAGGGTTGGCCCCTTGTTCACTTAGCTCAATTTCCGAGGCCAACTCTTCCGCTGCACTCGGGGGAGGGGCAGGCTCCTGACAGTTGGTCTAATTCTCTTTGAAAATCATTCAAGTTGGAGGCCATCACTGCAACTTCTGGATGCAAAGGTCACTGGTTAGCTGTGTGTGTGTGTGTGTGTGTGTGAGTGAGTGAGTGAGAGAGAGAGAGTGTAATAAAAAACTGGTTTTGCTCAGTGCTTGAAAAGAGTCAATAAGCATGAGCACAAGACCATCAGAAGCTGCCTTATTCTGAGTCTGACCATTGGTTCATCTAACTTTGTACTGTCCCGTTCCACCATGTGCACCAAATGCGGCCCTACGGCTGGAGACTGGCCTCCTCTCCGTCGAAACCCGGACCTGGTTAAGAACATTCAACTATTGGCTTCGCTTAAATTTAAACCCATCCGGACTACTACCTCTAGCAGTACGAGATGCTCATAGAAGTCGGTGGTCCAAAGTAGTGCATCAAAAACTACTTACATGTGGCCTCCAAGCACAGCATCTCCTGAAAATGGGTCTCCCCAAGGCAAAAATCTTTATTGACCAGCGCATGAAGGATATTGAGCAGCAGAATAACCTGGCCTATATTAAGAAATTTAGTGCTTGGTACGCTTATCTGCCCCCCTCCCACTTTGATTTTCGGGCACCATATTTGTCTACCTTAACCATTCCAAAACTCAGACGGGCCTTTACACTGGCCAGACTAAATATGTTACCCTCAGCTGTTCTTGAAGGTAGATATCAAAAAATAGCATTCGAGAACCGGCTCTGCCCCTGTCGAGCTGGCTACGTAGAGACTGTGGCACACGTTCTCTTGTCTTGCTCCCTATATAAAGATCTCAGGGACGAGACCATTACACCGCTCCTATCTGCCATCCCGGGCCGCTCTTGTGAAGCCAAATTGTTCTCACTCCTAGCCGACCAGAACAGCTTGACAACAGAGAAGGTTGCCAAATTTATCAAGAGAGCAATGAGACTGAGAGCTGCTATCTGAATAACATCAATGTCGTTACCCGGATTTCTCCCCTAGGATCTTATTATTATTATTATTACTACGCTTTATTATTATTATTTTATTACCTCTGCCAAGTTTTATTTTTGTTGGTGTTTGTCCTGTGATGCTATGGCCTGTCGGCTATGCAAATAAATTCTATTCTATTCTATTCTATTCTATTCTATTCTATTCTTTGTACTGTCTACTCTGACTGGCAGAAGCTCTCCAGTGCTTTAGGCAGGAGCTTTTTTCTTTATCTATTTCCCAGCCCTGCCTGGAGAAATGAAGGATTGAATCTTGGCCATTCTGCACCTTATCTCACCTCATCCCCAAACCATGAGCTATTGTCCTTATTTAAAGACCATCACAATGACTATGTTGTAGCAGATCTCACAAACTGTCTGATCAAGGTGCAACACAAACTCCTGCTCCCTATCTCATTTTTGGCACCCATGCTAGAAATTGCCCACCCTTGGCCATAGGGCATCAAAACTTTAATATATGGTATGACATAGGAAACGCAACCCACTCAAAGCTGGCCGAAGTTAAAGACAGCTAGGCCTTATTGATTTCACCAAGAGATTTACCTGTATGCTTCATTCTCTCCCACTGAAATTCATAGGATTGTAAAAATGCTTAACTTTGGCTGGATCAAGAGATCAACCTGCTGCAAGGGCACAATCAGTCAGGGACCCTCACACTGGACTGCTAAGTGTCATATTTTTCCACATTAAATTTGGTTTTTTACCTTCTGGGCTGCTGTCTAAGGCACAAAAGCAAGGCCAGAGGGGGAAAAGATGTCAAAAAACTTAGGTGGAGTATGTCTCCCTATAAATCAACAATACTCATGAGCTCATTAAGGCTTTTTTGAACAGAAATATTGTTGCCGTGATTTTTCTTAGCTCTGACAGCAAGTACCGTCTCTGCTTCCAGCTCAGCACAGCAGACAGCCAAAGGAGGGTGGGTAGGGGGAGTTGTTCTCACCTGTAAGACTGGGCTCAGAGTTCCTCTTTCCTTGCCAAGCCACAGAGGATTGTAGGGTAAGTCGTAGGGTTCAATCCATGATCCCCTATTTTCCCTTCATGGGTGGGAAACTCTGGAGTAAGCAAGGTAAGCTTTGCATCCTATTGCAAATTTGGAGAGACAGCTGAATTTCCTTCCAAACTACAAACTTCAAAAGTTTCACATCAAGGCTCGCTAAAATGAGAGGCTAATCTGAGGGGATTTTCTGCAACCTGAAAGTATTTTTGTCTTAAACAGAAAGGCCTTATTATTCCCTTCAGCGAAGCACTTGCAACATGCATGTGAGTTAAGCTTGCAAACATTTTGTGCTAGCAAAAGCGTCCAACCCTTTTCATGCAGACATTCAACAGGTGATGTTGGGGTTTCAATCTCATCCATGGACATTGCAATCCCAGATGTGTCCTAAACAACAAATCTGAGAAAAGAATCCAACACATGAAATAGCCCAGCCTAAAAACTGAATAGACAGATAAGCAGCAGCTAAAAGGACAGAATTAATTCCTATTAAAGTCTCAGGCAAAAAGGACAGGCTTAGCTAAGCATATAAAGGAGAGTCCTGCCAATGTGTTTAAGGACAGCAGCAGCACATGAGGTGGTAGATTGAAACTGCTGCTGCTACATGCTGGGGTGATCTGGTGGTGAAATCAGAGGCACTCCAGGTTTTTGCGTGGACAGGTGGAGTCCCCAGATCCCGAGTGGTCCCCCCCGTCATGTGGAATAACGACTCTAGACAACGTGCTATGGGATTAAATTGGCCACAACTTTATTAAATTTCAAATGTGGGTAGACCTTGGCTCAGGCATTGGGCGTTCTCCCTCCCTAGTCCCAAGCCGGGGACCTAGGGAGCATCGGGGTTATCCAGTGTGTGTGGGGGGGATGGGCCGGCTCTGGAGAACATATGTTCAAGCAGAGATAGCCGCCCCCGTAACGCCGCCGCAGGGGAGAGCAATGACGACCTTTCGGCGTACGGCCAAAGCCTCCCTTCAAAAACCCCTTTAACGGGGAACCCTGGTATCGCCGCCGCAAAGAGGAAGATGGACTAAAGGATTCCGCCCAAGGCCTGATACCGCCAAAGTTGTGACGTTTTGCTACGGGAAAAGCGAAACCTGCCAATGCAGGGAAATTCCTTTCCGGCCCTTTAACAGCGACCTTATCGTAGCAGCGCCCGCATACCTGTGGAGACAGGTTAACCTGCAAAACCTATGAAGAAAAGTTAGCCTGCAAAAGAAGACATTAACTGAGGGTGGGTAGGGTAGGAGAAGCTCTGGAGCCAAGTGAGGATTACCAATTAAGATCCACCTTCTATTGTGTGGGCAGGTAATCCCTCCCCTTACCTGGCCTGGTTTCCCTGGCAACGCTTCCCCCAGGTGGGATTGGACAACTCACTGGGGTAGGCGGGGACCTCCAGGTATCCCACCTGAGGGAAGGCAAAGCCTATGCTGATGGGGCCACTCCAGATCCAGGGCTGCACGCGTCCACACAAAAGGCGCCCCCCGTTTTAAGTGGGGAGCGGTCATTATTTCATTATTAAACTTATTAGTTGCTGTTTCTACAAAAATATCTCAGTGACTTACAACAATAACAAGGAGGAAAGGTTGGAGGAGCTGGTTATGTTTTGCCTGGAAAAGAGGGAGACTGAGAGGAGATACGATTGTCAACCAAATATCTCAAGGGCTTTGTCACATGGAAGAGGGAACAGGCTTGTTTTCTCCTGTTCTGGAAGGTAGGACTCGAACCAATGGCTTCAAGTTGCAAGAAAGGAGACTAAACATCAGGAAGAACTTTCTGAGAGTAAGAGCTGTTTGAAAAGCTCAGGAGGTTGTGAACTCTCCTTGCTTAGAGGTTTTTAAGCCGAGGTTGGATGGCTATATGTTATGGGTGCTTTAGCTGAGATTCCTGCATTGCAGGGCAGTGGCGTAGCGTGGGTTGTCAGCACCCGGGGCAAGGCAAGTAATTTGCGCCCCCTAACCCGAGTGAGCCAGGTAGGGGCAGAGAGCTGCGAGTGTGAGCGAGCCCCCCCATGTTGCGCCCGGTGCGGCCGGCCCCCCCACGCTACACCACTGTTGCAGGGAGTTGGACTAACCTTCTAATTCTACAATTCTATGAAACAAACAAACAAACAAACGAAAATCCAAAAGGCAATCATATTTGTGGATTGAAACATCCCACCCACTCAAGGAGACCACAGATAAAAGCCAATGGCCTTACAGAAAGGAAATGGTTGTGCCTTGTGCCCAAAGATATCTTATGATGGCTCCAGGGCGGTTTCCTGGGGAGAGCATTGCACAGGCAAGGAGCCACCGCTGAAAAGGCCTGTTCTTGTGTTGCCACCCTCCAGACCTCCTATGGAGGGGACACACAGAGAAAGGCCTCAGGTGATGATCACAGGATCCAGGCTGGTTCAGCAACCCAGAGCTCCCACAACCTCCCCCTACCCCATTCCTGTTAGGGGCAGTACCCTTCACACACCACTGCTGCTTTGGGAGTTCTATAATCCTGGTGCCACCACAAGGAAGACCCCACCTCTAGCATCATGCCAATAACCTCTGGAGGTTGGGGCACCCAAAGAAGAACCTCTGATGAAGGTTGTAGGTTCAAATTACATATTTCAGCAAACAAGCTTTTGGAAAAACTCACTGCTTCTCTTTCGAAGAAAATGTAGAGAAGAGGCCTGCTTAAAATACCAACCAACCCACCCTTAAAATACCAACCAACCCACCCTTCCAGGGCTGTCATTTGCCCTTGAGGATGCTGTTCACAGAAAATAATAACAAGAGACTAAATCAGAGGAAATAAGCAGTCTTTTAGAAACCCCAGGCCCAAACTGTTTAGGGCTTCATAGGTCAGAACCATCCTTTCGAATTAGGCCAAGGAACAAGCCGAGAGCCAGTCAGATTCCCAAAGAGTGAAGGAGGACACCTTTGAACAATTCCAGAGTTGAGAACTTTTCTAGCAGTGCTGTTTTTGTCAATCTACATGGCAACAAGGTGCCCTTGCCAAAAATTCCCTCTTACAGGAGCCTCACGCGCTGTTGTGTCTGATCGGTTTATTTGAAAGCAGTCCAGGAAATTATTTAAAATGAAGAGAATGGCTTTCAAACTTCTAGCATTTTTTAAAACACAAAACAAAACCCCTGTACCATACTGGATACAAAAAGATACTGGTTTACATTCCTTTAACCAGGCAAAAGCACAGCGTGTTGGTGTGCTTCCCCTTTGCTTGATTAGTAATTAGGAACATGAGTTCCACTCTTAAACACTCCAGGTTTGCTGTTCTAACTTATAAAGGAGACCTCATCTCTAGCTGGCTGCACCTTTTAGCTCTGGGTCACTGGTTAGACAAGCTCTCATTAACAGGGCACAGATATTAACTCTTCAGTCGCTCGCTGTGAGATTTTGCTATGCAGCCTGTTTCTGGGCATGGGGCTGATGCAATCTACAGACATTTACCGTATTTTTCGCCCCATAGGACGCACTTTCCCCCCTTCAAAAATGAAGGGGAAATCTGGGTGCATCCTATGGGGCGAATGCAGGCCTCCACTGAAGCTTGGAGAGAGGGGTCGGTGCGCACCGACCCCTCTCGCTCTCCAGGCTTCAGGAAGACACCCGCAGCCTAGGTAGCCCTGTGAGAGTTCCCACAGGGTGTCTAGGCTGTGAATAGCAGCCTGCTTCCCGGAGCACCGGGCGCCCTGAAAGCAGAGCGCCCGGCGCTTCGGGAACACATCCGCAGCCTAGGCAGCCCTGCAGGAGTTCCCGCAGGGCTGTCTAGGCTGCGAATAGCAGCCTGCCGCCAGGCGCCCTGAAGACTTCGGCCAGCCCCACAAGCTCGGGGGACAGCGGAGGGGACAGCGGAGGCGTTTCCCCCCCAAAAAAAAACCTAGGTCCATCCTATGGGACAGAGTGTCCTATGGGACGAAAAATACAGTAATTTCTTTTGTCTTTCCTTATTCCCATTAGGTCACCTATTCAGTTTAAGCTTGCTAGGATGGCTGGCATCTGTCTGTCTCAGGAGACAACGGAAGAATGTGCCTTCAGGAGTGAAGTCAAACCATTGGAGAGTTACGGCACCTGCTGTGGCTGCAGAGACTGATACAATAGAGACGTGTTTTGTTGCAGCTGGGGCAAATGAATGTGTCTGGTTGTACCAGTGCAGGCGTACTATGACGTTTCTTCTTTCTGCACTCCTCCCAGTGGTTATTCCTTCTCTGGTCACTGCTGTGGATACGCAAGCTGACTGATTGTCTCCCGGCACTGTAGTCATTTGCAAGAGATTCCCGCACAGCGGTCTTGATGTTGTCTGTCTTCATGTCACATTTGCAGACATTTTTGTGGTGCAGGTATGGTGCCTGAAGCCAGCTCCTCACAGAGCACATCCTTGGGGATCCTGCCATCTTCTATTCTGTGGGCAAGCCAGCATAGACATCACTGAGACAGGAGTGCGAACATGCTGGGAATATGGGCCTGGGAGAGCACATCTTTGTTTGCGACTGTCCTGCCATGTGATGCCCAAAATCTTCCTGACACAGTGCATGTGGAAGATGTTGAGACATTGCTCCTGGCAGGTGTGAGTTGCCCACAACTCACTTCCGTCAAGCTGCGTGCTCAGCATGCAAGCCTAGTAGACCTTCATTACTTCCTTTGCCTCAGATGCAACCTATTTTGCATCTAAAAGTATGTATCAACATACTTTTAGATGCAAAATAGGGGAATGAAAATAATGTAAGGTGGAAGTTAGTCCATTAGTAATACCACTAAATTTGAATGCTTATCACTATCCATTGTGTTTACAATATATACTTAGCATAGTGGCTCTTCTATATTTCCATGAGAGTGTTTTGTGTAAAATGAGACTGGGAGATTTACTACCTAAGTTACAGGAAGATATAAACTTCCTTTATTTAAACGTTCATTGCCCAGCTAGAAGGAAATGTCATTACCGCAGGAATTTCAACAAGTTTCAAGATGCAAACTGTATTCTTAGTGGGATTACTTGTACGGAGTTTTCCAGCCTATCAAAGAATTTGAGGATTACTGTGCAAACAACTACATGTAGAATCTTCAAGCATATATGTCAGTCAACTCCAAAGCAGGTCTGTGTTACCTTTCCAAAGGATATATTTCAGATGTTTCCAAATCCTTTGAGGGAAAATTAGGGATGGAGAAATCTGTCAATTGCAGTTTTGCTCTGTTACTCATTTCCCCAAATTTAAGTTCAGTTCATCTGCACCTGAGTGCTGGCATTATAGTGTCATTTATCCTTTTAATATGCAGTTTTTGTGTGTCAGCAGAGACCACACCCTGGGAAATGGCTTCGACTGGCTGGCTAAACCAGGTGAGGGCAGCTGAAGGGTTTCAAACCCTCAGTAAATTAAGGACATCCCCAGCATGTGAAGACAGGCTCCAGCCGATTGAATGGACAAGACCAATAGTGTGTCCAAAGGTGAAGTAGGTGGTTTCTGCACGTACTGTAGAGGAACCTGGGAAGGTAGCCCATTTAGGAGAAGGAAGACTCTGATCCGCTGTTGACTTGCAGGAGAGAAAAAAAGGCTAAGGTGTAAATCCTACACAAATCTGGAGTGGAATCCCTACGATAGTTGGGTGACGCCTTGTACACCTCCGCCAGTAAATTCCTGCAGTCAAACTGCTGTCAAACGTATTGCTGTGATTTCTTTTGGACCACATCAGTGAAGAAGAGCTTGGATTTGATATCCCACTTTATCACTACCCGAAGGAGTCTCAAAGCAGTTAACATTCTCCTTTCCCTTACTCCCCCACAACAAACACTCTGTGAGGTGAGTGGGGCTGAGAGACTTCAGAGAAGTGTGACTAGCCCAAGGTCACCCAGCAGCTGCATGTGGAGGAACGGAGATGCGAACCCGGTTCACCAGATTACGAGTCTACCGCTCTTAACCACTACTCCTCTGGCTCTCAGTGAGGCTGAGAGGGGGGTCTTGCCGTCTGGGCACCATACATGCTGTCCAGGCCTGTGCCCCAGAGAGGTCACTTTGGTGCTGACAACACAGCAGTTATTACCTCACCCCCGGAGGTGCACTCCATTGTCTCTCAAGACTGACATATGCCAACAATGCAGTTCACACAGGCTGAAATCAGGCTGAAAGGCCTATCAAGTTGAGCTTCCTGTTCTCACAGCCAGCTGCCTATGGGAAGCCCACAAACAGGACTTAAGGACAACACCAATTGTGATTCCCAGCGACTGGTATTCAGAGGCATACTGCCTCCAAAGTGGAAGAATAACATAGTCATCATGGCTGGAAGGCACTGACAGCCTTATCCTCCATGAATTTGTGCTCAGTGCCCTGAACACTAGCAGTGAAATTTGATAATAATGATAAATCCTTGTTTAAGAATAAAACTTCAGTCAGATCATTGTTTACATAAAAACTTGCCGGAGATTTCAAGGCGTATCTGTCAGCCTGTATTTATCTTGCCCCACTGTGGTTTAGGGAACATGTTTCCAAACCAAAATGCCCTAAGCAAAATTTGCTGACATCTTAATGTGCAGGAGACGCATTTAAATTGCTTCAGATATGTTTTGGGGAAAACAGACTGCAGAGAGTTGTCAAATCCTGGAATTAGCATGGCTACAAAGGACGTTGGAAACTGTAAATAGGAAAGTAACCTTGAAGCCTGTTAGTTGATGTATCATAGATTTCATTGTATCAATCAGTTTAGTTGAAAACTTTAGTCACTGATTTATTTTTATTTATAGATTGAAATGTATTAATTTTCCACCGGTTAAAACGGGCAGAAAACCCATTGTGAGTCTTATTATTTGTCAAGATGAATGCAGTGGGAGAGGAGCAGAGGAACAAAACCTAGACCTGGCAGTAATTATGGGATTCAAGGTGGTTATGTTGGCTTTGAAACCCATGTGTCAAAATCGAGATTTATGGCCAAAATGTTCAAACCTGCAAAACAGTAAAGCCAGACTTATAATTAGTTGTTAGCATTGAATAGAACTGGCATTGTTTCAGAGTTGATTCAAGTCAGAGAACCTTTCTTTATACATTAGATTTTGGAGGATAAGCTTCCCTCTCCTGCCCTCGTCCATGGCACTGGCAAAAGAAGAAGAAGAATGAATTAGAGAGCCAAATTGGTTTAGTGTTCTCCCATAGCTGCAGAGCTAGATGATAATTCTCTGTGTACACAAGAAAAGAGCACCCAAAGCGGCTTATAATAAAACAATCATTTTCTCTTTCTAGGTGGTAGAACAGGGCTGTGGAACCTTCTTCAGCCTGAGGGCTGCATTACTTCACGGGCAACAAACATTGGGCAGGAGCAGAGGCAAAAGTAGGTGGAACAATGAGTGTGTCTCTTACCTCTGCATAGTTGGGTACATTCCAGCCATGCTATAGTCAGAGGTTTATACACACACACCCTCTGCCCTCCATGCACAGAAGCAAGAGTCATCATCACAGTTCAAGAGCACATTCCAAAGAAGCAAAGGCCCTCAAAGGCAGCAGGACTGGTGGGACATATGTGGGGTGGGATGGAAGAGTTGAAGTTCAGATACCACACAGACCTTGGCTCTTGGGCCTGGTGTTCTCCTGTAATAGGACTATGGCTGGATCTACACTGATCTGGAAAACACTGAAAAAACAAACAAAAAAAAACCCTTAAGTATAGCTCTCAATGCAAATTTACATTAACAACGGATCACTGCTCTACAGGGCCCTCCGGTGTCACCTTTTTATAACACATTTCTAATGTTTTAACTGACCAGTGTCGATGAGTCCCAGGTCAGGGTTGGAGTCAGGCATAGGTCAGCAGCGAAACAATAAATCAAGCGAGGCCAGTGGAGTGAATTCTTTATTCAAGGAAACAAACCACCGCTCCGGCCTAGTGGTCTCAGCAATTCTTTCCAGGGCATCTTGCAAGGACTGAAGGTCCCTGCCTTCCCAGTGCCCTCTAGGACTCCCCTACCCAGGTCTTTCCCACACAGTCTCAGGCTGTGTCTGCTCACAAACCCTCCTTTGTTCTGCTCCTTTCATTTCTCGGTGTGTTCTAGGAGACCAGATGGGAGGGGAGCTGGTCACAGCATGAAGGGGAAACTCCCTGGCTTCTGCTTCTGCCTCAGAGTCTGAACTGTGTTCTGGTGCCGCCTCTTCCTGTTCACTAAACCCTGTCACCTCTTCTGCTTCTGACACCTCCTCCTCCCAGTCTGCTCCTTCTCCTTCCGACCACATTGTCCCACCACCAATCCCCTGGTTCTGAGCCTTCTTCCCCTGGGGGTTCCCTGACTGGTGTCTCCCACCACTCCTCTACATCCAGCCAGCCAATGACAGACCAATAGGAGCGTACTGTTGCATTGAGCTCATGTCCTGCTTCTGAGCTTCCCATAGGCAACTGGACTTGATAGGCCTTTGTTCTGATCCAGCAAGACTCTTCTTAACTTCCTTTCCCTTTTTGATCTAGCCATCCTTCTACATTTTTTATTTAAGGTCCCGTCCCCCATCCCCTGGCCAGGTGTCCAGAATGGCATGTTCTACTATAGGTGGAAGCTATTCTTGTTTTTATTTGTTCTGGCAGGTGGTCTAACGGTCCTACCCTTTGGATGAAATACAAAAACGATTGCCTCCGAAAGCGTAAAAAAGTATTTGGTGGAAACAATTGTCCCCAAGGAAGGAAAACAAGGAGAGAAACAAGACATCTGATTGAGTGGAGCTAATTGCAAACATGGGCTTAATTCCTGCTCACCACTTGGAAACTCTGGTGCATCCAATTAGAGATTGTGGTCAAACAGAATGATTGCAAAGATGCTGGACAATTCCATCAGGTACACAAAGCCAAGAGACTTGTGGGAAGAAGCACTGCGGTCTCTCAGCAGTCTCAAAATAGCATGTGCCCTAATTGAAACCTTCAGGTGTAGATCTGTGGCCACATCTTAGATGGGAGCTTAAGTCTTACCACAGATAAAAGCAAAGCAGAATAAGAGAAATGGGATGTGTTCAAACCATGTTGACACTAAGTCTGCAAAAGGAAAGGTCTGTATATAACACATTGACTGGGAAAGCACGCACAGGGACTGAATGCATCTGATACCATTAACAATTGAAAACAAAGCAGCAATTGCAGAATGCGTCTATTTGTTTTGACATGCAGATGTTTCAGTTCTCTGATTACCTCTGGTGGCTAATTGAAGAGGAGACAGAAGTCAGAAGAGCAGGGAAGGGAAACAAAGGAGCTATCAAAAGACAATGTATACTTTTGCAAGCAAAAGGACTGAAATCTCTATTCGAAGCACACCATGTTATCATTGGAAGAGTTCCAGTTGGGCTACCCCAAAATTGTCATGAGAAAACCCTTCAGCTACAAAGTGCAAAACTGTGATACCTGCTGAGATGCTTGAAATCCCTAAAAAGGTCAGCCCATTGATCAATAACATGGTTTAACCATGCGGTACAAACAACGCAGGTATAGTTTTCTTGGGTGGAAATACAGGAAAATAGCTGGGAGTTACTGTGAGGCGCATCCTCCTCCATGGCTTACATAATGAAGAAGAGAATAAGGAAAAGGAAGAGAAGAAACGCACCACTTCCTCCCTCACAGAGGTGAGGGGGTATGACCTAACTGAGCCTACTCTAGCAATTAGAACTCTGTGTTTCTTAACCCCTTCATATACTAACTAGCAAATCATGCACAGTTATGTTCTCCCACATAAACTTGTCCCGCTACCTCTACTTTTCAGGGCTCCTGACTGAAGATATGGCTTTTCACTAAAAGCTTGCATGGATTAGCTCTGTTCTAAGCTGTAGATCATCTGCAGATTGGCTACGTGTGGTTTTCTGCTCTTTCTAATTGCCTTCTAATTGTTCATGAAGACTTTATACAATGGTTTTTAAGATTGTTGCTGCATGCATAATCTGCTCCTGGCACAGCTTCCTATTCAGCAATGATGAATCAAAATGCCATTTGTCTGTAGGAGCATAGGAACTTCTAGCTCAGTCTTGTCTACAGTGACTAGCAGTTGCTTTTCGGGATTTCAGAAAAGGTGTTCCCTCAGCCCTACCTGGAGATGCTGGGAAATGAACCTGGGAACTTCTACCGCTGAGCTGAAATCCGGCAACCACAAATGGGGGTTAAAGGTCTAGTAACTTTGGGATATCACCAACAGATGCAGGATTGGATCAGAAGGAGAGGGGAGGCCATTGAAAATCTGGGACAGGCATGCCTCATAAATAAAATGGGAATTTGTGCTGGTCCTGAGGGTTAACTGTGCAGCCGAGTCCAGTCCGAGTCCAGTCAAGGTCGAGGGTGCAGTATGGAGGCTGTCCGTCAAAGCTGTAGCTGGGTCCAAGGCGGGGATTTGATTGGGGTCAGGAACTCTGGCAGAAGAGCAGGACAGGGTGCAGGCAGGAACAGGCTACTAACAATGTTGCTCCTGCAACCTGGGACTGGGGCTGACTGGCTTTTATCTGCCCCGAGGCATAGGGTGGCCCCAGTCCACAGGTGACTCGCCTCTCCTGGCCTGGAGAAGAGCACTCCTCCTGCAGGAACTTAGTTCCCTTTGCCTCTCTGCCCTGAGCCTCTGCAGCTCAGGAGAGGCTGGAGGGTTACCGGACCCAGAGGCAACCTCAGCTTCCCCTGACGGGGCTGAGAGTGGAGCACCTGCAGGCAATGGGTCCTCCATCACCTCAGGAGCCAGAGCAGACTCAGCTGGTGCCTGCACCTGAGGATCCAGCACAGGTGAGGACCCTTCAGGCTCAGGCCCCAGCCCCGGCTCAGCTGGTTCTGGAGGCGGGGACTCCTGTGCAGGCTGGGATTCCTCAGGTTCAGCCTCCGAGTCTGAATCCCAGGCCATCACATAATTGCTTGCTTGAATAATGTCAAATCAAAAGTATGCCTATGAGATTAAAGTAAGAATCACCTGCATTGTGGGGTGGGATGTAAACGATCTTTTGCGACTTTGCTACTTGAGTTTCAGCTGGAAAGATTGAATCTGGAACCTTATCCACACAAAACATATGGTCAACAGTAGAACTAATATGTCCCCACCCATCCCTCTAGTTTCTCATCTGTGGTCCTCTGGATTTTGCAGGACTACCAAGTCCCATCGTCCCTGGGCACTGGCCATTCTGGTTGAGGCTGATGGGAGTTGGAGTACAACAACATTTGGAGGGCCGCAGACTACCCACGCCTTCTCTAGTAGGTTTCCATCTGTTTTTTCCCCTTGAGCTCAAAGCTCCACCATGGCCTGATAGATTAGCCCCAATTGCATACTTGGAAATCGTTTGACTATAATATCAATGGGGCTACTTCATAGTAATTGGTTTGCAGAATGTACTATTAAAAAAAAAAAAGAAAAAAATAAATGCAAACAAAAGTGGACAAGCTGAAGAGAAGATTTAAGTACTGGAGATGATAGATTGCAAAAATGATGGGAAGCAGTTCCAGCAGGGAATCGCTGGATGCTAAACAGGAAGAAGCAGCAAAGCTTAATGGAAGCCATAATTCACGGCGCTTCCTATGGAAATTTTAATTCTGGCAAAGATTGAGAAGATAATTCTGAGGGGGTGTGGAATCCAGGGAGTGCCTTTAAATTTGAGTCCTATGCAGCATCTATTTCTGTTTGTTAAAGGCCTTTTTAAAAACACTCACACGCACCTCTGGCGGCATCTTCATTTTTCTTGGCTTTGGAGTAGAAAGAAACGTCCAAGTCCATTAAAAAAAAAAAAAAGGAACAGCCAGGTGGCAAGTCTATTTGCCACCTAGTCAGATGTGGAAAATACAGAATGATCGAACGAGAGTTTCTTTAAATAACATGAATCCTGGGACAGAAAACGTGCCAAAGCAAGGAATTTCTGAGTTAAAGGAAATTCATTTCTCCTCTCCCCCCACCCTGGAATGGGGCTGGAGTGAATATTCAACTTATTCACTACCGTTATTTCAGTGTTAATTTTCTTATTCATGTAATGTAAACATTAAAAGCCGTGTTTACCCATCCATGTGTTGAGCACACATCAGTGTGTTGTGAAAGGGGCTGAAGTGTGTCTTGAAAAATTAAACCAACATGTCAGATGCATCTCCTGCACCATGCCCCCCCCCCACCAGACTGGAGAAGTTGCAGCACTGATTCTCTCCCCCCCCCCCCCACTGCTGGCATACGTGAAAGTGCTGGCATCCTGAGGCCAGGAGTAAAGATAATTTGAGATTCAAAAATCAAAGATGGCACCAACTACATTGGCCTTCTGTGCCGTGGATTTTCTGCATCGCCAGAGGGTTGGACTCGATGACCTTTGAGATACCTTGCAACTCCTTGATTCTACATCTGCGAGGCACAGAGCAGGAATGCCATGGTCAGTTCTGGTACCTTCTCCTGACAATGATACCGTAGAGATCCAAACAGTTCAGAAAAGGGCAACCAAAATGAGGAAAGGTATAATATTTGGTCTGTTTAATTCAGGGGGGGGGGAGTGAGACAAGGGGGACATGATAAAGGTGTATAATATTATGCATGCTGAGAAGAAAGTGGACCAGAACTCAGGACAGAAAATAGAAAGTGCTTCTTCACATAATGGTAAAGGGTAAAGGGACCCCTGACCATTAAGTCCAGTCGCGGACAACTCTGGGGTTGCGGCGCTCATCGCGCTTTACTGGCTGAGGGAACCAGTGTACAGCTTCCAGGTCATGTGGCCAGCATGACTAAGCTGCTTCTGGTGAACCAGAGCAGCTATTGGTACCTATTTATCTACTTGCACTGTGTGCTTTCGAACTGCTAGGTGGGCAGGAGCTGAGACCGAGCAACAGGAGCTCACCCCGTTGTGGGGATTCAAACCGCTGACCTTCCAATCAGCAAGCCCTAGGTTCAGTGGTTTAACCACAGCGCCACCAGCGTCCCTTGCTTCTTCACATAG
Source organism: Podarcis gaigeae (assembly GCF_964106915.1). NCBI lineage: Eukaryota > Metazoa > Chordata > Lepidosauria > Squamata > Lacertidae > Podarcis > Podarcis gaigeae. The sequence continues at coordinate 99,751,804 of NC_139680.1, forward strand.
TGTATAGCTAAACTATGAAATTCACTTCCAAAGGAGGTAGTGATGGCTACCAACTTGCATGGATTTAAAGGACTAGTCTAATTCATAGACAACAATGGCTGCCAGCCATGATAGGTATTCATATAATCATATAATTGTAACATTGGAAGGGACCCTGAGGATCATGTAGTCCAACCCCCTGCAATGCAGGAATGAATATGCAGCTGTCCTTTTTGGGGATTGAACCTACAACCTTGGCGTTATCCGCACCATGCTCTAACCAGCTGAGCTATTCATTACCTCCATGATCAGACACAGTAGGCCTCTGAATAATAGTTGCTGGGGAGCACAAGTAGGGAACAGTGCTGTCCTCATGTCCTACTTTGGGGCTTCCTATGCAGATCTAGTTGATTGTGGTGAGAACAGGATACTGGGCTAGAGAGACCCTTGGTCTAATCCAGCAAGTCTCTTCTTTCATTCTTAATCCCAGAACCATGACTAAGGAAAGAACTCGCTTTGCTCCTCTCTGCCCAACCTACTGATTGGATTGTAGAAACTTGCTGTGACTTTTGCAATTTGCTCCAATCTGGTGGAGGAGAAAGTAATGAAAAGCTAACCTGTTGATGGACTGGAGTCTTTCGGATACGAGCGGAGGGGAGTAGTCCAATCTTGGAGATGGCACTGCATTCTAAGGACTTCAGATTCGGCATAGAGAAGAACTTCAATCCATCTGGGAAGGACAACATAATATTGCTATCCTTTGCTGGATCACAAATATCTCAAGGAGGTATATTTGGGTGCTCCTATCATCATCATCTTCATCATCAGCTTCCCCATTCAGGAAATTGGTGCAAAGCTCCACCACCAAGCAGGAGGGGGACCTGAAAAGGGATCTCTTCCTCCAACGCAGCATGGAAGACTCCACAAATGCTTACAGAGTTTGCCCCCCCCCACCCAGTCACTGGGGTGGCAATGGGGTGTTTCACATCAGGTGACAAAATGTCTTGGGCCGGCCCTGTTTGCTAGGAAAGTCTGGGAGCAGTCAGGTCTGTTGCACTGTTGGGTTTTACAGCCCACACTCGTCAATACTGCAGAATGCCCACCCTGTGTGTGGTGTGTGTGTGTGTGTGTGTGGACGCACACATGCATGTATAGTGGTACCTCGGGTTAAGTACTTAATTCGTTCCGGAGGTCCGTACTTAACCTGAAACTGTTCTTAACCTGAAGTACCACTTTAGCTAATGGGGCCTCCTGCTGCCGCTGTGCTGCTGGAGCACGATTTCTGTTCTCATCCTGAAGCAAAGTTCTTAACCCGAGGTACTATTTCTGGGTTAGAGGAGTCTGTAACCTGAAGCATATGTAACCTGTAGTGTATGTAACCCGAGGTACCACTGTATGTTTAAGGCACTCCTCACCCAGGATGCCAATTATCCCAGAGCTGGCCCTGCAACTCCACTTCATTCCTAAGCATCACCATTTCTCAGAAAACATATTTACACCCCTGAGCCCTGATTGACAGAACAAAGTGGCTTGTGGGATGCTGCAATGCAACATAAGCCAGGCTATCCTACAGTAGTAGGGCGGGTGCCCAACTTTTCTGGGGATTAATTGAAAAAGATGCATATATACATCTTCCTTTGCGGTAGAGCATGAACTATGTCTTTAATTTTAATCCATTTTTTCTTTTTAAAAAGGAAACATTCCAGGTATCATGAGTTTGGGAAACACCGGCTTAAAGTCTTCATTTCTGCCTACAAAGCAGTTCTGCTCCCACACCCACCTGGTTTAAGACTGTGTACCTCTCTGTGTATAATATATGCCAGCAATTAATCCACATTCCTCGGTCAAAAGTTTTCAAGGAAAGGGGTAATTTTGGCATTGAAATGTAATCTCTGTAAAGTAGGATACAGGCTAGGCTATTGGCTGACAGAGTTTAAGCACCAACAAAACTCCTTTGAAATATAGAAACATTAGATCTAGGATTGAACCTTTAAGTAATGTGTTGATTGCAAAAGCTTGTCAGCCTGGAAAAATAAAGGACGGCATGGTTAGTTTTATTATTATAAGCCCTGTTTTATACTTGTTTTCTCACAACCTGAATAAGACCATCTGGTTAAAATATCACCTCTAACCTCACTTCTTCTTTTTTTCTGTGTCTGCTGGGCATTCATGAATTGGAAAGCTACTAACCTAGGCTAATAAAGAGAGCTGTGTTTTCAGCGATTTGGCGCTGCAAAAAAATACTCCAGATGAAAACTGCTGTGGGATTTTTAAACAAAATTCCACGCTGGAACCAACAGGAGGTTATGATTTGATTTCATTTGTGCAAGTAGACGGGGAAGTCATGATAAATTTGAAAAGGTGGCTCAACAGTGCAATCCTGTGTGTGCCTACTCAGATGTAAAGCCTGTTCAACGGGGTGTACTCCAAGGAAAGTGTCAAATCTTTTCAGTTTGTTGCTTTTGTTATTCTTCATATGGTCTGTATTCCTAGCATCCTAAAGAGATGCAGAGGGAATACAGACCTGTGTTCTTTCTCCCAAGAAACTCACAATATAAAAAAGGCAGTGTGGAACAAGTGGGAGAAGTTAAGGAGGAAAGGAGAACCATGGATGGGCAAGTCTATCAGTTTCTGTTTCTCTGAGTTTCTCATATTTTGAATATTCAATTCTCCAAATCGCCACATCAGTTTGTAATTTTTTTTTTAAATCCTCATGAAAATTCATCAGAATAATATATGTTTGTGTGCCATCTTTCTTAGTATGGTTATAACACACCCTCCAACATTTCTCTAATGAAAATAAAAAAGGTAAAGGTACCCCTGCCCGTACGGGCCAGTCTTGACAGACTCTGGGGTTGTGCGCCCATCTCACTTAAGAGGCCAGGGGCCAGCGCTGTCCGGAGACACTTCCGGGTCACGTGGCCAGCGTGACATTGCTGCTCTGGCGAGCCAGAGCCGCACACGGAAACGCCGTTTACCTTCCCGCTGGTAAGCGGTCCCTATTTATCTACTTGCACCTGGAGGTGCTTTCGAACTGCTAGGTTGGCAGGCGCTGGGACCGAGCAGCGGGAGCGCACCCCGCCGCAGGGATTCGAACCGCTGACCTTTCGATCGGCAAGTCCTAGGCGCTGAGGCTTTAACCCACAGCGCCACCTGCGTCCCGGCCTAATGAAAATAGGGATGTCCTATTCCACAACAATAACAACAATTTTTTTATTTATTGCCCCAGTCACTCTGGGTAGCTTCCAACATACATAAAAACATAATAAAGCACTAAACATTTAAAACTTCCCTAGAAAGGGCTGCTTTCACGTGTCTTCTAAAGGTTGTATGATTACTTATCTCCTTGGCTCCTTGGTGCCAGGCAAAAACATTCCTTTTTAATCAGGTTTTTGGTTGGTCTGATTGACATCCTATGCCCTTTTTAAAAAGTGGCTCCTGGGGGGGACACATGTTGGGGGGGGTTGTTGTTTTTAATTTTATTATATATATTGTGGTTTTTATGTTGATGTTTTCTGTGAACCGCCCTGAGATCTCCAGGTATAGGGCGGTATATAAATTTAATAATGATGATGATGTTAAACAGGTCAGTGTAGATCCAGCCCATGTCAAACCATTGGTTCATTGAGGTCAGTACTGTCTACACCAGGGGGTCAGCAACCTTTTTCAGCCATAGGCCAGTCCACCGTCCCTCAGGCCATTTGGTGGGCCAGACTATTTTTTTTTGGGGGGGGGGGGGAATGAACAAATTCCTATGCCCCACAAATAATCCAGAGATGCATTTTAAATAAAAGAACACATTCTACTCATGTAAAAACACGCTGATTCCCGGACCATCTGTGGGCTGGATTGAGGAGGTGATTGGGCAGTATCCGGCCCACGGGCCTTATGTTGCCTACCCCTGGTCTACACTGACAGACAAGAGGCTCTCCATGGTGACAGCTAGGCATCTCCCCCAGATGCTAGGGATTAAACCTAGAACTGTTGGAATGCAAGGGTGTATCCGACTTCTGGGCCCTTCCTCAAACACACACACATATATATACTTACCTCCAGTGCCAGATTTACATATAAGCTAAACAAGCTATAGCTTAGGGCCTCACTCTCTTGGGGACCCCCCAAAAAATTAAAGGGGAAAAAACTGGATGTGCATTTCCAAAATATAAGATAAAAAACAAATAAAATAAAACCTACATACAGCAAGAGTGTTATGTGTTGTGTAAGCTCCTATGATGTAAATAATGGGCCCCGCCTGCTAGCCTGTGCCCTCAAATATCACTGGTTTGCTCATTTCGCACTGGTTGATGATCTCTGGCGAGCTAGGGACAAAGGTGAGAGTTGTTTCCTAGCTCTGCTGGATCTCTCAGCGGCCTTTGATACAATTGACCATAACATCCTTCTGGACCGTCTAGAGGGGCTGGGAGCTGGGGGCACTGTTATACAGTGGTTTCGCTCCTTCCTCCTGGGCCATGTTCAGAAAGTGGTGGTGGGGGATGAGTGTTCAGGACCCCTGGCCCTCACTTGTGGGGTGCCTCAGGGTTCCGTCCTCTCCCCCATGCTTTTTAACATCTATGTGAAGTCTCTGGGAGAGATCATCAGGGGGTTTGGACTGGGTGTCCATCAATATGCAGATGATACCCAGCTCTACCTCTCTTTCAAATCAGAACCAGTGAAGGCGGTGAAGGTCCTGTGTGAGTGCCTGGAGGCGGTTGGAGGATGGATGGCGGCTAATGGATTGAAGTTGAATCCTGACAAGACAGAAGTACTGTTTTTGGGGGACAGGGGGCGGACTGGTGTGGAGGACTCCCTGGTCCTGAATGGGGTAACTGTGCCCCTGAAGGACCAGGTGCGCAGCCTGGGAGTCATTTTGGACTCACAGCTGTTCATGGAGATACTGGTCAATTCTGTATCCAGGGCAGCTGTCTACCAACTCCACCTGGTACGCAGGCTGAGACCCTACCTGCCCGTGGACTGTCTCGCCAGAGTGGTGCATGCTCTAGTTATCTCCCGCTTGGACTACTGCAATGCGCTCTACGTGGGGCTACCTTTGAAGGTGACTTGGAAACTACAACTAATCCAGAATGCGGCAGCCAGACTGGTGACTGGGAGCGGCTGCCAAGACCATATAACGCCGGTCTTGAAAGACCTACATTGGCTCCCAGTCAAGCACAATTCAAAGTGCTGGTGTTGACCTTTAAAGCCCTAAATGACCTTGGCCCAGTATACCTGAAGGAGCGTCTCCACCCCCATCGTTCTGCCCAGACGCTGAGGTCCAGCGCCGAGGGCCTTCTGGCGGTTCCCTCATTGCGAGAAGCAAAGCTACAGGGAACCAGGCAGAGGGCCTTCTCGGTAGTGGCGCCCGCCCTGTGGAACGCCCTCCCATCAGATGTCGAAGCGACAAACAACTACTTGACATTCAGAAGACATCTTAAGGCAGCCCTGTTCAGGGAAGTTTTCAATGTGTGATATTTTAGTGTTTTTTGGTTTCTATGGAAGCTGCCCAGAGTGGCTGGGGGAACCCAGCTAGATGGGCGGGGTACAAATAAATAATAATAATAATAATTATTATTATTATTATTATTATTATTATTATTATTATTATTATTATTATTTCTATATATAGGGTGCCTACATTCTGCATGGACAACATGTGCAAATGGCTTTAGATACCTATTAGGTCCATAAATTACCATATAGCATGTATTCAACTCAAAAAAAACAGCGACAATTTGTTGTTGACAAAGGACAGCTGGACATATAAAGGGCCCCATTAACTTCAGTAGCTTAGGGCCTCATCAAACCTAAATCCAGCCCTGCTTAGCTCAAGATCTTGGCTTCATTGCTAAACTGATGTTAGGCAAATAAAAGTCCCTCAATGCTCTGGAAAGATCAGGGGATAAATGTGCCGAGGAATCTGAGCCTCTGAGCCATGTTTGATTTATGCCGTCTGAACTATGTGTGGTTGTGGACGACTTTCCAGTGTTTTGCTCAGTTTGACTATCCACATATGGCACGAAAGCATCTCTCCAGAGGAAAAAGAGAAGTCTGAGAAACATGTTAGTCAACCACTCTCTGTTAGATTTCATGGGGATGGTAGCACCCATTACGAAGATAGGGAAAGCTCGCATTTAAAAAATAAATTCAGTGATTCAAATTCAAACGTTGGTTGAACACAGTGAGCGATGTTTATCCTTGCTCTGAGAAAGACCTCGTGCATTCAGCAGAAACAGCTCGCCCCTTTCCCCCGGGTCACAAATGCATTTAATTATATATTTCCAACAACATTTATAACTGATCTTTTAGCCGAAAAGAGTATCTTACAAAAATAAGTCCTATGATGCAACCAGATGCCTGTGGGAAACCCACGAACTGGACTCAAGCACAAGAACACTCGCCCTTTCTGTGGTTTCCAGCAACCGGCATTCAAAAGCATTACAGCCTCTGACTGTAGATGCAGAATATAGCCAGGATGGCTTGTAGCCATTGATGGCCTTCTCATCCATGGATATGTCCAATCCTCTTTTATAGCCATCGAAGTTGGTGGCCGACACCTTCTCTCGCAGGAGCAAGTTCCATAGTCTGATTTTGCAGTGCATGGAGAACTACTTCCTTTTATCTGTTCTGAATCCTTCAAGGGCGCAGCTTCATTTGTCATAGAAGTCTAGCCTTCGAAAGGTGAAGTCACTACTTGATGAGTGGAGGACATAGCTTGTTGCAGGCATCATCCGTTGCAACATGCAGGATTCTTATGCCATAGAATAGTAATTATTATTATTATTATTATTATTATTATTATTATTATTATTATTTGTACCCCACCCATCTGGCTGGGTTTCCCCAGGTACTCTGGGCGGCTTCCAACAAAAATTAAAAATACATCACAATGTCACACATTAAAAACTTCCCTGCCTTCAGATGTTTTCTAAATGTCAGGTAGTAGTTTTTCTCTTTGACATCTGGTGGGTGGGTGTTCCACAGGGTGGGCACCACTACCGAGAAGGCTCTCTGTCTGGTTCCCTGTAGCTTTGCTTCTCGCAGTGAGGGAACCGCCAGAAGGCCCTCGGCGTTGGACCTCAGCATCCAGGCAGAACGATGGGGGTGGAGACGCTCTTTCAGGTTTACTGGACCAAAGCCATTTAGGACTTTAAAGGTCAGCACCAACACTTTAAATTGTGCTCAGAAACGTACTGGGAGCCAGTGTAGGTCTTTCAAGACCGGTGTTATGGGGTCTCGGTGGCCACTCCCAGTCATCAGTCTAGCTGCCGCATTCTGGATAAGTTGTAGTTTCCGGGTTACCTTCAAAGGTAGCCCCACGTAGAGCGTTTTGCAGTAGTCCAAGTGGGAAAAGGTGAGTTGTGGTTTGTATTGTGCTGACCAGGAGTAGAATTGCAAGGAATAGAAATTGTCTTCACTTAAAGCTCAAAGGAAACAGAGTGGGTGGATGATAACCTAGATGCTTCCCTTCATTTGATGCGACTGCAGAACTCTGAAACAAAGCACCTAGATCTGTAGCAGTCCTGTACAGTTGATCCACATATTATTAACGCCGGTTAAATGAATGAATGAATTTATTATTTCGGTCACAGACCAGTTCCAGCTCACATACAAAATCAGGGAAGTCATGAAACACAATAGGGATACATTTAAATTTGCAGTTCGGTAAGAATATCCATTCAATTATTTGTTGAGTTGTGTTTTGTGTGTTTCTTTTTTGTTTTAGTATCATATTCTTCCTAGGCAAAGGCTTTCTGGATCACCTGCTTAAAGAAATGACACATATAATGACGCATATAATCCCCCCCCCCCATGCAGATATCCTGTTTTATCCTGTTTTTCTCCCACTTCACAAAGAAAACTCAGTGCTAGAGGGAACTGCAAACTAGGTTGTGCTAGAATGGCCTAAGATAAATTTAGCTGAAGCCAAGAATGCCCCTGGTTTGGCTCTGAGAACTATGCAAAGGAGCCAAGGACATTGGGAAGGCTGGTTCAATGTCAATATGAAGAACACAGTGTATGGCACTTTGCAAGGAACACAAGTAAATTACATATATCCTATGTGGATTGCATAAGGGATTCGAAAGCATTATGCTGCGACCCACACAGAAGACTGCCACTATCCAGTGCAAGGAAAGGACAACAGCCAGCAGATTTCTGCAATCAATAAAGTTTTGTTGTTCAAGAAAGGTTTTTCCTTCAGTTTGTTTCTTTTCTGAGTATTTACCATTGCTGACTTTTTGCTTTCTGTTGAATTTTATTGTGCATAATCCTGCAGTCCTGTACACACTTGGAACTGGGAAGGTTGGTTCTAGGTTTGAAGGGGTCTCAATGATATGGGCTCTCAGAAGGCAACAAGATTATCAGTATGTATAGTTGTTGAGCTGTCTTCAGCCTGTTATGTTAATCACCCTTCACAGCTGTTTTGTTTACTTTTAATCTGTATTTTCAAAAACGTTTTTAAAAGCGTTTTTTCAAAACCCAAATCATTGAGGTCATCGAGCTGCCATTTTAAATACCTCACGATGCCCAATGTAGCCTTGCACCATGGTGAGATGAAATCATTGCCACCGGGGGTTGCTATTTCCCACAATGCCTGGAAGATACATACTGAGGCATTCTGGGAATTTAAAAATAGCTGGTGGCTTCCAAAGCCATTTATCCACAGGGTGTAGGGAAGGGGCTGGGCCTGTGTAAGCAAAGGGCCCTGCTGAGGTTCTTGTGCCCTGACAGCTGCCCCAAAATGCCCATTGCTGCCACCATCCCTGGAATTAACTTCCACTGAGCTTGATGAAAAATACATTCAAGTAAACATATATGGGATTAAGCAGGTTGCATTTTTGAGGGATGCAGTTATGTCTCATGACAATATTGATACCCGGAGAGCAGAAGGGGCAGGATATGACTGCTCAATGAGTGCCTAAACACAGGGAACCTCTGAAATGCCTAGTAATTGGATTAATTTCCATTCTGTAGCCCTTCCAGTAAGCAATCATGCCAGCAACTACTTCCGGTTTGGAATAATATAAATGTGATCCGGTATGAAAATTCAGTGAAGGACCTATGAAGCCTTAGTATGGCAATTGGATCCATCGCAGAGCCTACTAAAAATAGTAGTTATAAGGGAAGACATCACACCAAAGGTAATGGTCTGGGTTCCCCTTTAATTCCTTCCTGTGCCCCCACCCCAGATAATAGCAGCATTGGTTCAGGAGTTTTGGTTACAGCCAATACAGGATGTTTGGGGAGGGTGAAGGGAGGAGTAGGATTTCCTCTCACACCCCTTTGTATGGGAATCTAAACATGCCGAATGCTTGCGATGGTAAGGGAAGCAATAGGGAATTCCCGGAAAGGGTGGGGAAAAGAACACACTTTGCCTTGATTCACAGGCATGGACCTGAGCTTCCACAAACGCAGCGGTTCAAGGCTCTGTTTGCTGAAACCAATCCATGCAAAGCACCAGACTTGGTCAACATATGTCTGTTTGTTGAAGTTGGTATAATTTTGCTCAAATTTATGACTTTTGGATTTATTGCTATAATTTTCGCAGGGAACTAAATTAGGGGCTTACAAAAAAATCATCCAGGGTTCCCCCAATACACAGTATCGAGCTCAGAGACTTTTCTTTCGGGGAAGGTCCTTTGGCGAAATATGTTTTTTTCAGGGGGGAAATGTATATAAACATCTATATTAGGAGAAAATTGTTGAATTTTCCTGAGCATTTTCTTATAAAAATTGAACAAAACCACAAAGTGATAAGGAAACGTAGAGAACTAAAGAAAACTGTTCAGAACCAATCGGTAAGTTAATGGGAAAATAATTAGGGGAAAGGAGGGTATAATTAGGGGAAAGGTGGAAATAATTAGAGGAAGGGCTCTAGCTCAGTGGTAGCGCATCTGCCTAGCTTGCAAAAGGCTCTGGGTTCAATCACTGGCATCTTCAGGTAGGACTGAGAAAATCTCCTTCCTGAAACCCTGGAGACCTGCTGATGGCCAGTTCAGACAGTACTGAGCTCGATGGGTCAGTGGTCTGCCTTGGTGCAAGGCAGCTTCCTAAGTTAATGTGGAGGTAGGAATGGGTGGGTGGGTGAGAGCTGAACCTTCTTTCAATGCTAGGGTCAAAGTAGTCCACTTTACTTGAGGGCAGCAGGCTAGCTTGTGTCAGGGACTGGACAGAGGAGGAATGGTGGAGACCGCCTGCCCAGCATGAACTTTCCAGAGATGAGGAAGACAGTATAGATTTACAGCAGTGGTTTGCGGGAGGTCATAGTTCAGGGGCAGAGGAGGAGAGACACTGGGAAATAATGGAGAAGAGGAGGGGGAAGAGGAGCCAGAGCAGCTGGCTGACCCGTTATCACTAGAAAGCATTCCAGACCCCTCTTCTCCCAGAGCCCAGCAAGCATTGAAAGTAGGAGAGTAAAGGGCTTGGAGGTAAATGGCCATAAGGTGAGTGGTGCTGTTGACGAATGAGGAGAGAGGGGGCATGGAGGTTGCTCAGAGCAACGCCATTACTTGAAGAGGCAGCATTTCTAAGCCTCTCTCTGTGAATATTGAATAAAAGACCTTGGTAAGACTTTCCTTGTCTATCTGTTGCTGGCAGCCTACCGGGGGGTTTCAGCACAAGATATGTGGCCATATGTCAGTACTCTTCAAGTTCTTTGGCCTGACTGGAATGATCCTTTCAACTGCGATAATGTCTCTTGCTAGCCTGGATGGAGGGTGTGCTGAATTCTCTGGCTTACTTGCACCCTATAGTACAAGGGGTTTACCCACTTCTGCATCAGGTTCCACCCACTATGAACAGGTGGCCCACAGACGGTTGCCCTCAAGGGAATGTGGCCCTTAAGCTAAAAAGGGTTCCCCATCCTAGCCTTTAGGCCATAGTCTTCAAGCCCAACTGAAAATAAACCTTCCTGCCTATTGAGTGCATTTGCATCCTTTGTCAACTTTTCTCTCCCTCCTCACATTGTCTAAGCTCCCTTGGGTTGTGAATTATCATCTCTGTGTGTCATCCTTCAAAGTGCCATGATGAAACTAAAGGACACCAATGGTTTCACGTGGAATTGGGTTGTGAACCCTGATCTCAAGACCTTCAGCAAAAACCTAGTATTCCAACCAATCTCTACGCAAGAAATCCTAACATCCTGATCCCATTAAGTGTGCTGCTTTACAATACTTTGGATAACATTGTACTCTGACCATTTTAAAGCTTCTAACATGCAATCAATGTTTTCCACTTCACGTGCCAAAGAACTGCCATGTCCTTTGAGCTGAGTGAAGCCAAGCTGTCAAACAGGAGACACTGTGGAATTGTACGTTCACGCAAGCTTCATTCTGCCGACCAGCATCATATATCCTTGACATGCTTCTGAACTCCTGGCTTCTTTCTGGGATGCCATATGCCATACTCTTCTTTGAATCACAAACCACAAGCAATGAAAGAACATCCAGACTGAGGCAAAGCAATAGTCCACCTCGCCCAGTGTGATTTTGAAGGCCAGATGTGTAGCTTGAATGATGAAAGGGTGTGGACCGACAAACACAAATTGGCAGACGGTATAATAACATCACAAGAGACAGTGGGCTAAATTGACCTAGAAGTTTTCCTGTGCTCTTGTGCATCTCTGTGATGATGGCTTACTCCTTCAAGTGGTTGTTTTAGCAAGGACTCCTTGAAGGATTGGAGGGGGAAGTAGAGCACCATTTCACCTTGGAGAGCCAGTGTGGTGTAGTGGTTAAGAGCAGTGGACTTGTAATCTGGTGAACCGGGTTCGCGTCTCCGCTGCTGGGTGACCTTGGGCTAGTCACACTTCTTTGAAGTCTCTCAGCCCCACTCACCTCACAGAGTGTTTGTTGTGGGGGAGGAAGGGAAAGGAGAATGTTAGCCGCTTTGAGACTCCTTAAATGGGGGTGAAAGGCAGGATATCAAATCCAAACTACTACTCCTCCTCCTCTTCTTCTTCTTCTTCTTCTTCTTCTTGGAAGACAATGAGGCAATATAGAGGAGCTAGAGTACTTGGTGGAGACCTTAGCAATTTGATCAATGAATAGTAGTTAGATCAGTGAGCAGCAATAAAAAAGAAGATTCCGGAGTTTGTCATTTGATAGAAAAGCCTATTGTCTGGTCTAGAACCTCCATCCTTTCCAGTATCTAGACACTGTTGAGCTAAAAAGACAGAAGCAGTACTGGCACCAACTTACATTGCTTTATAGGAGATTTAAAGATTTCATGGAAGATAAGGCTATCAAGGGCTACTTATCATAGTAATTGTATACTACCTCCAGGATCGTAGGCAGCCTGTAGCAACAGGAGAAGACTATTGCCTCCTTGTTCTACTTGTAGGCTTCCCTGGATCATCTGGTTGGACACTGTCATAAGTAGGATGCTGAAGCAGATTGGCATTTGGCCTGTTCCAGCAGAGCTCTTCTTATGACCAAAGAACTCAGTTACTAATGCAGGTTATGGTGCAAGTAATTATTATGGACATTGTTTATGACATTGGGTCTAATAACCCTGGACCTTTAGATCTGAACAAGTGAGCTCACGGCAAAAATAGGACTTGGATCCACAAGTTCAACATCCTAAAACACATTATCCACATTCTTTACATAGCTATATGGAACATAAGGTCAGGTTCAAAATAAAAGGGTGAGGACTCTGATTGCAGATGAAAAACAGGTTATTTCTAAGAATGCAGAACCTGTTACAGATAGGTAGCCGTGTTGGTCTGCCATAGTCAAAACAAAACTAAATTTTCCTTCCAGTAGCACCTTAAAGACCAACTAAGTTAGTTCTTGGTATGAGCTTTCATGTGCATGCACACTTCTTCAGATACACTGAAGAACCTGTTATTCTTCCCCAGACATGTCAGTTAAGTGACTAAATGAAGGGTTTAAGTCAGTATTTCTCAACTGCGGGTGCATATGTAGGTCTCAGGAGCAGGGAGAACATTTTTTTTAAAAAATGAACAATGTAAGTTTTTTAAAATATATAATATAAAAGTATGAAGTGTTATTTGGAAAAGTATGAAGGTATGTGTCTATTTGCATTCATAATTAAGCCCTTGCATTTATGGGAGATATGAATTTGGCTGTTTTTCTGCACTTGGAGCAAATTACTCTCCCTCAGTCTGAAATCCACCTCGGAATTAATCCCATTGAACTCAATGGTGTCTACTTCTGAGTAAACATGCACAGGGTAGCACTGTGTAGGACTCAAAACATTTCTGAATATATGTAGTTAAGAAGTTTGCAGATTCAAAGTATTGAATGTTAATGGTGGAAATGTCCTGTGGCTCTCTCATAAAAAAATAATAATAATACAAAGTGATCCCAAAATCTTTTCCTAGACTAGTTGTAAGAATGAAAATAAAATAAAATAAAAAATACTATTTGAATTCCTTAAATTATGGTGGTGGTTGCTGTACAAGGCAGTTTACATAAAAAAGAGTTCAATTCAAATGCAAAATAAGGTAGAATGAAAAAATAGAAAGAGAGCTAATAAGCAAAACTAAGCAGCAGGTAACACCAATTTAAGACAGTTCATAATTGTGTGTCGAGGTCCCCCAAGTCACCCCTAAATAATTCACAATTCACACATAATTTTTGTTTAAGGTTTTTGGCATAATTTTGGCACAACTTTATTAAAACACATAAATCTGAGTGGTTGCATAGGCATCGGTTCCGACTATCTGTCCACCGCCCCGTGACAAAACTGACTTCCAGATTCCAGCGAAAGCCAGTAAGGGAAAACAATATTGGGGAGAGCATGGAGCCAGGTGCCAGACCCTCCCCCCTCCCTGCATGCTCTCAGGGGCAAGCCCCATTCAGAGGTATAGACGAAAGAATGGCAAGCCTGTGGATTCCTTTAACGGAATTCCCTTTCTGCAGCAGCATTGGCGGGGCAGGCACCGCCAATCCATACTCCTCCACCAACCAATTTTTTAACCAATGCCTAACCGCAACCTTACAAGTTGTGATGATTTGCTATGCAGTAGGCAAAAACCAAATGGCACCAGCCAATCAGCCAAATGGACAAAATTCCTACCAGGCCCTTGGCCCAAAAGCAGACGACCCCATGACAGGCATAGCAAATAGCCTTAAATTAGGGAGGGTGGGCGAGTGATCCGATGCAAGCAGCAAAAATGCCCAGTCTGCGTGCCTTTCTTTATAACCTTTGGTCCCTCCCCCTAAATGGCAACACCAGAATTTGCCCAGTAATCCAACCGCCCAATCACTGCGGATGGTCATCCATACTGACCCGCCCAACAACAGAGGGTGACTTGTCAGCCCCCACCGCAACATGTGCTCTCTATGAAGGAGAACACACTTTGCCAGTATTAAGCATGTCACTATTTCGCTTTGCCATCTGAGGTAGCCTCCAGACTGTCACTATTTTGCTGAAAGGATTCAAGCCACGGGAGGGGAAAGTGCTGCTCTAACCAGGTCCTGCTTGCAAGTTTCCCATAGACCTTTGATTGGTCACTGTGAATAGCATGCCGGCCTGGATGCCACACTTGCCTGATTTAGCAGGCTGTTCTGACGTTTTGATGTTCAGAAATGTAAGTTTGTACAACTGAAGTGGCTTAAAGCATTCTATCACCCTGGCACAACAACATCAACCCAGACTTTTGTGGTTAGGAAATTCATGGGGAACAAATGAACGAGTTTGTTTTAAATCAGTGAGTTTTAAGCATGCACACACCTCCCTCCCCCCCTTTTTTAGCTGCTAACATTGTCCTCAGTGCTGCTTTTGCAGGGATAATGTCTTTGGCGCTGACTGAGATGTTTCGGTGTTCTACACTGCCTTAAGCATTGCAAATGGCTACAGGGAAAACGTTGTTTAAATAAATAAATCACCAGAAGTTGCTTAAAGCAACAAAGGCTATGATTAGACATGACACAAAGGATTTGAACGCAACTCATGCAAAGCATGCGGTGCTTGTATGGTCCTGTTCTCATGAAGTATTTGATTTCTCAAGCCTTTTTCCTGCCTCTTGACAGGCGGTGCTCGCAAAAAAGAAACCCGAGGAGGGAAGCTGTTTAGAGACCTTTCGCATGGTTCCCATTGTAAAGAAAGCCACTTCCTGACCAGAGCCTGTCCAAAGAAAAACAGTCGACTGGAGACACCCTCTTTTGCAAACGACAGAGGCTTCTGAAGACAAAGCAGGACGCAGGGTGGGGAAAAAAGAAAGAGGTAGAATCACAGAGTTGGAAGGGACCCTAAGGATCATCTAGTCCAGTGCAAGAATATGCAGCTATCCATTATGGCGATCGAACCTGCAACCTTGGCATTATCAGCACCAGGCTTCAACCAACTGATCAAGATGCCGAAAAATAGTCAAGCATAACTCTGCATTATCAGAGTGGGGTGTGTGATCTAAACCCCAACTAACTACATCTCCCAATTTATTTATTTATTTTTGGAAAATAATAATAATAAAATTTTATTTATATCCCGCCTTCCCCAGCTGAAGCCGGGCTCAGAGCGGCTAACAGCAATAAAAGTAACACAGCATTCTAAAATCAATTCATTCTAAAATCAATTCAAAATCAAATTAATGGCAACCATTGGGCTAGAGTTCTGTGAGGATCACCAAAGGAGGGGGTCAGACTGTGCCTTGGCCAACTAGGTCCTTCAGGGCCCTAGTCTCTTGTGACAGAGTGTTCCACCAGATCAGGGCCACAGCCGAAAAAGCCCTGGCTCTGGTTGAGGCCAGCCTAACCTCCCTGTGGCCTGGTACCTCCAAGATGTTTTTGTTTGAAGACAGTAAGGTCCTCCGTGGGACATACCAGGAGAGGCGGTCCCATAGGTATGAGGGTCCTAGCCCATAGGACCTATCAAACCCTATCAAACTTAGGGCGGCTAATTTCTGAGTGGACCTGGGAATTCTAATCTTAGGCAGCCATGGTGAAAACTGATGTAGGGTGCTCCTTAGTTTGGATTAGTTAATCCAGAATGCCTTTGTCTCTGGTTCCTCTCAATTTCAGCTCTCGCCATGTGCTCTACCCATCACTGCCATGTGCTTCCATCAAGATACCTCTGAGGGAATGCAGGCCTCAGCAGGTAAAACAACAACCCCTTGCCTACCCAAGGTCTGAGGGAACATCAATGTTGATCTTCTCTTTATCTCTGTACCTCAGCCAAATGTCCCCAGGGCTTTATATTGTTTATTAACTTTCTACCCCACCCTTCATTCAAGAAGTTCAGGCTAGTGTACAGGTTTGCTCTTCATGTTATCATCTCAAGAAGAAGAGTTTGGATTTGATATCCCGCTTTATCACTACCCGAAGGATTCTCAAAGCGGCTAACTTTATCCTTTCCCTTCCTCCCCCACAACAAACACTCTGTGATGTGAGTGAGGCTGAGAGACTTCAGAGAAGTGTGACTGGCCCAAGGTCACCCAGCAGCTGCAGGTGGAGGAGCGGGGAAGCAAACCCGGTTCCCCAGATTACGAGTCTACTGCTCTTAACCACTACACCACACTGGCTCAACCTTTCATGCAGGTTAGGCTGAGGGTGAATGGTGGCCTAGCCCCCAGTGAGTAGGGGTTTGAACCTGGGCCACCCTAGTTGAGATGCAATACTCTAGCACAGGCATAGCCAATGCGGTGACCTCCAGATATTGCTAGACTACAGTTTCCATCATCCCTGACCACTGGCCATTCTAGCTGGAGCTGATGGGAGTTATAGTTCAACAATATCTGGCAGAAGCACGATATTGGCTCCCCCGACTCTGTTCTACACAAGCTTGCAAGGGATATGTGGTGCATTTGGTGGGAATGTTTAAAGCTATCTCATCTAGCAAAGGCATGGAAGGAGCAGCTAGCATAACAAGACTGCCTAGTTGCAGATGGCAACTTATAGCAATGAAAATAAATATTGCAATAACATGGGGTGATAGACAAAATACGTCCTCCTCGGGATCATAAATATATAGAAACGTATTTTATTTGTTTCATCAAAATTATATACCGCTTGATGGTTTTTAAAAACAACAACCCTCAAAGCAGTTTACAAAAAGCTTAAACAATAAAATCAAAAACAGCACACAGCCGTACATTGAAACATACAGAAGTTACAACAACAGCAACAACAACGACATGCCACCTCCATCTGACTGGGTTTCCCCAGCCACTCTGGACAGCTCTCAACAAAATATTAAAAACACAATAAAACATCAAACATTAAAAACTTCCCTATACAGAGCTACCTTCAGATGCCTTCTAAAAGTCAGATAGTTGTTTATTTCCTTGACATCTAACGGGAGGGTGTTTCACAGGGCGGGTGCCACTACCGAGAAGGCCCTCTGCCTGGTTCCCTGTAACCTCACTTCTCACAAGTGAGGGAACTGCCAGAAGGCACTCGATGCTCTCAGTTTCCATGCTGAACGATGGAGGTGGAGATGCTCCTTTGGGTATAAATTCATTTTTTTAATTTATTGGGTGTAAAGTTGGGTATATTTATTGGGTATATATTTATGGCATGCAAACATTTTTTATAAATACATGAATAAATACCATACTTTCTTTGTTGAAGTGGAGAATACTTATGAGTTACCAATTGGTTGGTCAGTATGGATGGGTTCTTTTCCCCCCCTTTTAAAATAATAATAATAATAATACTTTTATTATTTATAGTCCACCCATCTAACTGGGCTGCCCCAGCCACTTGGGGGGCTTCCAACATATATAAAAACATAATAAAACATTAAACATTTAATGTTTAATGTTTAACGTGGATGAGTTCTTTAAAAGATGTGATACTGCAGCTATAGCATAACATTAAGTTCTACTTACTGATTTCCATGTAAGTACAGCAAATACAGTAATCAGAGCTTTTTCAAACCTCATTGTTTTTAGGCTGTGTATAAATACAATAAGGGCAGTATATAAATAAAATAAAATAAAATATATGGTGTGAATGTCACCTGAGCTGAAATGCACATCTGCTGGTCAAAGTCTTTCCCATCTGCATCTGTACATATATATTTCTGTATGTAATTTGTATGCAAATGAGCACCATCCTTTTTGGTGATCTCTTAAGTAGCTGCCCTGAAAACATAGCTTACAAAATACGAAACTGGTGAAAATCTAGCTCATGTTCTTTCACCATCATCTCATTCTCCCACCTTTTCCTTTTCAAGTCAGAACCAATTCCTTCAGGGGGAAAAAAAAGGAATTTCCTCTGCAGCCTGTTTCATTGCTTTGACAAGTGGTTTTATTTTGGCTTTTTTTTCTTAAAAAAAAATACAACAACAACAACAACAAAATCTACACGGAAGACGGAGAGAGTTTCTAACATGTTATAAAAAACGTTAACAGACTCATGCGATCAAAATAGTTCTTGCCAAGGAGATATAAAAAGAGACTACACAAACATTCCGGGAATAATTTATGCTGAGTTCAAGTTGGAAACCAGAGACATAATGGTATATTATGTGTTCTCTTGGTGTTCCTTTTTGGAATCAACCAAACAAGCTCACCTTTTGCCCTCTACGCAAAGTCCTCAGTTCCTTCATGTGGCGTACCCTGGAGTGCAACAAACTCCAAATAAAATTTCTTTTTAACCTGCCTGCCCGGGAAAAAAGCCCTATGTGAAGGTAGATGGTGGGAATTGGCTCCTTCTCTTGGTTCAAGAAATCATTAAAGACTCTCCCACCACCAAACCCCTTTGCCTTCCCAACACTGTCTCTTCTTGGAAATCATTCAAAACACGACTGCCTTCTACTCACAACTCTTTTTTTCTTATATTTTTTTGCTCTTCTTAGGGCATCAGCTTATGGACCAAACCTATGACTTTTCAATTTGTGCAGGATGCTGAATGATTAGAAAAACTGATCATATAACCTGGGGGGGGGGGGCATTCCTCATTTCATTCTACTCATGTAAAAACACCAGGCAGGCCCCACAAATAACCCAGAGATGCATTTTAAATAAAAGGACATATTCTACTCATGTGAAAACACGCTGATTCCCAGACCATCAGTGGGCCGGATTTAGAAGGCCATACCTACCTAAGGCCACACCTACCTAAGGCCAATAGGTCCATTTCAATGATAGCTCAATGTGAAACCAGTGAGGAAGGTGACTCATGTGATGTAATGGCAAGTGGTCTGAAGCAAGGAAGTGGGGTAGAACAGTCAATACTACTTCCCTAAAATATTGTTCTTAGCTATAGATCAGGAGGCAGAGCCACTGGACCATCAGAATGATGATGATGATTGCAATCGCACCTTTTTAAATGATCTAGCAGGAATTCCCATATACCATTTTTGTTGCTGCTGCTGTTCTTTAGTAAATAGATTTTTCTACCACTGCAATAAGCCTGTAAATTTGCATTGCTATTCCTCTTTGGAATCCAGGCAATCACTCTAAGTTGTATGCGATCAGAAGAAGGAAGAGATTTAAT
Organism: Podarcis gaigeae; assembly: GCF_964106915.1. Classification (NCBI taxonomy): domain Eukaryota; kingdom Metazoa; phylum Chordata; class Lepidosauria; order Squamata; family Lacertidae; genus Podarcis; species Podarcis gaigeae. Next base: position 99,771,186 of record NC_139680.1, read on the forward strand.
GAATAGCAGCAAGGTGCTTCCCTCCCTCCCTCCCTCTCTTTTTCTAAAACCACATTCCAGTGCTTCTTTTTCTCATGCAGAGACCTAACCTTTGCTAGGAAATGACTGAACAAAAGTTTTCTTTAATGAAAAGAGCCCATTGTAATCAGGACTGCTGAGAGTACGGCATTCTGCATACATCGCGGAGTTGTCAGATGTTCTTCATTACGAGGCAGGATTCCCGCTAGATGCTAAGTCATCTTCATCCGATGTGGCCAATGTTAGAAGTGTAGCTGCTTATTTTATTAAATAAATATTTTTTTAAATGATAGGACATTTAATTGAAAGTAAGCTCTGCTGAAATATGTTCATTGTTTTCCACAGACGTTTACTTCTAATATTCATTGATGCATGGGGCGGGGGCTGCATTTCACAGTGATCATTTCTTTTTTCATTCTTATTCTTATGGTGTTAAGGGGAACTCATACCATTAAAAACGGATTTGCATTTTGCTGACATTAAAAAAAGAAAACACCCCATGGGTGCCAAAGAGAGCCCGTTCACTCCAAGGCAATCAACTATTTTCACACAAACCCATGTACTGAGAAATCGTGTCCTCCCTAAAAGAGGGTACATGTTGCGGTGAGACCTGGAGACTGACCTCCTGGTTGTGGGTAGGTCTGTTGGATAGCCACAACACCCGATTGGTAGGTTCCTCGTTGCTGGGTTTAATCTGGCCAATGGGGTGCAGTCTAAACAGATCGAGGGACCTATATAATCCCTTGCACGTGTCCCAGAGCTTCCTCTTTCGGCTCATGCATTGGAATACCCGCCCACCTCTCCCTAATTTTAGGGCATTTTTGCAATTGACCTTGCTATGCCGTCATGTGTCATCTGTCGTTGGGACAGGGGCACGGTGGGAATTTTCCCCACTTGGCTGATTGGCTGTTACCATTTGGGTTTCGTCTGCCATGTAGCAAATCGTCACAACTTGTAAGGTTGCAGATAGGCACTAGTTCATGTGAGAGGGATGGGGGAACGCTCTCGCCATCCCTATGTGAAGGGTATTCCATTAAAGGAATCCAGGGACTCAACTTGGTTTGGTCAATCCCAAAAAGGGGGTTGTGCCCGTGCCTGAGTCCAGGGGAGCATCTGGGGAGTGAACAGAGTCTGTTCCCAGGGTTTCACCTGCCTCAGGTGTTCACCCTTGGCTGACCTATGATAGAGCTCTGGGTCAGCGCTACCTGCAAGGGTGTAGGGAGTTAGTCGAACCAGAGCCTATGCAACCACTCCCTTTTCCGTAATCAATAAAGTTGTGGCCTAAATTCTGCCAAAAACCCAAACTAAAATTTGAGTCAAATGTGTCTTTATTTAAGGGGGAGGTCTCTGGGTCTGAACATGCAACAAGATTTGCTCATGTTGACTACTTTTCAAAAATGCATAAAATGCACAAACTGTTCTAGTATTTATTTATTGGGGGGCAGATTTTCTTGCTTTAAGGGGAAGATCATTCTGCCAATGTTTGTTAAATATGAAAAGTTTATATTGTGAACCGGTGTGGGCTGGCTAATCTTTTTTTAAAAAAAACAACGCGCAAGGGCTATATTTGCTGTTAGCCAACCCATCAGGGGCCACATGCCCATGGAAAGTGTGGCCCAAATGGGGAGCACCAAAGCTGCCACAGCCACGTGTTACTTTCTCTCTCTCACACACACAGAGAAACATACCACATGTGTGCATGCCTGTACTCTAACCACACCCATGCAGATAACCCACAGCCACATTGTGTCCACATATATGTGAAGATGTGACTAGGACTTCAGTCAGTGCCCATCTCTGCATCCTATAAGTTATACAAGTGTTTAATTGTGCAATGTGTTGAGAAGTACTTCCTAACCATAGAATTAGTGAACTGTCAGTTTACATTTCTTAGTGCAGAAAGTATTGATCTGATGTGCAGAAATCTTTCCTAGTCTACTTAATTCAAGAGGGTTCTAGAAGCTTCTTTGTGTGAAAGAAGCAAGCAGAAACTTCATGATGTTTGGGTTATTCCTTCAGAGAAGCTGAGTACAGCTGGTTTAAACTGGTTCTGTTACCTCTTTCTGTCAAGGTCATGCTGACTATAATAGTAAAGCCAGAAGGAGCCTGGGTTTCACCCTTTCTTTCTTTCTTTCTTTCTTTCTTTCTTTCTTCCTGGTGTCGTGTTTTGTATATAGTGTTAAGGTTTAGACTTATTACAAGTTATTATATGTTTAAATTAAGTCTGCCACAACTGGACTTCTCATGGACAGTGCCAATCCTGAATGTATTGGATTTGTGACCATTAAGACCATTATGCTCATTTGCCTTCAGTAGCAGTAAAGCTCTGCTGGATGAAATACAATTGCCTCTGGTCTATTTTTGGGGGAGTCCTGCAATGTGTTTAAGTTTTTACTCTGCTAAATATACATTGGAATCTACTTTGGATCAATACTGAGTAGAATTTCAATTTCAACCAATGAAGTTGAATGTTGGACAATTCAGGACAGATAAAAGAAAGTACTTAACATGGCATATAGTTAAACTACGGAGCTTACTCCCACAGGAGGCAATGTTGACCATAAACTGAGATAGCTTTATGAGCATTAGACGAATCCATGGAGGAAATGATTACCAGTGGCTACTAGCCATAATGACTGTGCTCTGCCTCTATGGTCGGAAGCAGAAAGGCTTCTGAATGCCAGTTGCTAAAAACCTCATGAGGGAAGAATCCTGTTGCTCTCGTGTCTAGCTTGCGGGCTTCCCACACACACCTGATTTGCCATTGTGAGAACACGATGCTGGACTACATAGACAATTGGCCTGATCCAGCAGGCTCCTCTTATCTTCCTTTCGTCTGCCCTAAATCTGCCATCATTCTGCTTCGTTGGAGGACCAATGCTGGATATAAACTATGAGGAGGGTTGTTGTTTTTCATGCCCTGATTTGATTTCTCAGGAGCATCTGACAGGTCTAAGCTGGAAACCAAACCAAAGACTTCTTCAGTTCCAATGCCACCAGTCAATCCAAAGGTGCAAATGGATGATTAAGTTCTGCCTACAAAACCATTTATCTTCCTCTATTGCACAAAAGAAGTGAGCCTCGGTGTCTCCTTCCAAAACATTATAATTTATTTTCCTGACAGATGTGCACTGCGTTTTCGAGCAAGTAATTCAGACTGTTTGTAAGAAAGTGACCCACAATCCAGCGGCCAAAAATAAAACCTGTAGATTTGCGTTTTCTTTGACCCCCAGGATCCTAACGGCTGTTTCCTTTATTCTTCTCAACCTTTGGCAGTTTTCTTCTACTTGTTGCTCTTCAGGTTTAGCTGGGAGTTGACACACACAAAGTAATGAAAACATAATCTCTTAAGGCTAAAGGAGAGATGGCTTGATATTTGAAGTAGGGAAACTGATAAAAACAAAACAACAGCTGCAATTGCGTGTTGTGTCATTTGATAGTCCCCTCGAATCATTAACATGCTACCTCGCTGAGCTTACAGTACAGAAGAATGTGTGACCTATGACTGTTCCCATAGAATATTTACAGCAACCACAAGCTGGTCTGAAACATGACACTTTGCCAATTCGGACTGTGTTTCGCCTCAGCTCACACCTGTGCCAAATGGGTGTCATCAGCATCTCGACATCAGGTCAGGTGGTACGTGAGAGGGCAACACTGTGAGTTCCCTCGTGAGAAGTTCCCTCATGCTCTCCCTGAAGCACCCAGTTCTGATATATGGGTGTGTGTGTTTATCATGGCTCTGTCATGTAAATGACATTTCAGTCCTCTGAAATTGCTTGAGAAAATGAGTTTGACGAAATAAGTTCTAGGAGAGTTCTTGATGCTATATTTGTATTGGCAAAAGAAAGTACCTCTTCACACAATGCATAGGTAAAACCAGTGGGGGGTTTTTCTATAAAAAAATGTGTTTAGGGGTACTCTCATTTTCCTACTCATATTGAAATACTGCCCCTCAATGAGGCCATACTTAGATTCACAAAATGTTTGCGTTCCACTCAGAAAAAAGCACTGGTGGGATTTGCCCCTGCAAGAAGTACTGAGAGCCACCAATTTGGATGGCTTTAGAAAAAGATTATACAAATTTGCTGAGGATAAGGCTACTAACCATCATGGCTATGTTCTACCTCTACTTTCGGAGGCAGCAAGTCTTTGAATGCCGGTCGCTGAGAGCCACAAGTTGGGAGAGTGCTGTTGTGCTCAGGTATTGTGTTTGGGCTTTCTATAAGCACCTGGTCAGCCACTGGGAGAAAAGTATGCTGGACTAGATGAGCCAATGGCCTGATCTAGCAGCTTCTCCTTATGTTCTCATCCAGAAATGCAGAGTTATGTTAAGATCAGATGGAGGGGGAAAATTATAGTGATGACATTTCCAATTCCATCATTCAAATTTTGAGGGGGGATTTGATATGTGTCCTGATAGCATTGCTCTATGTGCTTGTTCCCAATTTTGCTAGCGTGGTTGGAAACCCCGTAACATAATGACACCTGTCAGGACTTAGGGCAAGCAAAACTATTACACAGCTGGGGAAGAAAGAGACACAGGACAAGCCAGCTTTGTCATTTGTGGTTCCATCTTAAGAGGGCGCTGTCAGTCAACCCAGAGGTCAGAGTGCACTGAAGGGAGTCGTCTTCTGTGTAGGGATTTATATGCTACAATTGTTCCTTGACTTCATTCATGCCGGAAAATATGCTTTGATGTCCTTGCTTAAGAAGTCCTCCATTGCTGCGAAGCAACAATATCGTTTTTACATCTTTACCTCTTTCATCCTTTTGTGGTTGCGTTCTCCGGGACTACATCTTCTTGTTGTTCACATTCCTTTCATTCGGGCTGCTCTTCCTTTAGGGAAATCATTTGTGGTCCTTGTTTTTCATCAATGCATGAAACTGCAAACACCTGGGAAGATTTTCCATGGTGCAAGCACTTAGCACACCCCTGGACAGACATCTGAAACCCATTTGGTGCTTCCCAAAGGCCCATTCAATCACAGAACAAGATGGTTTCCCTCCTTTTATAAGTCGCATTGCTCCACTGGGATCGATCCCAGGGAGATAAAAGGGTGTGCGTGTGTCTTTTTAACTGTTCAAATTCAAAATGAACTTTATTCGAAACACATGTGTGCACACTTCCCCCACCCCTTTTAAAACCATATCAATAGGATTTGATTAAAATAAGGCTCCATCTATCCGATGTTTAACAAATATTCAGCCTGACTTGGGGCGATTGGTGTTGACATCTGAAATACAATGTTGTGGCTAATAAAAAAATAATAATCTAGTTTAAGTATTGTTAAACAGGGCCTCACCTGACACTCAAACCATTATATATATATTTATAATATCTGAATGAACTGTGGGGATGAAATGTTGGCCAAGACTAGCATTTTTCAAACTCTGTTCTGGGAAATGGCTGTGTTCCTGGGTAGCTTTTCAGTCAGTTTCTAAAGGGAAGATCCATCACAGTGCACAGAGTTCCCTGAAAGACTTTGGGTTGTATCCAACATGCTCTGTCTGCTAGCAGAAGGGGCTTTGCACTAGCAAATGGGCAATTGTTAATGCTGCAGTGGAATTCAGAACAACAGCTGTGCTCACAGAAACCCATTGTGCAATGGGTTCTGCAATCTATTGTGCAGCAAAGTTACCAGAGGCTTTCAGTCTTGGCGCAAACACTTTTGCGCCCCTTGTTATGGTACCTAGGTATCGACAGGAAATCTTTTATCCTGCTGATGCCACTCATTCCTTTTGGCTGCATTTGATAGCATTGATCACAAAGTGCTGGTGACGTGGTCTGACAGTTGGTTGTAGCTTGGCATAATTTTGTCCCCTGGCTGACCTGACCTGAAGCAGATGAACAGCACCTGAGCTGCTTAGACTGCAGTCAAGATCGAGTTGATCAAAAGATCTAATATCGTAGCATGATATCACCAATGAAGTCTGGTCTCGGCTCCAGGCACGTTGGTCGAATCAAACCCAAGACGCATGTCAACATCACCCAATCTGCTCTGAAAACATTTGTTTGGCATGTGCTGGGCTTTCACAAACCTCTGGTAAGGTTAAATTCCTGTGGGGTATATATGAACTTTGGCTGATCCTATCCCAGGTCATAATACTTGGCAAATGTTCTACCGAGTGATGACTGCCTCCCTTTTGTGTTCCGGTGATAACGCATCAGAGAGTAATATTTTGCTTACCTATTAACTTCTTGTGTGCGTTGAGTAAAATGTGAAGAATGTTATCAGCCCATAGGGAGAGCCATTTATGATGGGAGTGTTACAATATATGTCTGTACAGTGTGTGTGAGTCAGCTCTGTGTCTGAACTGCACTTGGTCCTTCACGTTGAAGGACAGGGTTGCAAACCACATCCTAGGCAACTGTCAATCACTTCCTAATGAGGTCAGGGACATGCACTCCTCTTAACCAAAAGGAGTGATGTGTTTCCCCCCCATGTCACTTCTCAAAAATACATATTTAGGGAAGAAGTCAGAAGATGACCCCAAACTGTGTTGTTTTCTTTCATAATTTCCAAAAGTTATGCATTGTATAACATGGTCAGTCAGTTGCATCACTGGTAGAATGTTAACTAAATAATAGTTGTTGTTGTTGTTGTTGTTGTTGTTATTTTATGCCACGCATCTGACTGGGTTGCCCAACAACTCTAGGCGGCTTCCAACAGATTAAAACATTAAGCACAGTAAAACATCAAAAAGTTCCCTATACAGGGCTGCCTTCAGATGTCTTCTAAAAGTCATGATAGTTGTAGTAATAATAATAATAGTAATAATAATAGTAATAACGTATTCATACCCCACCCACTCTGGGCGGCTTCCAACAGAATATTAAAATACAATAGTCTATTAAACATTAAAAGCTTCCCTAAACAGGACTGCCTTTAGATGTCTTCTAAAAGTCTGGTAGTTGTTTTTCTCTTTGACATCTGGTGGGAGGGCGGGTGCCACTACCGAGAAGGCCCTCTGCCTGATTCCCTGTAACTTGGCTTCTCACAGTGAGGGAACCGCCAGAAAGCCCTCGGAGCTGGATCTCAGTGTCCAGACTAGACAATGGGAGTGGAGACACTCCTTAAAGTATACTGGGCCGAGGCCATTTAGGACTTTAAAGGTTGGCACCAACACTTTGAACTGGGCTCAGAAACACAACTTTCGGCAGCTGGGGCCTTGTTGGTGATGCTGATTGGCACTGAATCAGAATTCCTTGATTGTGGAAAGTGAGCTGGACAATTCCCCACCAATGCACTTGATTTTCCCAATCCTGGAACAATAAATACAGATTAAGAAACAGAGCTCACGTTTTGTTAATATGATATTATAGCCTGCCTCACACACATATGATGCAAAGTCCTGTGTTATGCAGTTTGCGGAAGAAAATATCATGTAAAGTGTAATAATTACCAGATTGTGTAAAGCTGCTTAAAAGAACAACGAATGAAAACATTTCTGAATGTGATACAGTGGAGCTCGCAACCATCTGTAAACATTTCATGTGAATTGCTTCTCAGTTGATTTTTCGTAGCAGCCAATATTTAACCCCAGGTTAAGTTATAGGATTATCTTCTGAAACCCAACTACTTAGGTATGTTATTAGCAACTGTGTAGTCTCTTCTCATGCAATTTTGAAGAGAGCATCAAAGAAGAAAGGAATGGGCCCTGATTGAGAAATGAAAACAGGCTTTAAAGTATTCACTAGGAGGCAGCCTTTTGTGAAGTTCTTTTGGACAATTTTTTTGCAAAAGAAAAGCACATCCCTTCTATAAATGGAGACAACACCCCCAGAAGAGCTCATTAGTATAATTTGCCACAAATTCCATGGACTTAACTGTTTCCACACTGAGTGGCTGTATATATCCAAGATAGAACATGCAAGGCAGAACCATAATAACTGTTTTATAGACATAGTTATAAGACTGTGTGGGATTTTAAGATGTGCTTTGGCACTGGTCATTCTTTGTCAATAGGGTTGTAAGCATTTATTTCAAATTGCGCTGAATAACATAAATAACTTGAATAAACCTGTTCCCAGGAAAGATGGTTGCTTATGGTTGCCAAATCAATTTTCCAAAGTCAGGCTTCTATGAGTCACTTTGCTTTCAATGTTCAGAGGGGCTACCAAATCATTCTGGCTACTTTCTACCTCCACCATCAGAGGCATTATGTCTCTGAATAGCAGTTGTTAGGGATGGCAGATGGGCAGTGATGTGCAGGTGAGTTCCCACAAGGCAAGACACAGTGATAACAGCAAGAACCTTTACTGAACTAACAGAACTGGACAACAGGGGCAAAGCAACTGCTTATATACATTTCTGAAGGCCTGGGCCACTTCCACTCCCAATGCGATTGGCTACCTAAACTTTCAAGCTATGAACCATAACTCAGATCTTAAGGGCCAATGGCAGAGGCCCAAACCCTGAAATATTCTGTGATTGGATATCATGTATTGAATCAGAACACAGGGAATCAGAACCGGCAGACTCCTCTTATGAATAGCAACCAAGATCACCAAGGGGTTGGAGAAACTCCCCTATGAGGAAAGATCACAATATTTGGGACTTTTAAGTTGTGACGGTTCACTGAGGGGAGCAACAGAGGTGTATAAAGGTTTTTAGCTGGGGCAATCAGAATAAGATCCATTATTTGACTATTGATTGAAAACCCTAAAATGTATTTTATATAATTGACTTTTTATTTCTATTCTTTGTATATCGTATTGTTGTTTTATTGCTATGGCTGATGGCTGACGCAAATAAAGATTCATTCATTCATTCATATGGATAGGAGGGAGTGAGGTCACTGGAGACTCACCCCTACCGCTCTAGGAGGTCCAGTGGAGGAAGGAGGACAAGTGAACCAACCCCACAAAAGAGCCTCCATATGCATTCTCAGGGAGTCCCCCCTCCATGCAGTTGAGAGGCCCCGAGCCTGCTTAGCTTCAGCAGCCGAACGCTGTCAAGCGCCTACAGACTTGTTCCGCGGGCCTTTGCCTCATGCAGGTAATTGGATGAAGATGCTATTACAGACCCCCTCGCCGTTAAACAAACCTGTGATTCTGTTAGGAGGAGTGGACTTTGGATAGCTGCATCCTGTCAACTCCAGCACCGTTTTGATGATTAAAAGGGCCATTTGGATATTTTGCTGGCGAGCCAGAGTGGATTTTCCCCCTTAGGTCTCCTTTTATAAACACCTCCTGGGTGTAAGTACAATGAGTGCATTATGAACCAGAGTTCAGGCCTAGTCAAGCTTCTTCCAAACAGAGCGGAGCTGTGAAGCTGGGGCCGCAGCTGAGCCCTGCTTATCGGAACAGCGTTGGCAGGATGAGCTTTCGCATATCTAAATATTTATGCCAGCAGATGCACATTAAAACCACTTAGAAATAAATATGACTTTCTGAAAATAGAACCATCCGCAATGACATCAGGAGCTGTTTATCTTCCAGAACTGTGGGAACGGGCTCAGATAATAAAATATTTCATTGAAAAAAGATGGGGGGGAGGTAGAAAACTAACCTCAGATGGAGCTTTTAACGTTTATTTTGACATAAGCCGTCTGGCTGGGCCAAGTCTGCAGATAGCGCTGGTTCTTCGCAAGCCAGACATTACCTTCACGTCAAACACATCACCTTGGAATCTGGAGCTGCTCTTAGGCACAATCTCAGTAGCATACAGAGATGATCGGCACTGAAAATATTGGTTAATTAGTAGCATTAATTGCAGCAAAACACACACACAATGACCAACCAGCACATTGCAGTAATCCAAATAGGAGGTTACCAGAGCATGGATCACAGAAAGGAAATTATGCAGATTCCACTGCAGCTATAAATGAAGGAGAAATTCAATTTGGTTTCCATTTCAATAAGAAGCTACCTTATTCGTACTTCTCAAACCACTGTGTGAACTGAAACACAGGTAGCCTTTGAAACTAGCACTTTTCCAAATGTTGCAGTACAGTTGTCCAACCTAATAACATGTTCAAAAATGCACATATGAAGGGGAAATGTAAATTTGAATGCTTATATTCATGAAAAATACATTACAAAAATGCATTATATTGGGTGGGGGGATTCTGTGCAAAATTGTGAATACAGGTTATTTTTGCATGACCTGCTTACATGCTTAGTGCCAGGAACCCGAAGTGGAACCAGGAAAGTGGGGGCCACCCTGGAGAGTCCTCCTGGCTTGCGAGGAGACCCTACCCAGAGGTTGAAGGGGATACCCTCTTCAGGCTCTGGGGAAGATGTCCTCACGAGCCACAAGGATTCCCCACTTATGTGCATTTCACTTATGGGGGGCTGGAACGTAATCCCAATGTAAGTGGAGAGTCACCTGTATTACATAAAACTGCATACAAGACTGACTGGGACAGCTCAGTCAGTAGAGCATGAGACTCTTAATCTCAGGGTCAAAGCTTTGTGGTAATTGCTTTGCCCTGAAAGAGCACTGACCAACAAGCATTTGGTATACAGCGAACTTCTAAGTTGGATGCTATCTCTGCAAGGTTAAATCAACGTCTCCAAGATCTCCCAGTAGATATTTTCCCCAGTCCTGCTTCCTGAACTGGATGTCAGAGACAATCCATAAACAAGCATGTGTTGCACCACTGCATTATTGCTCTACCCATTGTCCTTCCTTAGCTAGCCAGCTGCCTCCACAATCACTTTTGCCTTTGGATGAAGACCCTCAGCTGTAGAGCATAATGTGTTGACCTTGTGTTGGATAACTAAGCAGGCTGAATATGTGGATGTAGTCTGTGCACATACCCCATACGGTCTCCTTGTGCAGGCAGCGGGTGGCGCTTGTTTGCAGTGCTCAGCTCAGTTGCAGCACAACAGCCGGCAACATGATTACATAAGCCAGCATGTTTTGCTTTGTTTTTGTTTTAAAACCAATGCGGTAGAAGGTTCACGTCTCCCAGCCTGGTTTTGAATGTCCGTATGGATTTGGCCTCTTTTGAGTAAGCCAAGCGTTTGCACTCTGTGATTAGGATAATCTTTACAACCACTTCTTCCTGCGTAATATCATTTTATGACCGCACCCAACCTGGAAGAAGCTTGCTTGGTCAGACGGGCTCCTAATCATAGAGGGTGACGCGACGAGTCGTTTTATGCGCAGAGCCCTTGGCTGCAGCTTGGGAAACTTTGTAGGTCTGAAGGCTCATTAAATATGAAGCCGAACCTAGTGGTTATTTCCATTTAAAATTTAAAAAAAGAGGAGGGAAAAGGTTTCTGACCTAAAAGCTTACCTCTGAATCCCAGATGTTTGGAAACAGGGCTGTGCTTACTCAGTGGTAAGGAAAATACACTCCTTCCTCTATGGCACAGGCAAGGAACATGTGGTTCCAAGACATTGTTGAACTCCAGTTTTCAGTAGCCCCAGTCCATGTGACCAGTGGTCAGGGATGATGGGGGCTATAATTCAACAACATTGTAAGGTCACAAGTTCCCCACCCCTGCCCTAAAGCACTGGCGGAGGAAGGGGGTGCGGTGGGTGCACCACCCCCTCCCAGATGTCATCCCTAAGGGGGGTGTGACATCGCCACACCACCTCCCTGGGACACTCGCTGCAGGCCCCCCCCCCCGGGGTGCTCGCTATGGGTGGCTCGCTATGCTCCCACGAGCAGCTCGCCATGCCCCCGGGTGCTGGAACAGCTAGCTCCACCTCTGCCCCAAGGAAGTGAATTCTCAGCTCAAACTAGGGGAGGTGGACAAATGATTCTCTGAAATCTTTCCCCCAGCAACCAGCTTGCATTTCTCTCTCTCCTACAAGCTGTTTCAAGGTCCTGGTGGTGCAGGTTTAGGTGGTTTCAAGTTCCATGTGATGGAGCCACATAGTGGTGACTGTTATCTTCCTCCCCACCACACACACACACCATAGAATGAAGATGATGATGATGGAAAGGCTAAATATTCCCCCACTGGGAACAGGCACTCACAGACAAAACACAGTGTGGGGCAGTTTAAAGGCCCTCTTGCAAAGAGCCCCATGCTACTATTTGCAGAGGCTACCTCTCTTCCTCCTCGTTGCTGATGCCCTGTCCTCTGACAGCTTTATATCACCCCAAACCATCCGACCCAACCCAGCATTATCTGGGACTAAATCAAAGCCTGGACCTCCCCCCCCCCCAAATCAACCTGATTCAGTTTGGGATTCAGGCTTAGGCCACATATGGAACACAGCCCTACTAAATATTTGTTGCACTTTCAATATCATTAGAAAAGTATTGCAAGCTTTTAAAAATTCCACCCTAAAAACTCAAAGGAATAAGACCAAAAAACAACAAAACAAAACAAAAAACACAGAATGATTGCATCAATGGGAGCAGAATTCACAGAAAAGGGAAATCCTGGGAAACTGTGCTCAAGTTTGCCATGGTCAGTATCTAGGTAAAAAAGGTAAAGGTCCAGTCAAAGGAGACTATGGGGTGCGGCGCTCATCTCCACTTTCAGGCCAATGGAGCCAGTGTTTGTCCTCAGACAGATTTCTGGATCATGTGGCCAGCATGACTAAACTGCTACTGGTGCAATGGGACACCGTGACGAGTGCCAGAGCACACGGAAATGCTGTTTACCTTCCCATTGCCTTCCCTATTTATCTGCTTGCACTGGCATGCTTTTGAACTGCTAGGTTGGCAGAAGCTGGGACGGGGCAATGGGAGCTCACCCCATTGCATGTACTCGAACTTCCAACCTTCTGATCAGCAATCCAAAGAGGCTCAATGGTTTAGCTCACAGCGCCATCTTCTCCCTGGTCAGTATCTATCAGTCTTTGAATGGATAAAGGGGAACATATTTAAATTTCTCCTGAAAATGAATGAGACAGATGCACCTCACCAGGGAAGCCATCTCAGAAATCGAGAACCACCACGAAGAAGGCCCTGCCATGAATCAGTGCCAACCGGCCAACAGTCCTGCCACACACTGGCCCCCACCTTCTCTATTCCAGACTTTCCTGTCTTAAGCAGACCAAAACTGAAAGAGGCTTTGACTCATGGTCACTTGAAGTGCACACCTCCACACAATCAGGAGCCCTGGGCTACCAAGGTTCATGATCTCACAGATGTTTCTACTTGCATTCAAGTGAATGTAATGAGAATCCCCCTTCAGACATCTTCTGCTCAGAATGGAAAGGACAGTGAGTAAGTGGATGGCCATTTGTGAAGTTGCCGGAAGAGCTGGCTCATGCAACCCTGTGCTACCAACACAGATGTATATTTCATGTTCAGACATAGCACCAAAACAGAGCCCAAGTAATTCATAATTCCAACATCCTGAGGAAAACTTGAATGTGGACTGTAGCGGATGGTGGTGTGGTGTGGTTCTTGCTCCCCTGACATACTGCCGGTTGCCAAGAGAGGAATGGGGTGGGCAAGGGTGTGGGGAGCTTGGTGTGGTGTGGACACAGCAGTGGGAGCCCTGCCAGCTATGAATGTGGGGCATTTCTGAAGACTCCCAAGCTCACTCCAGAGAAGTTTGGTCCTCTGCATGGTCCCTTGTCTGTTTCCCCTCTCTTCCCATGCCCCTCCTGCACACCCACACACCCACACCCCAAATCCACTCCAGAGCATTAGGGGAAAGCTCAGAACAGATTTGGGTGGTGCACAAGAAGAGGAGAGGAAGAAGAAATCTCACTGCACAGGCAGAAGCCCTTAACTAGGTGACTTTGCAGGATGCAACCCAGGGATTTCATACTCCCAGATCTAAAGGATCTCCCTTCAAACATTATTTATGAGTCTCCATTAAATGTTGCCCTTTCTACCTTTTGTATTGCTTTGTCATCATTACGTAACGTTTGGCAGGAGAATTCTAAGCTGCACATTCAATATCTGAGCTGTAAGTGTCATTCTTGGGCACAAGGCCGTTTCATCACAACAGGAATTGCTGCCTGAGAACTTGTTTATTTGAAAAAGAAAGGTTTTCATTGTTCTATTTTGGTTTTCTATAAAAGAGAGAGAGAGCTTCTTAATTTGGCTTCAGAGACACACCAGGAAGAAAGCCACAGAATTTTTGGTACAGATTCTTTGCATGGCATGGATGAAACTGTTGAATCACACCACCTGCACTTAACTAAATAAACTTCATTAAGTAAGGAGGAGAACTTGTTGCTTCCAAATTATTGTGATGGAAGGATCTAATTGCTAAAAATAAAAATAAAAACCCTTGACTTAAACTTGGCCCAAGCCTAATTAAATTACTTTTGTTTTGCTGGTATGCTGTGTGATGGATTATACTACAGCGGTATGAGAAATACTGGGGTTCACAATTGTGTGAGATGCTCTTGTTATTGCTACCATCTGCCCAGGCCCTGTGAGTTTTCATTGTGCATGTTGCAGCCACAAGTCATCACAAATGATGGAATCATCGTTTGGTTCAGATCTCATTTTTCCCTCACATTTTTCATTAAAATGCGTTGCCAGAGCATTTTTACGTATTTGTGGTCTCGCAACTTGCCCTGCAATCTAATAAAAGAAAACATATAAAGCGGGAAGTAGGGAACGACACTGTCTTCCCACAACTCTGGCATATATCTCTCTTACGAATGTGGAAAAGCAACCTAACATCTTGTGTGCCTGTTTCCTTACCAATAAAGCATGAATGCGTTTAATATTCAACATGGCCATGGTAAGATGCTGAATGAAATTGTAACTTTGTTGATGTCAAGACGGAAGTCCTGAGCAATAAATTCGCAGGTGGAACACACTGAGGCCTTCATGCAGGAAGGGAAATAGATGAAGAACATAAGAAGAGACCAGCTGGAGCAGGCCTGTAGCCCATCTAGTCCAACATCGTAAGAATATCATATCCTCTGACATTTCTCCGATGAAAATAGGGACATTCTATTCAATGATCATAATCATACAGGCATACATACATACATAGCCTGACCATCTGACTGGTTTGCCCCAACCACTCTGGGCGGCTTCCAACATATATAAAAACATAATATTAAGAAATAAGAATTAAGAAACTTATACGGGGCTGCCTTCAGATGTCTTCTAAAGGTTGTATAGTTACTTATCTTCTTGGCTCAGGGGTCACATAACTCCATACCCTCCAACACTTCTCTGAGGAAAATAGGGACGTCCTGAGGAAAAGCGAGACATTCCAGGAACAAATCAGAAACTGGGGTGGCGTCTGTAAATCCTGGACTGTCCCTGGAAAATAAGGACACTTGGAGGGTCTGGAATATAAGGACATATTTTCTTACGTTCTTAAGGAGAAATTAATAAAGAGCCCTGCTGGATCCAGTCCAGTATATTGTTCTCACAGTGGTGAACCAGATCCGTGGGGGAAGAACATGAGCAGGACCTGAGCGCAATAGCTCTCTCATCACTTGTGATTCCCAGCAGAGGTATGCCGTCCATCATGGCTAGTATCCTGATCATCCACAAATTTGTCCAATTATCTTTAAAGGTATCCAAGCTGATGACCATTACTGCCTCTTGTGGGGGTCAATCCCATGCCAAGCTCTTCCTTTCGTCTATTCTGAATTGTCCAACTTTCAGCTTCAATGAATGGCCCCCAAATTCCCGGATTATGTGAGAGGGAGAAAACCTTCGCCCTATCCTCTGTATTCAGCAGCATACGGCCTGTGACCTAGTAACAGCTGGGGAGGGGGGCACAGGCTCACCTACCCTCTGGGCAGCGAGCATCACTGATGGTTTCTGAGAGGGGGTGAGGTACAATCATAGAATTGTAGAGTTGGAAGGAACCAGAAGGGTCACATAGCCTAAATCCCTTGCAACGCTAGCAGGGTCTTTTGCCCAATGTGGGGCTCAAACCCACAACTCTAAGATTAATAGTTTCACATTCTACCTACTAAGGTACCCCAGAGATGTGGGCATGGCAGGAGCATCAGACTGGCACCACACCTTGCTCCACGTGCCTCACCCCTTCAAGAACTGGCAGCAACACTTGATGTTTGGAAAGCAGATACTCAATGCTGGCCCACCAAGCACTCCTGCCTCAGACACTGGAGACAGAACATAGCCATGAGGTTAGTAGTCCTCAAGAGTCTGGTGACTGGGAGCTGCCGCTGAGACCACATTATACCAGTCTTGAAAGACCTATATTGGCTCCCAGTACATTTCTGAGCACAATTCAAAGTGTTGGTGCTGACCTTTAAAGCCCTAAACGGCCTCTGTCCAGTATACCTGAAGGAGCGTCTCCACCCCCATCATTCTGCCCGGACACTGAGGTCCAGCGCCAAGGGCCTTCTGGCAGTTCCCTCACTGCGAGAAGCCAAGTTACAGGGAACCAGGCAGAGAGCCTTCCTGGTAGTGGCACCCGCACTGTGGAATGCCCTCCCACCAGATGTCAAAGAGAAAAACAACTACCAGACTTTTAGAAGACATCTGAAGGCAGCCCTGTTTAGGGAAGCTTTTAATGTTTAACAGACTATTGTATTTTAATATTTTGTTGGAAGCCGCCCAGAGTGGCTGGGGAAACCTAGCCAGATGGAACAAAAAAATTCCTTCCAGTAGCACCTTAAAGACCAACTAAGTTAGTTCTTGGTATGAGCTTTCGTGTGCATGCACACTTCTTCAGATACTGAAGAAGGTTATCTGAAGAAGTGTGCATGCACACGAAAGCTCATACCAAGAACTAACTTAGTTGGTCTTTAAGGTGCTACTGGAAGGAATTTTTTTGTTTTGACTATGGCAGACCAACACGGCTACCTATCTGTAACTAGCCAGATGGGCGAGGTATAAATAATAACTACTTCTTCTTCTTCACCTCCTCCTCCACCTCCTCCTCCTCCTCCAGGAATCTGTCCAGTCCATTCAAGTTGATGGCCATCACTGCCTCCTGTGGGAGCAAATGCCATAGTTTACCCATGCACTGTGTGAATAAGTCCTTTCTTCTGTCTGTCCCGAATCTTCCAACACTTGGCTTCATTGGAAGTCCATGAGTTCCAGTGTTATGGGGGGGGGGGCGGTGATTCTCTGTCCAATTTCTCCATGCCAGGTATACTGATGATTTTC
Source organism: Podarcis gaigeae (assembly GCF_964106915.1). Lineage (NCBI taxonomy): Eukaryota > Metazoa > Chordata > Lepidosauria > Squamata > Lacertidae > Podarcis > Podarcis gaigeae. Next base: position 99,788,193 of record NC_139680.1, read on the forward strand.
TGAACCGACTCATTATGTCTTCTCCACGCTATGAGAAGACACAGGGGGAGTTTTGTAGCTCAGTGGCTGACCTCATGCTTTGCCATCCCGAGCATCTCCAGGTACGGCTGAAGAAAGACCCTTGTCTGAGACCCAGGAGAGCTGCTGCCACTCAATGTAGCCAACACTGACATAGACGGACTGTTTGTCTCATCCAGTATAAACAGTCAGCTCTCCAAATGACTGGCCGATAGCAATGGATGAATCTGCCCATTTTGACTTCTTTCAGCTTCTTATTTTTCATGGAGACTTAAATTTGCTTCATCATATCTCCACTTAATTTTGTCCAGTTTTTGTAAAACAACAACAACAACAAGTGATTAATATAAAACATTTAGCATGCATATGTCGCCAGCATGCACATTCTGAACAGATCATTTGGTTGGAGAATGGCATCCAAAAATTTCAGAAATGTAAATTGGAATGGAGAGTCACAGTCAGTAGGCTTTGTGGTCCTGATTGTGCCATGAGACCTGATTGTGCTGCCATGAGACCTGCAGGTTTAGGGAGGCATACAAATAATAATAATAATAATAATAATAATAATAATAATAATAATAATGCCAAGCCCACACTTCACTTTGGTCTAGAACAGGGTTTCTTAAACTTGAGTCTGCAGCTGTGTTTGGACTACAATTCCCATCATCCCTAGCTAGCAGGTCTGGTGGTCCCGTGGTCAGGGATGATGGGAACTGTAGTCCAAAAACAACTGGCGACCCAGGTTTGGGAAACCCTAGTCTGGAATAATAGAATCATAGAATTGTAGAGTTGGAAGGGACCCAAAAGGTCATCGAGTGCACCCCCTGCAATGCAGGAATAACTTTTCATTGCTGTGCTACAGCCTGCTCGTCAATCTGTTCTATTTTGTAATACATGCCATAATTATGAGGGTTTATGTGTCGACCGTGGAATGCTATGTCTCAACTCACCAGGAAATGGATGCATGCAACTCTGACTAAGAATGATACATTCTTTGCATGCAGAAGGTCCAAAAGTCAAACAATGTTCAGTTGAAAGGGCTTCTCTCAGCCTGAGACCCGGGAGAGCTGCTGCCTGAAAGAGTAGACATTATTGGGCTACATGGACAAGTAATCTAACCAGGTGTGAGAACTTCCTATGGTGTCCCCAAGACAGTCCTCACTGTATGGAAAAGGAATTGCTCAATTCTATCTTTTGTGGGACACTCCCACACCTACACTTTTCATTGACTTTAGTTAGAGCAGAACCCGAACCTCTTCTCCCCACCACTGGGGCTTTGTGGGGTGATGCGACCATCTATGTCCCTGCCACTGTCATGAGATGATGGCAGTGAGACCAGCTCATGATCTGGGCCAATTCAGCCCTTCCCTGCCTCTGAAATGCCCAGTTTAGGGGCCTTCTACTGATTTCCACCAGTATAGAACCCACCAACAAGTACTCCAAACCTCTGGCACATTTGGTAGGCAATTTACTGATGCAGTCATCAGCGCCTAGCAAGCAGCTGGCTTTCCTGGCAGAACTCGGCGGAGGAACACCTCTGCCTAATCCACACACCCCAGCCTGCCATAAGCGTTTTGTGTGTTTTTTCATTCCACTGCTAGTTACCTGTAGTAAACTTTCTATCCCACAATTTCATTTCCAAACAAAAGTGCTCAAAAGAAGTCAACAAAGAGACACACCCCAAAATGCAGTCAGTTAAGAGAGCCATTAAGATGGGGTTACCAGACGTCCCCCGTTCCCAAGGACAGTCCCTGGATTTGCAAATCTGTCCCCGGACAAATTCCATCCCCGGAATGTCCCCAGATTTGCAAATCTGTCCCTGGAAAACATTTCAGTGGCAGCCTTAGCAGCCCAGAGCCAGCCTGGTAGCACAGTTGGCTCTGGCTGGCTTCAGGAGCTGCTCACTGCTATGGTGCCCGCCATTTTTCCTGCACCACAGCAGTGAGCAGCGAGCAGCTCCTGAAGCCAGCCAGAGCCAACTGCACTACCAGGCTGGCCCCTCCTGGGCAACGGCCGCCCGCCCGTGACTCCTGAGCCTACCCTGATCTGTCAAACAAAGGGGGAAGGGGGAAGGAGATCGGGGAAGACTCGGGAGTCACACGCGGGCGGCACGCCATTTTTTTAAAAAAGAAACTCTGCGCATTTATGTTTCACAGGGTGCAAAAGAAGGGTGTTGCACCTTTATACAATATGCATGTGTGCTTGGGCCCAGGGTCTTTTGCCTCACCATCCCCACTACTGACTCCCTGTTGCTACTCAGCTTCAAAAAAAAAAAGTGTCCCCAAATTCATTGAAACAAATCTGGTAACCATACATTAAGAGACCCAAATAACACAGGGAGTTAACTCCTCCCCATCCACTGTCAGCATAAAACCCCAAACTGAAAGTGCTAGCTTACTCCATGATTCTCCACTATGGCCTGCAGACATATTTTAGTATATAGTATCAAAAGCTGCCGAGAGATCTGCTACAATCCACAGGATTGTATGTAGCTGTCATTCTTCGGCTGACAATCCATCTTCCGAAATAATCAAAGCAGGATTGATCCCTGCACCACTTTTTTTTTTAAAAAAATGAAATTATATTTGGAGGATCATATATTAAATCCTGCTGGGCCTATCAATAATCATCAGAGCTGTGAAAGGCAGACACATCTTCACTGAAGAAATCCTGGATTTATATATTTATGCAATTGTTGTTTTTATTTTTTAACGGAAGGCAGTTGTGCAACATTGCGGACATCGTCTTAATTGAAGCTGTTCCTACATTCCAGCCGTGAGGTTTAACCAAAAACAGCTTTGGGGATATCGTGATGTAGGGAGTGGGGGAAAGCAAAATGTCCTGATTGCATTGGGACTATATTAGCTGCAACGCTGTCTCAGCAGCTGGCCCACAGGCTTTTGAAAGCAGAGTTATTCCAAGAACTATATAAATAAACAGAGACCTTGGGAATTTTTATTCGTCCAAAAAACCCTCCTTGCCAAGCCAACCATTACCCAAAGTTTCTCTGTATGTGTGCCTCATATGTAGGGTACTTGACACAGAGGATATGATGACTGTTTGCCTGTGCCAAATCCTTTAGACAAAGATCTGGCAAACTCCCATTCCAAGGTGGATGGATTTTCCAAGGTCTAAACTCTCAGTCATTACTCAGTTAATTCTAATTGGGACTGTTTTTTATTTCTCCTACTGTCCATCGGATATGCTGCTCACTCTGAAGTCAGTGGACCTCTGCTGTGAATTCATGTCTGGGGGGTGGGGGGCGGCACTGTATTGATATAAATTTCCAGAAAAGATTTCGCAGCTTTCTGATTCTCAGTAATCTAAACTCAGCATATTTCCGTAGCCTTTTGAATCAAACAGCTTGCAGTTTCCATGTGTTTCGGCTAGGCGTCACTGATCTCACCTGGGAGCTAGAAATCCAAATGGTTCTCTCCCTCCTTTTCCTGCTAGGAGGAAAACAAAGACTCGGATCCAAAAATGCATTTTGCCACCTGGCCACAGGTTAGGGGGCAAGAGCAACATGTGGGCTGCTGATATTCCAAGTGAAGTAGCCATGCCGCTTCTAAGAATATTGCTTTTGTTGGCATCTGTCTGTCTTGAGAGAGAATGGAGTGCACTCCAGAGGTGAAGTCAAACCACTGCAATAGCAGCCCTGTGTATGGAGAAGAAGAAGAGTTTGGATTTGATATCCCGCTTTATCACTACCCTAAGGAGCCTCAAAGCGGCTAGCATTCTCCTTTCCCTTCCTCCCCCACAACAAACACTCTGTGAGGTGAGTGGGGCTGAGAGACTTCAGAGAAGTATGACTAGCCCAAGGTCACTCAGCAGCTGCATGTGGGGGAGCGGAGACACGAACCCGGTCCCCCAGATTATGAGTCCACCGCTCTTAACCACTACACCACACTGGCTGCCCAGGTTGTGGGTTGTGGGCTGCCCAGACAACAAGATCCCCCTCTTGACCTCGCTGATGTGGTCCAAAGGAAATCAGAGCAATACATTTGACACCAGCTTGTCTACAAGAGCTGCCAGAAGGAGGTGTACAAGATGCCATCCAACCGTCTTAGGGATTCCACTCTGGATTTGTGTAAGTTTTACTCCTTAGCCCTTCCTTCTCTCAAATAAAGTTTCATCTGCTCAATCATCCAGGACCTGTCTTCACATCCAGGGGCAGACCCTAACTTACTGAAGGTTTGGGAGCCTTCAGCTACCCTCACCTCTAAAAAACACTGAGCCAAAATATCTTTTCCCTCCCTCCCCCTAAAAAGCCTCATCGGCAGGTTACGTGATGGCTCATTTATATGCCATTTTTTGGACCAAACAGCATATTAATACAAAAAAAAAAAAGCCACCATACATTTAAGGCACTATGATAAAAATTTAAATAGTCATGGCTTCTCCCAAAGAACTCTGGGAGCTGTAGTTCGTTAAAGGTGCTGAGAGTTGTTAGATGGCCACTATGGACTTAACCGTCCAGGGGTCCTTTACCTTTACCTATACCCCTCCCAAAGCTACAGTTCCCAAAATGGTTTGACAAGCCATGCCTCTTCACAGAGAACCCTGCTAGATTTGTGGATACCAAGGTCAGGACCTTTTTCAGTGGTTGCCCCAGACCTTGGAATTCCCTCGGGGGATGTACAGATGGTTTACCCATGGCTATTATTTTGGGAGAACTCTGGATACTTCTCCCACGTTCAGTCCGTATTTGGTTAATATGTTGGACTTGAAAGGGCAGTGGTAGAAAGAGCTGCTGTGTGTTTTAATTACCGTAATGGTTTTGTCATTTGCTGTATTTATGGTTTGATTCTTTGATGCTTTTATGTTTGTTTTCTTTCAAATGTGTTGTGGTCGTTCTGTGCTCTGAAAGGTGCTAGGGATGTGCTCATTAAATAATTGTTGCATAACTTCCAACAATTTGTAAGAAAATTCTGGGACACCCCCCATCTCTATTGCTCGCTGCCTCCCTGCCTTTGACCCCTTCCTTGCCACCCACTCACCTCCACCTCCCCTCCCCTCTCTTCCCTTTGCTGTCTTTGGCTTCCTGCTCAGCGGCCTAGATCAGCCTCAGGAAGGTTGTCCTAGGTGCCACAGCACAACCGAGAACAGCCTCAGGGGAAATTGGGGCATCCCAGATTAGAATCAGAAGCTGTGGCAGCTTCTGTAAATTCAAGATGTCCCAGTTAAATCAGGACACTTGAGGGGTCTGTTGTTGTTGGCCCCTGTCCGTTTGAAGAGAAAATGGAAGTGTGCACCATCAGGGGTAAAGTCAAAAAGTTGGAGAGTCACAGTGTGGCTATAGAGACCAATACAGGAGAGACATGTTTTGTTGCAGCTGGGCAGATGAATGCATCCGGTTGTGCTGCTCAAGATGCATCATGGCGTTTCTTCTCTCTTTGCTCCTTCCAGCAGCCATTCCCCCTCTGGTCACTGCTGTGGGCACATGACCTGACCATCTGTCACCAGGCACTGTAGTTGTCTGTTGCCAGCTTTCATGTCATGTTTGCAAACTTTTTTCTAACACAGAACTTGTACTGAAGTTCTCACCCTGGGCCAGCACGGGGATACTGTAGATAGTTTAGGTCCACATATGCAAATAAGGGATCGAAAGTGACGTTTAGTGATTGGATAGTTACAGAAAGTGGTTACTGTTGCGTTGTAGTGGAGCTCTATATAAGCAGGCTGGCTGAACTCTCCAGTTCAGTTCTGTTCCGGCCTGTGAATAAACAAGAGCTGTTTGAAGAATCGCTCTGTCGTCTGATATGTTCACCCACAACTTAACACAGAGTAACTCTGCTAATAGGTCTGGTGCCTGGACACAGCTCCCCTCAGAGCATATCCTTGGGGATCCTGCCATTTTCCACTCTGTCTACATGACCATTAATACATGAACATGAAATAAAAAGATACATAAATGTAGTAAATGCATGCCTGCAGCCGCCTTCATTTCCAGGTAAGGATGCTGAGGGCTGGGGAGGGTTAAATCTTTCTGAGTCAAATATCATCCCCTCCTCTGCCCTCCAGACAGAAAATAGATAGCTGCAATTGCTCATTTAAAAGCTTCTGGCCAGGCTTCTTAAACAGTCAATCTTGGTCAGTTCTATCTGGTTTGCACATGTGTTTCCTGTTTTTCTTCTAAATTCTATACCGTTCAGGGACCTGGGGAATGAGAGTCCAGGATTTTCCTGAAAGGAAGGGCCGTTTTGTTCATTATTGCCTTGGGAATGTGTTAAAGTTTCGCATGTGTACTTCAGGCAACGCACCACTTTTCCAAGGGCAGTAATCAGCTTTGCTTGTTAAATAAAAGAAAAAAGAGGTAGAGCCTAAAGGAAGGCAATAATCGGAATGTTTCTTTTAGATGTTGGCATTATCGACCTGAGATCCTTTTTAACTTTAGCACTCATGGCCTGCCAAAACTAGCAGGGATGTCATGAAATGAAAGCAAGGCTCCTAAGTGCATAACCAAAGAAGGTTTGGTCAGTGGTAGATAAGGGGTGGTTTCCAAAGTCTCGTCATCTGAAAATATCCTCTAGATTTCAGCGTTTCAAATGATGAGGTCTCGTTTCAGAAGCACAATAGGGTTGCCATACGTCTAGGAATTCCCTGACATATCCTTTTTGGGGGGTCTTCCATGCCCATCTGGGGGTGGAGATTGTACATTTTAAAGCAAATGTCCTGGATTTTGGGGTTTAAAAAATAATAATTGTGGGTGGGTGGCTCTGGTTCAGGTTTGGGCTCAGACCAGTGCCAGATTTACATACAGTGGTACCTCGGGTTAAGTACTTAATTCGTTCCGGAGGTGCATACTTAACCTGAAACTGTTCTTAATGGGGCCTCCTGCTGCTGCCGTGCCGCTGGAGCACGATTTCTGTTCTCATCCTGAAGCAAAGTTCTTAACCTGGAGCACTATTTCTGGGTTAGCAGAGTCTGTAACCAGAAGCGTATGTAACCCAAGGTACCACTGTATAAGCTAAACAAGCTATAGCTTAGGGCCCCACTCTGTTGAGGGCCCCAAAAAAATTAAAGAGGGAAAACCTGGATGTACATTTCCAAAATATAAGATAAAAAACAAATAAAATAAAACCTACATACAGCTACAGTGTTTCATGTTGTGTAGGCTCCTATTTGTTATGTGCAAATGGCCTTAGTTACCTATTAGGTCCATGAATTACCATACAGCATATATTCAGCACAAAAAACAGTGACAATTTGTTGTTGACAGCTGGACAGCTGGACATATAAAGGGCCTCATTACCTTCAGTAGCTTAGGGCCTCATCAAACCTAAATCTGGCCCTGGCTCAGATGACCCAGCCCTGGCCGTGGCTCTGGTGTGGGTGGCTTGAGCTCAGCAGTAGAAGGGCTAGAGGCGATTGACCTAAAAAAGTCGCTCAGCAACGTTTTGTGTCCAGATGTTTATCTCTTGAAATATGGCAACCCTACTGATGTCTCAGAAACACCATAAGGTAAAGTTAAAGGGACCCCTGACCATTAGGTCCAGACGTGACCAACTCTAGGGTTGTGGCGCTCATCTTGCTTTATTGGCCGAGGGAGCCGGTGTTCAGCTTCCGGGTCATGTGGCCAGAAGGACTAAGCCGCTTCTGGAGAACCAGAGCAGCGCACGGAAACGCCGTTTACCTTCCCGCTGGAGCAGTACCTATTTATCTACTTGCACTTTGACGTGCTTTCGAACTGCTAGGTTGGCAGGAGCAGGGACTGAGCAATGGGAGCTCACCCCATCGCGGGGCTTTGAACCAGTGACCTTCTGATTGGCAAGTCCTAGGCTCTGTTGTTTAACCCACAGCGCCATCCGCATCCCAGAAACACCATAGAGACTGTTTATTTAGAGATTTATTCATGTGTGCTACTACAGCAGCAAGATGTTACTTGCCAAAAAATGGAAAGAAGAAGGAGGAATGGATACAAAAATTTATGGAATATGCAGAAATGGTGAAACTTACCGGAAAATAAGAAATCAAGATAAACTTTTTAATAAAAGAATGGAAATGGTTTATCGCCTAAATTGTAAACAGATAAAAACATTAGCAGGGTTACTGTAATAACCTGCAGTTTTATAAGAGTATATATTTAGAGTAGATAATTAAATGAGCAAGTGAAATGAATTTGGATACGTAGAAGATATTAAAAAATAAATTTAAGGAACCACAGAAAGAGGGGGAAGGAAGGAAGTCAGATTTTGAATTGTTGAATTGCTTGTAAAAGTAATGGAATGTATAAATTTGAAAAGTATAAATAAAAAACTAAAAAAAAACCACACACCATAGAGGGAAATAATCCATTTTGACATATTCCTACAGCATACAAAATACAGCCATAGGAAGTTTTAGTAGCGTAACAAACCACAGAACAAAATGGTCTCAGTCCATCATAGGCCTTGGGGAAAGTGAAATCTTTAGCTGTTTCCAAAAAGAAGAATATTATTTTTAAAATAATAATAATAGGAAAAGAAAAAGTCATGCCCACTTTGACCACACCCACTTTGACCTGGAACCCTCCCACCAGTGGCCTGAAGGCCCTGAGTGGTGGTTAACCAAGATAAATGTTGTTCTCAGGCCAAAAAATGCCCCCACTCTTCTTTGAAGTAAGGCAAAACCGTATTCTCAGTGTATTCACATAAACTAAATTAGCCTGTTTTCGCTCTAGTAGATGTGGCTACAACATTAATATTTGTAAAGTCCTTTGGCTATTTCTTTTTGTTCCACACAAAGGATCTACAGACACATCCACATCCTCAGTGAATTTATGTTGGCAAACGCCCCTTTGCAACAAACGGGCTGTTTCCAGGAGAGTAAATTTCATTTCATGGACCTTGCTCATGATCCTGGCCACTTTGTTGCAATCTATAAAGAACCAGACCAGGTTCCTGAGTCTTAGGGCAAGGGCTACGGATTTGGCATTCCAGAAATTAAAACAAATAAATAAATTAACCCCAGCCCCCAGCGGATAAATGAAGTAATTCACACAATCTCCCGAAATAATCCCAATTTTGAAAAAGATATGTTATTTTATTGCATTCATTAGGTAACTAGTAATTTGCTGCTGTCGCTGCTTACGGAAAATATGACTTGTTCTCCTCGTTTATTGGGTTTTAAGGAAAGGCCTGTGCAAAATGGGGAGCAGAGACACTTTTCAAAAGTTTGGATGTTCCAGCATGCCAGGAAAAATAAAATAAAAATAAAATCTTTGTTTATTTATTGCTAATTACAGAAACATCTTTATTAGATGTGGGCCTCAGTTATATTCCAATACAGACAGAGAATTTCGCCAGCAGAAGAAAGACTGAATTGGGCGCAGCACACAGATTCATGGAGGTGAAAAGTACAAATTGGGAGCCAGGGCTGTGTTCTCCCATCAGTGATGACCCGTGTAAGGCAGGAAAAAGAAGAGAATTGGGTGCTCTTAATGATGCTCTGAAATGATCCTGTTACAGTGGTACCTCAGGTTAAGTACTTAATTCGTTCTGGTGGTCCGTACTTAACCTGAAACTGCTCTTAACCTGAAGAACCACTTTAGCTAATGGGGCCTCCTGCTGCTGCCGCGCCGCCGGAGCACAATTTCTGTTCTCATCCTGAAGCAAAGTTCTTAACCTGAAGCACTATTTCTATGACTCCTGCCACCTGAAGCAGTCACCTCACCTTGCCTCATGGGTGGGCCTGGCCTGCTGAGTGCTCACCCAAACTCCCTCTCATGTTTACCCAAGCAGCTTCTTCCGCCATGTGCTGGCTTACAACAGGCAGAGAAGTATTCCTTGGTGTGTTTTCTTACAAGCACGTCAACTATTTATTGCCATGTTTTAAGACAAACATTTGCAATGCGGCTCACAAATAATTAAGCGGTTTAATTCCTTTTCAAAATAGAACAGTAAAACGATATTAAAGCAGCTCAAGCCCATTTAAGAGAAAATTGCAGCGGCAATAAAATCAGAATCAACAATAGCACATAAACACACAATTGTTTCCCGTTAATTTCAGAGGTCTGGTAGAATAAATTAAATATAAAAAACATGTTGCACAATGGCCTCATATACTTTGCAACTCAAGGGCAGGCTGCTAGCCAAAGCAGAGCTTGCTAAAATGTCTCAGTGTTGTCATGCTAACTGGTTGCAAAAGCCAATCATTTGCCTCTGAGCTCCTAAGGCAAGTAGATCCCTGGCAGTGTTTGAAAATGTATGGTGTTGCTAACTCCCAAAGCAAAGGGCTTAAGCTACATACAATATGTGTCTACTCAGAAGCAAGTCCCAATTAATTCAATGGGGCTTACTCCTAAGTAAGTGAAGTTAGGATTTCAGCCTAATTAGACTCTATGGGTAGGATTGAAACCAATGTCCCATTAGCTAAAGCCCTGTGCAAGGACTTGTGCAATGGGGCTCCCCCGCGTGCACCCCCAAAATTGGTGGGTGACATCTCCACTGGGAGTAGGCATGGAGGGGAACATCAATTCAGTGCACTTTTACAGGCAAAGCTACCTAATTCACACTTCCTGAAGCAACACAAGAACCAAAACACAGTCATCCTTCAAAATTTGCTGTTCTCCGAATTTTGCAATTCAGTTCTCCCAGTAAGTAATGTGTACCAAAATGCACATATCAGGGTAAAGTGATCTGGACTGCTTTTCTGCTCAAGCCATTCCTTAGCAAGAAAGCAGTACCCAGCTTTTCCCTTCTGATTTCAGCTCGTTCTTTCTGCTCCAACTGCAGTTCTATCTACACACCAGCTTTGAAACGCAATCCTATGGCCTCTGGGAGGCTATCTGAAGGGAAACAATATTTTGCAAGGAGATGTTCTGAGGGTGTGGCAGGGGCTGGTCTGTGGAGGTTTTATCAGTCCAGAGCAGTGTGTAGTTAAATTATGGAACTCGCTCCCACAGAAGGCAACAATGGCCAACAACTTGCCTTTAAAAGAGGTTTAGACAAACTGAAGGGATTGTACACAGATGAAGGTGATGGCTGGTTGATGAAGGACCCTGTGGGAGAGGCAGGGAAGGGAAGATCTCTCAAGGTGGGAGACTGCGAAAAGAAGGAATTTCCCAGGTGAGAGCTGGGAGGGTCCAGCCCCTTCTGTGTGAGACAAGAGTTGAAATCTACCTGTGAGAGAAGGCTCTGCATCCTTCTTCCTGTTTGTTTTGTTTAGTTTTTTATTGTGTTGCATTATGAAAAGCCTCGATAAAATCTTATTTTTTAAAAGGGAGGAGTAGACAAATTCATGGAGAAGGCTGCCAAAGGCTGCTAGCTACAATGGCTATATGCTACTTCCACTGTAAAAGGCAGCTGGGAATCACAGGCGAGCAGAGTACTCTTGCACTCATGTCTGACCTACAAGCGACTGGTTGGCCACTGTGAGAAGAGGAAGCAGGAGCCTGGATAGTTCAGTTGGTTGGAGCATGGTGCTGATAACCCCAAGGTTGCAGGTTTGATCCCCATATGGGATGGCTGCATATTCCTGCATTGGACTAGAATATCCTCAGGATTCCATCCAACTCTATGATCCTATGACTAGATGGCCTATTGGCCTGATCCAGCAACCTCATAAAAGCCTTTTAGTTTCCATGCCACACCTCTGAAATGGGGGAGCAGGGAAAACATCACCCCTGGAGAGGACGTATTTACTTGCCTCAAGCTGACACACTGCTATTGCCCTCGATTGTTCAGTTGCGGGCTTCCCAGAGGGACGCAATTGGCTACTGAGAGAAAGAGCATGGGCCTTTGGTCTTTGGTCTGATTCAGCAGGGCTATTTTCATGTCCTTAAGACCTTATTATGTGCCCAACCCTTTCAAATGCAGTGGTACCTCAGGTTACATATGCTTCAGGTTACATACGCTTCAGGTTACAGACTCTGCTAACCCAGAAATAGTGCTTCAGGTTAAGAACTTTGCTTCAGGATGAGAACAGAAATTGTGCTCCAGCGGTGCGGTGGCAGCTGGAGGCCCCATTAGCTAAAGTGGTACCTCAGGTTAAGAACAGTTTCAGGTTAAGAACGGACCTCCGGAACGTATTAAGTACTTAACCTGAAGTACCACTGTACTGGAATTTCTACCTGTCCCGCTATGTCATTGTTTTTATTGTCTTGGCTTTATTGGATTTGGTATGTTATCTAACTCTGGGAACTTTGCCGGCTGAAGAGTAGGGTATTAAGTTTATTATATAAACCAACCAACCAAATAAATAAATCTCTCGCTATCTCGCTCAGCTAATCTTCCATAGCAATTGAGAGGAGGAGGAGGAACCGGGGTGTGGGTGTGTAGGAAATCAGAAAAGGGGCAAAAAGCCAGCCAGCTTGGCAACTCCTTCCATCCACTCAAACAACGAGCTATCATTTTTTTCTTTTTTCTGTATTTACACACACACACACACACATTATATATATATATATATATATATATATATATATATATATATATATATAGATGCATGCCTTATTGGCTTTGTAAATTGTCCACACACAAAAGAAATACACATACCAATGCAAACTGCAAATAAAATACTGCACATCAGCAAAGCATGTCAGTTCACAAGTGTCAGTTTACAAAACCAGATTTATGTGGGTAAAACAAAAATAAAAAAAATAAGAAAAGTGGAGAAGGGGCTATTCTAAGAGGAAAGAAGGGAATGCGCTAACAGAGCCCATAGGGCTTACACTCCCATCGGACACTGAGGTCCAGCTCTGAGGGCCTTCTCGGAGTTCCCTCACTGCAAGAAGTGAGGTTACAGGGAACCAGGCAGAGGGCACCTTCTCCTTAGTGGCACCTGCCCTGTGGAACGCCCTCCCATCAGATGTCAAGGAAATAAACAATTAGCTGACTTTTAGAAGACATCTGAAGGCAGCCCTGTTTAGGGAAGTTTTGAATGTATGATGTTTTAATATTCTGTTGGGAGCCACCCAGAGTGGCTGGGGAAACCCAGACATATGGGTGGGGTATAAATAAATTATTATTATTATTGTTGTTGTTGTTGTTGTTATTATTATTAGGTATCATGCGAATAGCTATCAATAGGGATGTTTTCAGTGTATTTCTTTTTCCTCTTGGTTTTAATGTATCTCTGTAGGGGGTTTTCGCTGTTCGTTTGGTTGTAAGTAGCTCTGTGTTAGGGACGCGGGTGGTGCTGTGAGTTAAACCACAGAGCCTAGGACTTGCTGATCAGAGGGTCGCAATTCGAATCCCTGCGACGGGGTGAGCTCCTGTTGCTCAGTCCCTGCTCCTGCCAACCTAGCAGTTCGAAAGCACGTCAAAGTGCAAGTAGATAAATAGGTACCTCTCTGGTGGGAAGGTAAACGGCGTTTCCGTGCGCTGCTCTGGTTCGCCAGAAGCGGCTTAGTCATGCTGGCCACATGACCCGGAAGTAAAGCGAGATGAGCGCCGCAACCCCAGAGTAAGCCACAACTGGACCTAATGGTCAGGGGTCCCTTTACCTTCCCTTTACCTAGCTCTGTGTTGCCTTGGGCAAGATAAAGCGACTAACACACGCAATAAATAAAATAAAGAAATTAATCCCAGAATAAATATTAGAGCCAGTTTATTTGCAAGATCACCTTACCCCATACTTGCCCACACAACTGATTTGAACTGAGGAACTGACACTGTTATATGATACTCGTTCCACATATGTAAGTAATCATACTTGTGGTATGGCAGCAGCCAGACTTTGGAACTCCCCGCCTGTTGACATTAGGTAGGTCCCTTCACAGTGCTCTTTCCCATGCTCACTTAAAACATTTTAAACATCTGCTTAAAACATCCAGACAGGCATAATTTCCATGTGTTTTTCATTTCCGCTGCTGTTGAGTTCATCTTTTAAATACCTTTTAAAATCCATGATTTCAATGTTTTGTTTTATTTTATTTTTCAAGGTTTTCTTACAATCAAGCAGTTTATAAAGTTTGCAAAATTCACAAACTTTGGATCTGACTTTATTCCAGTAGGGGGGTGGGCTGAACTTTCGGTTAATGCAGCTGTGCAGCACAGATTTTTTGCTGTTGTTCTTGTTTTTGAAAGCTGTATCCATGCTGCTTGGCGTCTCATGTGAAACAAAACAAACAAAACAAAAACCCTGGCAAATATTCTTAAAAACCTCCCCCTACCTCCCCACACCCCTAAGGCAACACTCTGCCCGATAAACAACTTTCAGAACATGGCCAATGGACCATCGAGTTCAGCATCCCGTTCTCAGGGTGGCTAACCAGATGCCTGTGTGAAACCAGCATGCAGCACATGACTCCTGAGCATCATCACCTCTGACTGACCAGAGCCAGCAAGGCTAGTAAAGGTAAAGGGTAAAGGGACCCCTGACCGTTAGGTCCAGTCGTGTCCGACTCTGGGGTTGCGGCGCTCATCTCGCTTTATTGGCTGAGGGAGCCAGTGTACAGCTTCCAGGTCATGTGGCCAACATGACTAAGCCACTTCTGGCGAACCAGAGCAGCGCACGGAAACGCCGTTTACCTTCCCACCGGAGTGGTACCTATTTATCTACTTGCACTTTGATGTGCTTTTGAACTGCTAGGTTGGCAGGAGCAGGGACCGAGCAACGGGAGCTCACTCCGTCGCGGGAATTCAAACCGCCGACCTTCTGATCGGCAAGTCCTAGGCTCTGTGGTTTAACCCACAGCGCCACCCACATCCCTTGGCAAGGCTAGTAGAACAATTAAAATGCTCTGCTTCCCATTGGCCTTGAATAACAAAACAGAAAAGCTTTATCTTCCAAACCGCCAACTGGGGCAGAAGTTGTGTGACCAATTCTCCAGCACTTCCTTGAAGGGAAATCTGATAACAAGACCCGACTATCTCAACTGAAGAAGGAACGAAAGATAGCATTTAAAAGCTGCACTGGGCCATTTGTTCATTATTTAATATGCAGTTCCAGCCTTGAGTGCACGCGGGCCTAATGACTTCCTTCCTCCTTCCCAGTAGTAATTCATTCCCATGCAAAATCAGATAGCAGGCTCGGGGGCCATGGTCTAATACACACTGCACCTGTGATGTTATCCGTGGCCCTAATTCCAGATGTTCCAACATAAGGAAGCATTTGGATTTTCTTTTCCCCTTCAAAAGTGGTTCTGGGAGATGCAAAAAAGTTAGCATTTCTGTCCCTGCGCACACACCCCCCACCATAATGTATTGTTGCTACATGAGTGCTTGGCTTGCTGACTTTTTCCAGCTCACTTGGAAGCGACAGAGTTACTATCAGGGACAAGTCATAGACAGCTGTCAGAGGGAGACCAGAAGCTGTGCCAGAGACTCGTAGCTGGAGGGACAAACTCAAGAGCTAGAGCCAGACCGAGGGACAAAGGTAGAGCCACGCTAAATTATTCTAGAGCCAGGAAAACCATAGTGCCTTTGGCCTGTGATGGAAGCGCTTTATACTCCTTCCCGTTTAGGAGGAGCCAATGGCCAGAGTCATGGATCCCAGCTCTTTGATCCTGTGAAGCATATCTAGGTGTAGGTACTTATCTCAGTTTCTGTTGCTGCCCTGCCCTCTATTCCAGTCTTCCCCAACTTGGTGCCCTCCACAGGTTTGTTGGGCTATTACTGCCCCCATCATCCCTGATAATTGGACAGTTGAGCAAGGCAGCCCTATTCTCTGTGAAAAGAAGGTCAGAGACATTCTACTCTGTCCCTTCAAGGTAACGAAGAAGAAGAAGAAGAAGAAGAAGAAGAAGAAGAAGAAGAAGAAGAAGAAGAAGAAGAAGAAGAAGAAGAAGAAGAAGAAGAATAATTTATAATTTATACCCTGCCCATCTGGCTGGGTTTCCCCAGCCACTCTGGGTGGCTCCCAACAGAATTAAAAGCACAATAAAATATCAGGCATTAAAAACTTCTCTAAACAGGGCTGCCTTCAGATGTCTTCTAAAATTCAGATAGTTCTTTATTTCCTTAACATCTGATGGGTGGGAGTTCCACAGGGTGGGTGCCACCACCGAGAAGGCCCTCTCCCTGGTTCCATCATAACAGGGATGGGGAACATCAAGGAGTTGTTGGACTCCAACTCCCATCATCCTTGACCCTTGGCCAGGGTGGCTGGTGCTTGTGGGAGCTGGAGTCTAACAACATCTCAGGTTCTTCATTCCGGCATTCCAGTGATGCATGATGGAATGGAAGAATTCTGGTGCACACTGGAAAAGATCTGCATTAAAATGGCCATCCAGCTCAAGTTAGGAGAGTTCAGCATAAAGCCTCTTCTTGTTGAAACAGGCTCCATGAGGCTTGCTCTGCTTTTTCCTTCTCTTTTTTTAAACATTGGACAGAAAAGGGAGTAACTGCTTATATGAAGGCTTGCAGCTCTAATTATTTCTGACAGTCCTCCCATCATTTTAATAGGATTCCAAAAGGGTAAAGAAAAACAGATATTTTTATATTTCGGCCTGGGCTGTCATTGTGAAATAAGTCAGGAGCAGAAGAATCGCTTAATGTTTTCTGATGAGCGTTTCTAAAAGTGCGCCGCCCCTCTCCCTTTCTCTCTTGCTAAAGATCTGAGTGCAAAAAAGTAGAAAATGAGAGCCGGGAATGGCTTTTCGCGATCTATCTGCCTTTGGCCTGCTGGAAGGTTTAAAAGGCAGATATAACACCGGCAGTTGTATGTCACTACTAAAAGAAAAACGAAAAACCCACAAAGTGAGTTTTGGCAGTAAGTGTTTACAGGCAGTTTGCCAGGATTCTGAATCAGTGTTTATGGGAACATCTTCAAATAGCTCCCAAATTAATGACTGTATCTACCATCACTCTCATATGATGCCTGAACATGAGGAGAAAGTAAACAATAGTTAATGATCTGGGATCTGCTGGCAGATGCTGAATTTGCTCTGGTCCTGATTTTCACTTATCAGCTGCAAGCTGTTCTGATCAGATTTTATCCTGGGGCGTGGAAGAGGAAGGACACACACAGAGAGACACACTGGACAGCTGCCCCTGGGATTGTTATTCCTCCCACAGCCTCTTCCACTGAGGAAGTTTCATACACAATCAAATTACTTCACAGGACGCAACTTGCTCAGATTGAAAATGGCCCTTTAGGCTGTAACTCTTACCTGTAACTCTTACCTCTTACCCACTTACCTGGGAGTAAGTCTCAGTGAACTCAGATGGAATCTACACACATATTTTTAAAAAGTTCTGAAAATGCTTCTTTTTAAGCGTTTTTAAAAATACGTCAAATTTTCCATAAGGCTCGCCATCGCCATCTAGTGTCACATTGTATATTGCACTTAAAACACACTTAAAACGTTTTATTTATGAAACGTATAGTTGGGTTAGATATGTACAGGTTTACACAGTTAGAATATTTTCCTCTTTTCGTAATGCATGAGAAACCTGAACAAACTGTACAGGGTATGGTGTTTCCTATTTTAGCTATGGTGTGTACAGTCCACGTCTGACTCATCTAGAGGCTTCTTAAGTAAAGTCTGCCCACCCCAATAATGCTCAGATTTCTGGATCAGGCTACCATGGGGTTGTTTTAAGTGTGACAGTTTTCACACAATATTTTGAATGTGCCCTCCTGTGGTAGGAGCTGGCATTACCCAAGGGAAAAAGAAACATTTGAGCACAGAAGTTAGCCCCTCATACGGTAGATTATATATATTGTTTTGCATTTGGCTTCCACCTTTCTATCAAGGCAGCTATCACCAATGATTCAAAAGTAATACACTACACTACACTACATTACAGCAGCCAAAACAAAACAAAGTTTTAAGAAATATAGCAATTAAGGTGGGTAAAATATTACCAATGCTGCAAACTTATACATGTTTATGCAGAATTAAGACCCGTTAAGTTAATGGTATGTAGGCAAAGGATTGCATCATGAAACCAGTTCATCAGGAGTGGCTTACCAAGTGATGCAGAGCTGCAGAAATACCGTAAGCAATGCTATTTGAAGTAGCATCTCTCCTTATGTTCTCTTGTCTGGAGCTTATGATCTTGCCCATTCTCAGTGTTTCTGCTGTGGAATACCCTCCTCTCTTATTTTTTTGTTTCATTTGGGCACCGGCCCAAAACAAATCTAACCTTAGACCATCTTGGCTGTGAGTTCTGGAAGACCTACTCCCTGCCTTGCAGGCCTTTTCCCAACAGGCCTGGGAGGACGGAGCCCTGACTGACTCCAGCTACAAAAGCTGAGGCTGCTGAACTGACTCTTGGGCTGGGTTTTGCTTAGATGTTTTCGTTGGGGGTTGTTGCTACTGTTATTGATATTATTTTTTGTGACTTTATTTGAGATCTTAATATTTTTTAAGTGGAAATTGTTCAGTTTGGTTGTGTATTTCTTGATGTTTCATGGAATCATAGAATCGTAGCGCCGGAAGGGACCCCAAGGGTCGTTTTTTTATTGTTGATGGCTACTTTTATTTATTGTTTATGACTACTTTTGTTATGTTGTTATTATGTGGGGGTTTTTCGTGTTGTAAGCCATCTCAAACATGTCTCAAGCATGGTTTGAATTAAGAAAAGGCGGCATAGAAATAAAATTGTGTATATATGTAGGAAATGGCTCATTGGGATTTCTATAGGGTGGCCAAGGTGATGCTTTTATGTGTCATCCAATGGCAGCAGCAAAAGCTCCCCTCAAAATTTAGAGACACTAGACTTCACACATTATACTGAACTCAAGTACAAATGTGTTGTAGTGGCTAGAGCATTGAACTAACATCTGGGAGCTGGGATGCTAATCTCCACACAGCTATGAAGCCAAATGGGTGACCTTGGGCCAGTCCCTGTCTCTCAGCCTAACCTACCTCACAAGGTTGTTATGAGGATCAGATGGGAAGAGGGAGAACCATTTGTGTCACCTTGAGCTCCTTGAAGGAGAAGGTGGAATATAAGTGCTTCTTCTCCTCCTCCTCCTCCTCCTCCTCCTCAGAGCTGGAGCTGGATTTCAGTGTCCAGGCTGGACAATGGGGGTGGAGACGCTCCTTCAGGTATACAACAGCTTGGAACTGCAGTGCCGTTGTTGTTTTTTCACCAGTGCAGAAATCCTGCTTGTATTTTGATTGCTTGGATGAGGGCAAAGATTGCCTGAAAGGGAATGACTTACATTTTGCTGGAAATTTCAACATGAATGATACCCAGTGTAACTAACGTCATACGTTCCCGACAACTGAGCACGGAATTCTCACATTGTAGGTTGCCAAATCAAATAAATCCCCATATAGCTCACATGAGGCTGTACCTCCTTTGCTTTACCAATGCCTCTTGCACATGTTCTATTTTATTTTTCTAATGAAATTGGGGTGGGGGGTGAGTTGAGGCTAGCAATTTATGAGATCCAGGATGGTGCTCTGGTGAGAGTGCTGGGCCAGAGAAAGCCATGTTTAAATCTTTGATCAGCTATTAAGCTTTTTTCCCCCAGCAAAGGTGACCCAAATGCAGGTTGTCACAAATTCTAAGTAATAACAGTTTGAATCCAGGAGCAATATTGCCAGTAGTGTTCAGAGTTGCAGTGTTCTCACCAGTATATCTGAAGGAGCGTCTCCTCCCCCATTGTTCTGCTCAGACACTGAGGTCCAGCTGCAAGGGCCTTCTGGCGGTTCCCTCACTGCGAGAGGCCAAGTTACAGGGAACCAGGCAGAGGGACTTCTCGGTAGTGGCGCCCGCCCTGTGGAACGCCCTCCCATCAGATGTCAAAGCGATAAACATCTACCTGACATTCAGAAGACATCTGAAGGCAGCCCTGTTCAGGGAAGTTTTTAATATGTGACATTTTAGTTTATCTTTCATCTTTGTTGGAAGCCACCCAGAGTGGCTGGGGAAACCCAGCCAGATGGGCGGGGTACAAATAATAAATTATTATTATTATTATTATTATTACTGACCTTTCATAGACCATGTTGCTGCTGCTTATTGGGAGGTAGAGAGAGGGAGCGTTGAGGCAGCAGAGAGCTTAGTACAGTGCACATGCCTTGGTGTAGCCAATGCGATGCTCCTGCTCATGTTGCCATTGTTGCCATCTTGCCCTCCCCACTTCCTGATTAGCATCAGCGACACAGGTGATTGGAGGCCAGGTGAGCACCACCCCCCTGCTCCTGGATGTTGGGATCCAGGAATGAATCACAGCGATGGCCAGTAACTTTGATGGCTTTAGAAGAGGCGTAGACAAATTCATGGGGAATAAGGTTATTAATGGCTACTAGCCACGATGGCTATGTTCCACAACCACTGTTGGAGGCAGCTTGTGTAGGGCTTTATAGGTCAAAAGCAGCACTTTGAATTGTGCCCAGAAACAGACCGATATCATCTTGAGGGAACCATGGTGACTAACCCTGGTTTAGACAATCTTAAGTTATGGAATTCCCTCCCCCAAAAGTTGCATCAGGGACCTTCATTTTACAGCTTTGGCAAACACTGAAAATGCACCTTTCTGGCCTTTCTTTTGACACACGAGATGTATATTTTAAGAACACACCTCCTTGTTGCAATTTTAAGTTGTTTTCTAATGTGTTCTGATTGTTGTAACTAGGCCTGAGGTGAAATGCTTTCTTGGGTTGGTAGTGCACGGCCATATGGTTCTGCTTCCCTAGGACAATTATTGTGAAGGTTTGAGATCTTTGTGTTTATTCTCAGAGCACTGAGAAGCTGCAAGCCCCTGTCATTTCAAAAAGTTTGACCATCGTAGACATTATCGGAGAAATTTCATTGAAATGTTACTTTCCCCCAGGTAAAGATTTGTGATGGTTTCCTGGTGTTTTTCACAGCTCCCACTCACTTTGGATAAGCTTCTAGAGGGAGAGTCACTTTTGATACATGCCATTTAGCAAGCATTTCCACACTGCTTTGGCCTTTCATCTGTGAACTAATAAGTCCTTGCTAGCAGAGTGTGCCATTCATAAGCAAGCAACCTCTCTTCTCCATTGTTCCCCTAATTACTTATTGTTGATCGGCCTGACTTGCTGCACATTGTTTCAAAGCATGATCAAAGACAATCTCCAATTAATCTACTAAACTAGATGTCAGATTAGCAAATTCTTGTGTGCCGTTATGAAGATTTTATTTTCAGTCGTCAATAAAAAGCTTGTCAAGGAATAATGGCTTCAATATATCTCTGGCAGGTCAGTGCAGAGGTCATTTTCCAAAACATGCAGAGTAGCAATTTGTGGTGCCTTGTTTATATCCAAGTGAAATCTCCATCCATTTTGTTCAATTTCATTTAACGAGAAATAGATCTTCGTTGACAGTCTTACAATGCTGGGGAACAAGCAACTTATTATACAGATTTGTGCCCTTCACTATAGTAAAATATATATGTTGACCTAGTGGAAACTGTGGGTATGATCCAATTGAAAGGTTCACATTTTATTATTTACTAGCAGCCTCATACCAGATGTCACGGGGAAATTCTAAGAAACAAAGAAATCTGTGCAATTTTGAAATCAATGGTTAAAATCAGTGCAGCTTGGAATGGCTCAGTCCAGGGGTGGAGGAAAGGCGGTGCGATGGGGGCAGGCCATCCCCGGTGTCACCACTGAGGAGGGTGACAAAATGCCAGGCAGCACTCACTGCAGGACCTGCAGTGCGCCTGAGTCACGTGTCTCTCCTGGGAGTGACGTGGTGGCTTGGGCACCCGCAGTCTCCGTGCTGCCCCAAACGGTCCACCCGCCGCCTCCCCCTCAGCTATAGGGTGGCCGAGTGGGAGGAGGCAGGCAGACTCCTTAAAGGCCCTGCGGAGCGTCCTGCCCCAGCTTGCCCCACCCCCGGGCGCAGGGCATGCGCACCCCCAGGCGCCCGATCGGCTTACTCCGCCACTGGTTCAGTCTGCCATCTTGATTCAAAACAACGTCCAATTATATCCAAACATAGATGGAAACCTGCTTCTCAATCTCAGGAAAGGTGATGCAAAATCTGGTTACAAAATCTTAAGGGGTGTCCTGTCCAAGTGCACAATGAACAAACAACTCTCCAAAATATATAAAGTGGTACCTCGGGTTACATACGCTTCAGGTTACAGACTCCGCTAACCCAGAAATAGTACCTCGGGTTAAGAACTTTGCTTCAGGATGAGAACAGAAATCGTGCTCCGGCAGCGCGACAGCAGTGGGAGGCCCCATTAACCTGAAGTGGTGCTTCAGGTTAAGAACAGTTTCAGGCTAAGAACGGACCTCCGAAACGAATTAAGTACGTAACCACTGTAGTAGATAGTACATGACCATCTTTCTGCATCTTCCAATCTCTCTCCCCCTCTCCACTTCTTCCTTAGCTCTCTCCATGTCCTCCATATGTGTGCTGGATCTTCTGTTTCTACTTATCATATTTCGATGGCCCTTGTGGTCTCTTCCAACTCTATGATTCTATGATTCTATAGGAGTGCTCTGATGGTGTTTCCTGCTTGGCAGGGGGTTGGACTCTCTTCCAACTCTATGATTCTATGAAAGACACACACACAAAAAAGAACATGATAATTGTACCCCAGTTTTGGGACACAATTCATCAAGTGGAAGAGTAATAGTGACCTGAGGTGCTGAGTTATGACAGCTACGTAACCATGCCAGGGACTCTGGAGATTTGCCTAAGTAAAAAAAAAAAGTAGTTAGGGGAAATTGGCACAGTAAGGGTGTTCCAGGGTGTAGAGGATTTTTATTTTATTTTTTGTATTCCCCTCTCTGAGGCCACAGAGTGAGTTCCACCCATGAAGAGGGAGAGGTGGCCTCATAAGCCTCTTTTCTTACCTATAGCCAGTGCTTTTTTTCTTTAAAAAAAGTATTTAGGGGTACTCTCATTTGCTTATTCATAATGAAATACTTCCACTCAATGAGGCCAAACTTAGATTCACAAAATGTTTAGGGGTATGCGTACCCCTGTGTCCCCCCAGAAAAAAAGCACTGCCCATAGCTACAGAAAAGGGACATGGGTGGCGCTGTGGGTTAAACCACAGAGCCTAGGGCTTGCTGATCAGAAGGTCGGTAGTTCAAATCCCCGCAACGGGGTGAGCTCCCATTGCTCGGTCCCTGCTCCTGCCAACCTAGCAGTTTGAAAGCATGTCAAAGTGCAAGTAGATAAATAGGTACCACTCCAGTGGGAAGGTAAATGGTGTTTCCGTGCACTGCTCTGGTTTGCAAGAAGCGGCTTAGTCATGCTGGCCACATGACCTGGAAGCTGTACGCCGGCTCCCTTGGCCAATAAAGCGAGATGAGCACTGCAACCCCAGAGTCGGCCACGACTGGACCTAATGGTCAGGGGTCCCTTTACCTTTACCTTTTTATAGCTATAGAAAGGTTGACAGCCAGTGCCTTTCTGACTTTGGAACTCTGATATCCGTAAGACATTTGTCAATAAGGACCCTACCTCAGTGGCAGGACATATGGTTTGGATACAGAAGCTCCCAGGCTCAGTCTCTGGTATCTCTAAATAGGGCTTGTCTGAAATCCTGGACAGCTGCTGTCAGTTAGTGCAGAAGTAGATTTTTACTTCTTGGAAAAAGGTGTCTCACCACTGAATTAGAACTTACTGACATAAAGTCTGAGGCTCTCCAGCCCACAGCACTCTGGTTACTTTGATAGAGAAGAACCATTTCGAATTGACTAAATGTTGCTCCTTCCAAAGTCTTCTTTCTCCAGAGAAATCTACCTTTGTAGATCTACGGATCTACGGATTGTGGAATCTATGGCATTCACATGCTGTTTGACTCCAGCTCCCATCAGCCAGCATGGATCATGGTCAGGCATGATGGTATCTGTAGTCCCAAAACATCTTGAGGGCCACAGATTCCCCGTTCCTACAACAGGCAAACTATAGGATATTCTTCACTTTATAAAATTTGGCCAAATGTAGTGCCGTAAAGCCTATTTTCATTTCTGCAAGCCATAGAATGACCATAGTCCTGAATGTTCCAAGGCTAGTAGATATTTTCCCGTAGCTCTGCATGCTGAACTGAGGTCAATTTGTACCTGAACTCTCTTTTTTTTCATTTGTGTCAGCAGATTGCTGCAGCTTTCTAGAAGACAAAAGAACGAAAGCTGAACAGCTGAAAATAATTAATATTGGACCTGACACATCAAAAATGTAATTTGTCACTTGTGATTATAGCATGTATCTTTAGTTTTATTTTTACATCCATCACTGCTCTCCCTTAGCTATCATTAGATTCCACATGGTTAGAATTAAGCCTGACCTTTGACCCTCCTTTACCAGATCCAAATCATTCCATTGCTTCAAGACTGGAGCCCAAACCAGCCCAGCAAGAGCATGGATGAACATAGTTAGTATAATGTTCATCTTGTATTCTGTGGGGTGTCGTCTTTGATGTGCGTACCTTTGGGGTCTACACTGATTAACGTCCGGTGATGTAAAGAGGCATCTCCCAACATAAATATAGCACCGGGGGGAAAAAAAGCATCCAATTGCGTTCCTTGTTTAAGAGCAACCGGGATCAATCTGCTCTCATCAGTTCTGCTGAGGTTATATCCTTTGGCTTAAATAATTTCCGTTATTTTCTGTAGTGCCAAATGAGAAGCCTCGGTGGATTATCAGCAAATTTGGAATTTCACATAGTTGGTTTATGGTAGGTAAAAGAAACCGACAACATAAATAGCAATGGAGGAGGAATCCACTCTAAACAGATTTATTTGCAGAATTTGGCAGTTCCAATCCAACAGAGTTTTGCCTCAAGTGCCTACTTATGTCCAAGCCGCTTGTGCATTGCCAAGTTATTGTTTTGAAAGCCTAATTATATTCAAAATTGTGTTTTCAAAATTGTATATTATATGTAGAACACATATAAAAGAGTCAAGACCCATGCTGTATTTTATTTCTGCAGCATAGTTTTATGAGTATCAATATGTAAGGTTTTTATACAGTTAAACCAACTATGTATGCTTATGTGCTGATTACTTTAGGAACCCTGATGCATATGTGTGTATGTATAACATGCAATATTCTTTGTATTTTGGTGGAATCATAAAAAATAACTCACTTCTCATTGAAATTTAGAAGCAAGTGGGAATTGGGTGGGTGGGGGAACCTGCTAATTACTTATTACTTTATTTTCTTTCAGTTTCAGGAAAAAAAATGAATTTCAGGAAAATTCTGAAACTGGGATTGATCAGTTTCATGGGGGGGGGGGGAATGAAACAAAGTTTTCTAGGAATGAAATTTTCTGAAAATCTTGATGCTGACTTTTAATATATCCCCTATAGTGTATTTCATATAAAATAGTAATCTTCACCCTGATTTATTAAGATAAACTACAAAGTCCTCCTTGAGCTCCATCTAGAATGAGCAGCTATGTTAGTGAGCATAAGAGACAGGACCTTCTCAGTGGTGTCCTCACAGTTGTAAAACTCCCTTCTTATGGAACTATGAAGCCTCTTCAGTACAGACCTTCAAACATACCTGAAGGAACTCTTGTTTATCTCCTTCTCTCTCTTTATTCTGTTATTATTCATATCCCTTTGGTTGTTTCCTTTCTTCTTCATTTTCTTTCTTTCTTTCTTTCTTTCTTTCTTTCTTTCTTTCTTTCTTGTTTCTGTTTTTTATTGTAGGTCAAAAAGTTTTAATAAAACATTTTATTTTTTTAGAAAAAGAAACAATAATTTGCTGTTTTGTCATCAAACACGTATTGTTGATTCAGTCATTGGTTCCAAGTAACGATACCCAATAACCCTATCACAAACTTCTCAGGACGACTTAAATATTAACAAAAAACAAAATGCAAACATATAATAAAACAGATCAATAATAAAATATAAAATATATACGCTGTACAGATAAAATCAAATTAAAAGCTAAAACAGATTAAAAAGTCCAGGAAAACACCCCCAAAAAGGTTTTTGCCTGCTGCTGAAATTCAACATATAATAAAAACAGATCAATAATAAAGCATGAAGGCTGCATAAAGAAGAAGAAGAAGAGTTTGGATTTGATATCCCGCTTTATCACTACCCGAAGGAGACTCAAAGTGGCAAACAATCTCCTTTTCCCTTCCTCCCCCACAACAAACACTCTGTGAGGTGAGTGAGGCTGAGAGACTTCAGAGAAGTGCGACTAGCCCAAGGTCACCCAGCAGCTGCATGTGGAGGAGCGGAGACGCGAACCCGGTTCACCAGATTACGAGTCTACTGCTCTTAACCACCAGACCACACTGTGCTGGAGATAAAATCAAGTTAAAAACTAAAATATAGAATCATAAACTTGTAGCGTTGGAAGGGACCCCCAGCGCCATCTAGTCCAACCCCCTGCAATGAAGTAATTTCAACTAAAGCATCCATGACAGATGGCCATCCAACCTCTGCTTAAATACATCCAGTATACCTGAAGGAGCTTCCCCACCCCTATCGTCCAGCCTAGACGCTGAGGTCCAGTGCCAAGGACCTTCTGGCAGTTCCCTCACTGCGAGAAGTGAGGTTACAGGGAACTAGGCAGAGGGCCTTCTCGGTGGTGGTGCCCGCCCTGTGGAACACCCTCCCATCAGATGTCAAGGAAATAAACAACTATCTGATGTTTAGAAGACATCTGAAAGCAGCCCTGTTTAGGGAAGTTTTTGATGACTGATGTTTTAATGTATTTTTAATCTTTTGTTGGAAGCTACCCAGAGTGGCTGGGGAAACCCAGCCAGGTGGGTGGGGTATAAATAAATTATTATTATTATTATTATTATTATTATTATTATTATTATCCAGTGAGGGAGAATCCACCCCTTTCTAAGCTGGTTCATTCTAAGCTGGTCAAGCAGTTCTTACTGTCAGAAAATTCTCTAAGACTCTGTACACACTTTACCTTCAAAACACATTCTTTCTCTCAAAGACTTCTGGATATTGAAGCTTGCCTGGCGCAGAGTTAAAATTCCCAGCGACTCTTAACAGACTACAGTGCCCAGTAGTCTTTGAGGGGGTAAATGTGCTTTGAATGTGTTTTAACGATTTAATATGTACACAGCCTGAGTTTCCTTAAAGAAGGCCAGTAGGGTCTGAAACATGTTGGAGCAATAAACTCTTTTCTTGTTTAACAACTTGTTTTTGTGTGTTTTGCTTTGGCTTCCAGTCACATTCTGGATGAAAGAAATTGCATTTTAATTTAATTTGTTAAAAATAGGCAGAAGTGGAGAGCCATGAAAGTCATAAAAATGTAAAGATCGTTTCAATTTTACACAAGTGTCCTTTCTTTTTTTCTGGCATTGCCAATCTAACCTGTAACTTGTTTTTTTAAAAACAGTAGAGGGGGAAAATCATAATCTTACTATTAAACCTATTTAAGTTACGGGCTCTGTAATTTTTACTGCATTCCTGTTTTTCAGGTGTTGTCAGGAGTCAAAACAATGTTAAAAGTTTCCGCCTTCAAAAAGCTTTTTGTCGATACAGGTACAGGGTCTTCTTCCTCGAATCACAATATTTTTTTTCTTGGCAGAAGTTTATTGAGTCATATATTCTATACAATAAAATGGAACATGTCTTTCCCCCCACTCCAGAATTGCATTATTGTTTGAACTCAAATCTGAATGCAGTCCAGGAATACAAAGGTGCTTAATAGTTATTCAGCTTCAGAGTGAGGTTACAGACTTAAGCCAGCAAAACTGATAATTGCTTGCTGGTTATTTTTCAAATCAAGGATTACTGTTTGTTTGTTTGTTTGTTTGTTTGTTTCCCACTATCTTTCCCACTATTTAGCTCCTAGTCCTACACAGGAGGGGTGTGGGTGGGTGTATTTTGGAGTGGGTGTCTCGGAAATATAAAAATCTTTGGCAGCTGTTCCTGAGCTATATTTCCAGTTTTCTTTAATAGCTTTATGGGGTTAACCAGTGAGAAGACCAGTCACAGCATATAAGCTTTCTTTAATGCCATAGTTAGGAATCTTTGTTCTCTCTTGTTTTATTCTCTTCTTAATTACTTGGTTTTAAATGTGCATTTCATATTTGACTTCATTTAGCAAAGCGTGTTCTCCTTCATGGAGAGCACGTGTTGCGGTGGGGGCCACCAGGACACTCCAAAGTTGGGGGCGGGCTAGCTGATCGTTGGCCACTGATGCGATTGGGGCTTCCCTTGTTGTTGGGAAGAAGTTAATGTTGCCATTTATTGATTGAAAGCCAGAAATGCTAAAACTCCTTGCACGAGGCTAGGGCTTCCTCTTTTCGCCCGTGCAGCGGATTGCCCATCCCTCCCTCCCTAGAATAGGGTTGTTCGCTTTGACCTTGCTATGCCTGTCATGGGGTCGTTCGCCTTGGTGCGGGGGCCTGGTAGGAATTTTGTCCATCTGGCTGATTGGCTGGGGCCATTTGGTTTTTGCCTACTGCGTAGCAAATTGTCACAACTTGTAAGGTTGCGGTTAAGCATTGGTTTATGGTTTGGTTGGTTGAGGGGCATGGATTGGCTGTGCCTGCCCCTCTAATGCTGCTGCTGCAAGGAATTCCGTTAAAGGAATTGGGGGCTAACTATTGCTTGTCCACTCTGTCAAGGGGGTTCGGGCCATAGCAATGAGCTCCTGGTTGCATTTGGGGTGAGGGCAGGTTCCCTGCTCCGCGTAACCCCCAAGTGTATTCCCCCATTCTGACTTTCGCATCGTGCGGAATGTCAGTCTGTCCCCCATGGTGGGGGCAGATAGTCGCAACCAATGCCTGGTTGCATTTGGGGTGAGGGCAGGTTCCCTGCTCCACGTAACCCCCAAGTGTATTCCCCCATTCTGACTTTTGCATCGTGCTCCACGTAACCCCCAAGTGTATTCCCCCATTCTGACTTTCGCATCGTGCGGAATGTCAGTCTGTCCCCCATGGTGGGGGCAGATAGTCGCAAGCAATGCCTAAGCAACCACTCACAAATTTGTATTTTAATAAAGTTGTGGCCAAAATTATGCCAAAAACCTTAAACAAAAATTCTGTGGGATGTGTGAGTTATTGGGGTGGACCTGGGGACCTCGACACGCAATGTTTTCTTTTTGAAATATTTAAGATTATTTTTGCTAACTTTGTGTTAAATATGTATTCTATAGTTGACCTCCTTTCTAATAAAAAATTTTTTGGGAAGTCTTTAAGACAATAATTTAGTTTGCTGCTAATTATGTTGCTTTGAATGTATACTTTATATTTGACTATTACAGCCGTGGAAACCCTTATAATTATGGGAGATTTGCCCACATAAAAAGATATCATTGGATGATATTTAGGCATACTGTGTAATGAATCATGGTTGGTATAGACGCACACATGGACCCAAAGGGTGGGCGATTGGCGACAGGTCTGATGATGTCCACTGTTGTGTCATGCCATGCCCAATGGGGTGAATGGAATATAGCGCAATATGGCAGCACAGCGCTCTAAAGGTTCTGGAACACAGCAGGAACTGCAGTGTAAAAGGAACCTTAGAAATGGGGAGAGATGCGCTTGCATCATAGCCAGTAAAACTAATGTGGTGATTCCCGCAACTGAATGTAGGGTTAGGGTCAGGGTTGCACCCTCCGTAAAACACCAGTCTGGAGGGGCCCTCGCTCTGCAGCCTGATGCACATGTAGCAGCTGGTGGCCCAGTTGGAAACAGATTTTGAACACATAAAATGTGCACGAGCAAGTTCCTGCTTACCTTATGTCATGTTTAAATGAGGCCTAAGGCACTTCACTGAAACCACTGACAAGAAAATGGATTGCAGGCATATTAGGCTCTTGCTAATAAACGAGATCCTCAGCTTGAAAGGTTCAAATTTTGGTACAGCCCGTTTCCTGGCACCGATCCCATATATAGCAAGAGTTTACTCTGGATAGTTTCACTGCTTCTGTCTTTCATTTCTTGCTGTATTGTTCATTATCATGCTATTTTGGGAACAAGAAGCTGAAGAGACTGCAGTGCAACTTTGACTTCTAAAAAAGAAAAAAAGATCCCCTTTTCAAGGCACATGTGTGTGTTTTTCCCCCTTTTGCCTTTATCCTCCACACACCCACACCCCTTAGTCTGTTCTTTTTGGTTCCTGACAATCCCACTTTGTTTTGATTGTGAAATTACAGAACAAAACTTTAATTACAGTGTTTGGATGGTAAGCAATTAGCAGACTAAATGTTTTGCTCTTGGTAGTCGAGTAGTTATGTCTTGTCTGGAGAGACACCAATCACTGCATGCATTTGTGAGGGAGGTTAGTCCTGAGGTCAGGGGATTGGAACTGCCAAATACATCATATTCTTCAGGCAGGTATTCCACAGCTAACAGAAAACAGACCTTGCTTCAAACTCCTACAGCTGGCTGGGAAATCTGGCAATTTTTAAAACAGTAATATGCAAAATGGTAGATTATATTTTAGATCAACCCAGCCTAAGTCCACCTTAACCATAACAAAACAAAACAAAAAATCTTTGAGATTTCAAAATATTTCACAAAAAGCCATGGTAATAATAGTCGTTCATAAAATGGGGGGAAGCAATTCTGCAACCCCCAAAAGCACAACCTATTATAGACCTTTTCATGTGGCAATATAAAAATGGAAATGTTAATATAATGAAACATCAAGTGTGTGTTTGTGTTCATAGCTCACTTTAGAAACCAATCATCTGAGAATTTTGGACAGTCTTCCCTAACCTCATGTGATAATTTTCGACTGCAACTCTCATCAGTCCCAGCCAACAAAGCCCATAGTTAGGGATGATGGGAACCCCAGATCAGAACATCTGGAGGAAACCAGTTTGGGGAAGGCTAATTTAGGAGAATGCAGGATAATCCAACAAGCTTTCATAATCTCATCCAGAGGACTTATTAGTCAACCTGTTTAAATTCCTATGTTATCCCTTGCTTTCCATTTCCTCACAAATGTTTCCATAAAAAGCAAAGGTCACTATGTTGATCCATCAAGGGCAAGGGACTTCAAAGTACTAATACCGGCCTTAGGACCAATAAGAACAGCATAAAAATGTGATGTGCTTTTGACTTCTCAAGAGCTCTTCTTCAAGCAAGCTGTTACACAAAGCAAGGTGTGGTGATGTGGGTGAAAAAGAAAAAGTAGGGAAAAAATAGGTCAGAAGTTGTAGCCATGAGGTCAGCTTGTAGGGTTACCATTTTACCTGTAGGGTGAGTTCCAAGATGGCAATTGCTGGTCTCCAGTTAGTCATCAAGATGTGATGGTACTCAATATGAGATTAGCATCAACATGAGCACAACCCAGCTTAAATTCCATAGGGTATGTGTGACATCCCTACAATGTATGTATGACCAAGTTTGAGAAGGGCTTTCAAAATACTGGTCTACAGATTCTTCTGTATTTCTTCTTGCAGAGATTCATGCCTTCACTTCATTTTTCACGTATGTGATTTCAATAGTTCTATTGGAACACTCCCCCTCTCCCCTATTAAACAGGGATGTACTTTTGAAATTCTAAACAGATTTCTGGAAACACATGCATCAGTGTCTGTGTGGATGTTCTTTTTACCACCTGTGAATGGCCATTGTTTCCTGGAAATGCTGCAACTTTGGAACTACTGTTTGTGTTTGTTTTCTCAGAGCTCCTTCCACCTTCACAGAACGATCCCAGCTCAATCGAGATCACATACAGAATGAATGATGTCTCAGTACTGCATAGCCAGTCATATTTGACTAGATGGCAACATATCTAAAGGCAAATTTGGAATGGGGGCAATGCTTTGAGATAGGTGGTTCTCCCTCCTGCCCCCAATTCACAATTGCCCTTCTGTTTTAAGAACTTTTAGTAGATACTGGGTTTTCCCATTGTGCAAAGGAGATGGCAAAGTGTTCATTGAACCCCTTCTAAAAAGGTGATGGAGAAAGTCAAGATGGAACAGCTTTCATCCAACTGCCCACAGGAAGCATTAACTTTCCCATCTCCTTGTTGACACTGTGCCACTGCTGTTGCAGCAATGCTAGTGCAAACACAGAGCTAACAATAACATATATTTTTAAAAAGCCTTAGATCACTTCCCCTTTTCAAACAATCCTTTCCCTTTCTTATGAGAGAGAAAGCCATTTAGTGGGTTTTAATGGTTTGGGGAGATCAGGCTATTTGTTTATATATCCACTCACTCCATCCACCCAGAGGCATCTTTCTAACTGACCAGCAGGACTGGATTAGGAACCACAACTAATGAATGAAGCATACTTAAAAAGCATAAATAAAAAGAGTCATGGTTTACCTCTCACCACAAGAAGGAAAACATACAACCATGATGGGTGGCGTATTGCGGTTGCTTTACTGTGAATCACAATATAGCAGGGGAATATGAAACCTGGGATACTAAGGGGAATTCGGTAAACAGCAGTGAAGAGGATGCTGGTGAACAAAGTATGCTGGAGAGATTTAACTTTCCATCCATGCGCTCATTTCCATCAAATCCAGGAGGGCAGGAGTGGAAGTACTGGCTCAGCTTCAAGGCTTTTGAGTTGATATACAAAGCCCTGAACAACTTGGGTCCCAGATACATTAAATGACTGCCAGAGCCCATGTATCCCAGCTCAGTCACTGAGATAATCTAGAGCAGTCTTCTTCAACCTTGGGTTCCTAGATCTTGTTAAATTTCAACTCGCACCGGCCCTGTCCATTGGCTAAATTGGTTTGGGATTGTGGTAGTTGTGGTCCTACAATATCTGGTGGCCAAGTTTGAAAAGCAGTGATCTAGAGGAATGTTGTTAGTTGCTCCCCATGTTACAGAAGCCTGACTAGCCTAGACCAGAAGTAGGGGGTTTAGCCTTTCCAGACCTATTCTGCGGGAAACTCATCAAGTAGAGATTCAGAAGGCTTTTTGACTTTCAGGCATCTCTTGAAGACTTGCTGACAAGCCTATGCAGTTGTTTAACATTTTCTTGAGTAGCCAGTCATTTTAATGATTGTTCTGTACTTTTAATGTGAAATGTGAAATGTTCTTCCATTGCGACTTGGGCAACCATTTATGCATAACTCCAAAAGAGGAAATACAGCACCCAAAAAAGAAGACAAAATGGGAAAGATAGATATGAAAAAATGTGCATATGCTAATTTAGAGAGAGATGCAAACTTACAAATCATTAACAATAATTTATACAGAAATAGTGCATCTCACCATAGTGAAGACTGACCAGGTAACCTCTGTGCCTTCTCAGGTGCTCATATTTGATGGCAACTTCAAGGCCTCTGCTCACCTTTCGTCTGGGTTTTTATCATTAAACTAGACTTGAACTGGGCAGCTTTTCAAACAGAGGACACTAAACAGAGACCTACCACCCCTTTTCCAGGCCCAAGCTAGTCTCTTAACAGTCCACTCCCAAATCCAGGAAATACTACGGCAAGCTCCAATGTTGTTTTGGTTTGCAATTAATTTGACAACCGCTTTTAAAATAAAAATAAAAAATAAAATAAATGAGAGTTAATTTCATTGGGCACCCCCCCACCCTTGATTCAATCCTCTGGCTTCTCCTGAACTTTTGAAATGCAAGACATGTTCATTCTGTGGTTGGAACACCAGCGGCTGATTCTGATTTATTTTTGGTTGGATGTCAACACAGCTGATGTTGGCATGATTTGTCATGCATTAAGATCGGCCAGGAAAATGGGGGGGGGGGGGAGAGAGAAACCCATAATCTTTCCTGAAAATTGCATGTAGCCAGGTGCTAGAGGGCATGTGAGAGAGGGTGGGTTGCTGCGCCTTCCAAAGCTCATATAAGCAAGTGCTAAATATGGTAGAAGATAAAAGAAAATCATCAAACCTCCTCTCCAAAATGTAAGAAAAAAATGACAAGCTCCAGAATCTGCCAAGAATCTTAATAAATCCATGTTCTGGTAGATTAAAAAGGAAAGGCACAGGAGGTTCAAAGCCATGATGCCATTCTACAGTATAGGGCTCAAGCTAGAGTTAATAAAATCTGATTATTATTTTTTTGCACTGACCTGCCTTGATATTGCCAGGAAAGGTGGCATTCTTCCTAGTACTGCCAGAATGAATGCCCTCTAACATTTGCCAGAGGAAATAAGTACTATAAGGTGAGGTACATAGGGATGGAAATAAGAAGATAAAAAGAGCCTTCTGGATCCTGTCAGGTGTGCGTGCAGGAGCCTGGCCCTGTGACCAATGGGACTGGGGTCTTCCTAAGTTTGTTCTGAAGAGGCAAGGCGTGGCCACACAAGTGAGGCCGATTGGTAACTCACAGCACCTGGTGGCAAGAGCTGGGAAGGGATATAAGGTCAGCATTTCCCTTTGGCTCTTTGCCACAGCAACACGCTCCCTCCCTTGCTGTGTTTGGCTTCTTGCTTCCTGATCCTTGAATCTCAGCTTCTTGACTCCCTGCTTCTTGATGCTCAGACCCCTGGCTTCGTGACTCCTTGCTTCTTGACTCTCAGACCCTTGGCTTATTGACTCTGGCTTCTGGACCCCGTTCCTGCTCCCACCCCACCATCTTGCCCCCGGTCCTGACGTCCCCTGCCATGACTTTGATCGCCCGTGACAGATCAGGCCGATGGCCTGATCTAGTCCAGCATTCTTTTCTCTCACAGTGGCCAACCAGAGGCCTGTGGGAAAGCTGCAAACAGGAGCCAAGCACAAGAGCCCTCTCCCCTCCTGTGGCTTCCAGCAACTAATCTTCAGAAGAATGTGGCTTTTGCAAGCACAGCATTGCCATCATGGCTAGTAGACCACCAATAGCCTTCTCCTAAATCAGTCCAAGGAGGTGCCATCACTGCCTCCTGTGGAAGCAAGTGCCATTGTTTCACTAGGCACTGCGTGGCTGAACCTCTCAATTTTGTTTCTCTCCGTTTCTCGTTTTTCCAGCCCCAGTTCAGCTCTCCAGATTTCTGCATCAGTTCGTGAAATATTCCATGAAAATTTGTGAGCATCTTAGTTCTCCTGACTAAACATCAGGAAGAAGTTTGGGCTGGTGGCTGGAGCTGCTCAACAGTGGAAGAGACTCCCTCGGAAGGTTGTGGACTCTCCTGGCTTGGAGGTTTTGAAGCAGAGCTTGGGTGGCCACCTGCCATGGAGGCTTCAGCTGAGATTCCTGCATTGCAGGGGGTAGGTGACCCTCGTGGTCCCTTCCAGCTCTATGATTCTACAGTTGATCTTAGCCCAAAGGCCGAGAAGCGATTTTTTTCATCAGTGAAACCAAAAGATACCTCAGTTCCAAAATCCCATATATAACCAAGCTAAAGGTAATGGGAACCCTGACCATTAGGTCCAGACACGCACGGCTCTGGGGTTGCGGCGCTCATCTCGCTTTATTGGCCAAGGGAGCCGGCGTACAGCTTCTGGGTCATGTGGCCAGCATGACTAAGCCGCTTCTGGCGAACCAGAGCAGCACACAGAAATGCCGTTTACCTTCCCACCAGAGCCGTACCTATTGATCTACTTGCACTTTGACATGCTTTCAAACTGCTAGGTTGGCAGGAGCTGGGACCGAGCAATGGGAGCTCACCCTGTCGCGGAGATTTGAACCGCCGACCTTCTGATCGGCAAGTCCAAGGCTCTGTGGTTTACCTAGAAATACCAAAATAGTGAAGGGCCTTCACTTTGGCCTGATGCCAGGCCCTCCCCTCAGCTATCCAGGAAGGCCATTTCAGGAATGTATCGTACAAGGAGAGGAAATGCCCCTGTGGCTCAGGGCAACTAGAAACTGCTGAACATGTCTTCTTCCACTGCCAATATTATACAGACATACTAGTCAGGTTCATCCTGCCAATACTACACAAATTCCCTGGATGGACAGAGCAACTCTATACCTTCTTGCTGCTTGAAGATGCAAACCCAGACATAACAAACTCAGCAGCCATATTTTGCGCTGCTATGGTGGAGAGCCAGTGTGGTGTAGTGGTTAAGAGCGGTAGTCTTGTAATCTGGGGAACCGGGTTCGAATCTCTGCTCCTCCACATGCAGCTGCTGGGTGACCTTGGGCCAGTCACACTTTTTTGAAGTCTCTCAGCCCCACTCACCTCACAGAGTGTTTGTTGTGGGGGAGGAAAGGAAAGGAGAATGTTAGCCGCTTTGAGACTCCTGAAGGGGAGTGAAAGGCGGGATATCAAATCCGAACTCCTCTTCTTCTTCTTCTTCATTCACTGAAGAATAGTTTGGGTCATGCACCAGACCTAAACTGAAGGCTCAAACTCAAGAACTGTGCCCTCTGCTGCAGCCTCCCTTCTAGAGTTACTTTTGCAACAGCTTGCTCTTAACCCTCTAGCTGATTTTAAGTTTCCCTCATGCATCCCCCCTTCTATGAGTCACACCTTTTACCCGTTTTATGTCCTAAATTACTATGTGTTTCTATCATCATCTTTATTACGGTCACAGACCAGCCGGTCTGTGAACGTAATAAAGAAGAAGAAGAAGAAGAAGAGTTTGGATTTGATATGTTAATGGATTGAAAATAATTAAAGCAACTGGAGATAAAACTGCACCACCAGAATAAAGCAAGATACAAATGCAATAAGTGGTGGATACATATAAGGTGTGACGGGAAAGTTCTGTGAATTTCACAGAAATTGGACAGAGAGAAATATTTGAACACATATACCTTGCAGGCCTTCAAAGGAGGCCCCCTCTGATACAATGTACTGTGGACAACGTTTGTAGAACTGTTGGAAACTTCTGAGAAGTCCTCTTTTCATATTGCTTTCAGTTCCCTTGGACATGTGAAATGTTGGAAAATCTGTGCCCTTTCAGTGCAAATTTCAGTTTTGGAAAAAGAAAGAAATCCGGTGGGGCCAGATCGGATGAATGTGGAAGGTGGGACAACTCAGTAACCTCAGTAACGATTCCGCGCGGAATATGCAATTCTTCCGCCATCATTCGGTCGGACAAATGCCGATCCTGCATCAATAACTCACAAATTCTGTCGACATTTGCCACCATTCTGCTCGTCGATGATCTGCCAGAGCAAAGGTCATCTTTGATGGTTTGCCGCCCTTCATGGAAATGCTTAAACCACTCATACACTGTCTTTCGAGTTACAGATTCATCTCCGTACACATGTGTGAGCATTTTGTGGGTTTCCAATGCCAGTTGTTTGTTCGAATATTTCCCGCTGTCCGATTTCTGTGACCATGCACCAAACTTTCTGGTCACATCTTATACATTCCACTGCTTATATTCAGGCTTATGAAGGACCACATGCAAAATAAACCCAGACTGGAAAAAGACTGATCCATCCATCCCTCTCTCTAGATCAGCGGTTCTCAACCTGTGGGTCACCAGATGTTGTTGGACTACAACTCCCATCATCCCTGAGCTCTGGCCTTGCTAACTAGGGGTGATGGGAGTTGTAGTCCAACAACATCTGGGGACCCACAGGTTGAGATAGGCTGCTCTAGATCCTTAGGCAGGGGACTTTCATAGCCTTGGCTGGGGACGCCAGGAATTGAACCTGCGATCTTCAGCATGCAAAGCAGATGTTCTACCACTGAGCTACAGTCTTTTCCAGATTAGCACTTGTGCATCTGATGCATAGTCAAGTTAAAAATGACATCTTCCATGACCCATTTAGGTAGCTGTCTCCATAGGTTCAAAAGCTGTGACTCTTGTTTCCTAAAGAAATCCATTGGTATCAGGGTTTTGATTTTTTAATCATAATCATAATCACAAAGCATAATGGCCCTGACTGTTTTTGTTGGACTGCAAAGCTGTAGATAAATGCCTCATAAATCAAGGGCTGGCAGCTTGACTTTCGGGGGTTTATTAATTCCCGTGCTATTTACCTCTTTGCATGTGGCATAGCAAAAGCAATTTGAACTTCAGTATACCAGTCTTCTGCACCACTTGATCATTTTGTGTTTGGCTTGGTTAAACAAATGCCTCCAAAGGAAGACAATGGAATGGTGGAGGGTCTTTTAGTTGGAGACTGCCGAGTCACTAGAAGGTGCAGCCATAGCTCAAAACCATCATTTTTCTGGAGCACTGAATTGGAAACATGGATCTCTGCCACAAACCTTAAGGTACCATGTTTCCTCCATATTAAAGCCTCTTCCATCATAAGAACACAGGATGTATTACAGCAGCTATTCGTAAGCAAGGTGAAGGTTCAAAAATAAGATCAACTTTTTTGAGGGGGGGATGTTGTGGTTAGGTGCCAAACTAGCTCCCAGAGAGAATCAGGTTCACATCCCCATTCAGCTACAAAACTTGCCTAGCGTACCTCACAGGGCTGTGGTGAAGATAAAGTAGGTGAGAGTGAGGGATCATGTACTCTGCTTTGGCAGAAAGTACTTCCAGACCCTCCAAGTTTCCCTATTTTAGAGGGACAGTCCTTGTTTTACAGAAGCCATCCCAGTTTCTGATTTGATCCCAGAATATAGGATTGTTACAGGTACTGTTGCTTTACTCCCAGCAAAAGTGTGCTTAAATGAGACTAACTGAGCAGGAATCCTTCAAGCCCTCGCTTTCAAATGTGTTTCCACCTGGCAACTCGGTCAGGCTGGGGAAATGTGGAAAAGACCTTTCCTTAAAAATCCTGCACCAGTTGCACCCCCCCCCCTTTCCTAGAAACATCAAAGTAAGAGATTTCTTGCCTCTCCCAAGCTTTTTACCTGTACCATTTCCTGGTCAAGTTTCTACTCATTCTGAAACAGCTGCCTGGTCTAACCACAGCTATGGAAATTGCACATAACATAAATAGTTGAGCTCCATATACCGCAGCAAAAAGAGAGAGAGGAAGTTGAATTCCTCTAGTGTTTTTGCTTATTGTAATAGTTCACAGTTGCTCTGACATTGTCCGGGCATGTGGCTCTATTTGTAAGACACTGGGAGGTCGCCATTTGTTCTTTCATTAAAGACAGGAAAAAAATACAACCTTTTCCTCCATTGCGGCTGCATGAACCATGTTTTGTTTGTTTATTTTTAATTTATGAATATGTTTTTCAGATTAACAGTCTAAAAAGCCATTTTTAATAGTGAGATTTCTGAGAATGCAATGTACATCAAGCAAAAAAAGAACCCAGCAAAGAATTTTTTAGGGAAATGGAATAGGCAGAACATTTTTATATCAATAGCTGCTGAAGACTAAGGCTTACTAGCATTTAGAAATCAGCAGTACCAGATGACCCCACTCAGCTAAGCTAGATTTTTTCTTCAGTTCTCCAACCAATAAATTTGTACAGCTAGTTGAGCTGCTACCTGGGACTCAGTTACATTAGTAAAGAAAAAGCATTTTGTATGTGTTATAACATTGTGACACCAGATGGCGCTGTGGAGTCCCATCTCTCACCAACGTGTTTTCCCACCTAGAGGTTTACAACACTTTTTCCCTGAAATGCTTTTTTGATGTGTTTAGATCCAGCCCTGGTGTGAGAATGAGCCTTCCACCATGGCTCTGTAACAACTCTTTAAAAATGATGTTTGAGAATCCGCCACAGCTGAAAACAGAGACCACTTCTTAAACTGGCACAGGCACCTCCATATTCTACAGCATGAAAACAAAAAAGTATCCACCTTAATGCTATAATAATGTAAAGCATATTCAGTAAGGATTATTGGTGATGGATGGATGTTTGTAAATTCAAAGCCTGTTCTCAGACGGAGCCATCTGACCCTTTGCCTGAGGCAAGATCAACAGCGCTTAATCCATGCCCTCAGCTAGACTTCAGCTCTTTGGCCTTCTTCAAAGCCTCTGTCCTTTCTTCCTTCTTCGGAAGAATTGCAATAAAGTACACAAAAAGCAAGAGAAGGGAATGAACTAGACAAAGGAGGAATCAACCAGTAGAGCCAGCGCAAAAGTCCAGGCTTCCAGAACTGGATACATTTTCAGATAAACCCACAGGTGTGAAGAATTGTTCTCTCTCTCTCTCTCTCTCCCCTTTCTCCCCTTTTATTGAATGTGAGCAAACTCTGATCTAAAACTATGTTAAACACAATTTCCCTTAAATTTCAGGGTGACTTTCAGATGTGTCCATTTCAAAGTCACTGTCTGAGACTTATGGGTGCAAAGAGGAAAATAAATTTGTTTTTAAAAATAAACAAACAGGTTGGCCACATGTCCTGCTTTGTGATAGACAGTCTGTGTTTGAAGGGTTGTGAGGTCCAAATCTGGTTTAAAAGGTTTAAAAGAGAAGGGAAAAGGAACAGCCGAGAACTTGAAGTTGCTCATCGGCAGACTGAGCAGGCTCACAGCTCACCTGTTCACAGTCTTCCCCACAATGTATTACATTTCTGTTTTACTGACTTTTTTGCAGTGGTTTTGCTCCTTAAGGTTTTAATGTTTTTGTTATTTGTATGGTGGATAGTAAGAACAGGAGGAGGAGCAGCAACACTTAAAAGTAGAGCCACTTTGCTGTTGCGGTAGAAGAGACTGGGGTGATTTTAAGAGTGCATTGTACTGTCACCTATACTGTTAATTCTATTACATGTGGCTTCCTGTCAATGGAATGCTCTCCCCAGTGAGGTCCACCTGATGCCTTCACTGCCATCCTTTTGGGGTCAGGTGTATACTTACCTTTTCTTCCAGGGTTCTGATAGACTGGTGTTGTTTTGTTACCAGTGTGTTGCCAAAGCTTCCGGTGGAATGTTTTGTTTTGATGGTATAATGTACCTATATTAAAGTGTTCAAGTGTGTTGTAAGTCATTTGGAGACCTTTGGGTAACAAGGGACTAACAAGTCTAATGATAAGAATGACAACAGCAACTCTGCTGATTGCATCTTAATTAGTACTGTGCCCAATTCTGGGAGCATATGATGAGTGAAGAATGAAAAATGCCCTTAACCAGCATTCTTCTAGTGGTCATGAACTGAAAGATTTTTCTCCATGGCTGCTTCCATCAAGAATAAAAGCTTCGATGTTCATATTAAACTTGTTTACTTAAACCAGCTGAGTGTTGAGCTTGGGATCAATTTGTTTAATAAATGGGTCATAATGAAATGGCCAGACATAAATAAGGCATCTGATTAGGTGCTATTCATTTTGTACACAACTGTATCCAGAATAATTCTTGTAACTGCAAGATCCTTTCTAAATTAAATTTTCCTGACTGCCTTCTGAGCTGTCTGCACCCAATGGTAAAAATCAAAGTGGCTTCTAATGGTTTTAGGAAATTGGTCGTTCTCCTAAGGCGGCTTCCTTTAATATCCCAACAGACACTGAATCAAATAGGCACCTGATGATTTGTTGGCCTATTTTAGGATATGAGCTATTTCGGTCATTTGTGACTTTTACAGGGTTAATTCTTGTGTGTTCTGTGGAGAGGGGAAATGAAAGCCTTTGAGATCCAGGAGACAACAGAAAACTTTCCATGACTTCAAGCTTGTACAGCTGCAGCCCCCAAGGATCTTCAGATCCATAAAGATATTGCAAAAGAAAAACCGTGCAGATTCTTTTTGAACCAATACCAGTATTTATGGACTGAAGCCACATGAGGTCACTTACGTTGCTGAAGGTCTGGGTCTGGTCAGTGCCTGTATGGGAGACCATCTGGGAACCAGACCACTTTAGACTCCATGAATGTAAGAAAAACTTTTCTGGCAGTTATGCCACAAATCAGTCTGAGACCATATGTTTCTTGTGCATGCTACATCCAGTACATGCATAGCCTTGGTTCAGCTTCTACTATGCTGTGCGAAGAAGAATCAGCCAGTCGGGGAAACATCAGAGAAACAGGCCAGGCAGGAATGCAAGTTCTAAGTGGACTACGTATCCCAAGATGTGCCAATTGGTTTGTAGAGCTGTGACCATCAGGGTTCTCATTGTTGCCAAGGGGCCCTGATGACCACTGAATTCTTCATGCATTTCATCCATAATGTTGCTTCCTCTTTATCTGCCCACTCCAATCATGCAAGCTGTGACAAGAGGAAGTGATAGAAGAGCACCTCTTTGCTTCCCTTTCTTCTGGGTGTGTGTGCAAGCTGAGCAATGGTGGTAAGGAGAAGCATGGCCAGCTTGGGAAATTTTGTCCTATACGGCACTGGAAGGAGCACCGAGTTCTGTGGTGGGCAAAGCCATGCATTAGGCCAGGGGCAGAGAACCTGTGGCCCTCCAGATGTTGTTGGACCCCAGCTCCCATTGGCCCTGGGCAATATGGCCAATGGCCAGGGATATTGGAAGTTTTAGCCCAGCAATATCCAGAGGTCTACAAGTTCCTCATCCCTGCTGTGGACCATATGTGGTTTTCCCTCAAATTGCTAGGGTTCTTGCTAGTTCCACACAGTGGGTAGCAAGCTATTGCCCAAACATTTCATTCTGGGATGTATAGAATTAAAGGCTGAGGTGGGCCACAATCCAGGTCTCCCTGTCTCTGCTCCAATGCCCTAGTGACTGGGCCAGAGTAGGATTTTTGTAAAATGTTCCGCGATTGGTGAGAGCATTTGCTCAAAGCCACTTACGATCCTCTTTAGCAGAGTGCACACACAGGCCATTGATCGCCAACTCCTGCTTGTTCCGCAGCCGCCTCTGTACCCAAGTAAATATTTATCTTGGCATTTGCCCCATTTGTTTACCAACCATTCACCAGCTGGAGAGCTTGGGGGAAATTAATTGGGTTACATAAAGATGCTGTTTATTATTTGACAGCCTTCTTCGGACTGACCCTTGTAGACGGCGGCTTTGAAAACATTGCCAGATGAAAACACACATGATCTTCCAGGGGAGAGTTAGTTTAGAGAGCAAATGCATATGGGAAACATAAGAAGCCTTGTGTGTGCATCTGTGAGCTGCACTGAGCCAGAGTGTCTCCTCAAAGGAGCATGTGCCAACTGTTAATACATATGTTTCAAGATATTACCCCAAATGCACATTGTCAAATGACAAACCAAACTTATATCCCAGTGCTTTCATCTCTATTAAGAGTGTGGTCCTATGCTTGTTGACTCGGAAGGCTGCTTCAATGTGTTCAATGGGATTTACTCCAAGGTAAATTAGTTAAATGGACCTACCTTGGGCTACATTTACACTGTACATTTAAAGCACTATGATGCTACTATAAGCAGTCATGGCTTCCCCCAAAGACTTCTGGGAGCTGTAGTTTGTTAAGGGCTGAACACAGCTGGTCTCACTTTTGTGTAAACAAGCATAGGCTTGCACTGTTAGCGTTGA
The DNA here is from genome assembly GCF_964106915.1 of Podarcis gaigeae. Lineage (NCBI taxonomy): Eukaryota > Metazoa > Chordata > Lepidosauria > Squamata > Lacertidae > Podarcis > Podarcis gaigeae. Next base: position 99,831,085 of record NC_139680.1, read on the forward strand.
ATGAAACTCTGTTATTCACTTACATTGGTGGATGGGGGGGGCAATAAGGAGGACTGGAATGAACCCATTTCTACTTATTTATATGACAGTGGTACTGCTGTTGTGATTCACTTTGCATCATGCTGTGACCCAGTACAGTGGTACCTCGGGTTACAGTCGCTTCAGGTCACAGACGTTTCAGGTTACAGACTCCGCTAACCCGGAAGTAGTATCTCGGGTTAAGAACTTTGCTTCAGGATGAGAACAGAAATTGTGCGGCGGCAGCGGGAGGCCCCATTAGCTAAAGTGGTACCTCAGGTTAAGAACAGTTTCAGGTTAAGAACGGACCTCCAGAATGAATTAAGTTCTTAACCCGAGGTACCACTGTACTGGGTCCTCCTGACTCACCAGCAGAAGACCAGTGAGCTAGACAATCATCTGGATTTCCTTTTTCACGTAGGACTCAATAGCCTACAAGGCCTCATCTATGATTTAAAGAGGCTTCATTTTTGTTTATTTAATTTTCCTGCACTTGTAGTCAAGCAACTGGTCAAATGAAGGTCAGCATCCTCCACATGAAGTCAGAAATTTCACTATGGTTTCCATATGCCTCTCCTCTGGTTCCCATGAAACCATCAGAAAGTTAAACCATTTGGTTTCCTTCTTCTATCTCTGGGCAAAGAAAAGAAAAATGGTTTCAGACTAGCTCTTTCTCTCCTGTCACGTGGTTAGTCACAATCCAATGAGAATTGACATTCCACACTGAGATGCCACCCTGGTTTCTGACAGGATCCCAACAGCTTTCTTGCTTAAAGGCTGGTAGCGTCAGAGTGCCCCGTGAAGGGGATCCTTTTGGACAGCCTGATTCTGTGTTAGTCCTGTTCTTAACGAAAAGCAAAAAGTCAGAAACAATCTGATTCTGCCTGATTTTTTTTAAAGAAACCTCTCTATTGTCAAGTTCTTTTTCTTGTTAATTATCTCTTGGAGGCTGAGCAATTATTTACACAGAAAAGCAAGTTTCAGCCAAACAACCCCCACTCTCCTCCCCTGTCCCACTTTATTATCAACATCCTCTTTGTGTTGCTTTCTTTTGTACTTTCTCCCCCATCCCTCTGCACCTTCTGTCTTGTCTCTTAGTTATGCGTTACTTTCTAAAAGCCAACATCAATATTTCTCTCTGTAGACATTCACAATTAGGGAATTTTTATAGCCGAGCAGGGGGGCATCGGCAATTCGAGATATTGTGTTCTCTTTCTTCCCCTAAAGCTGCTTTGTGGGTTTGGAGGAAACTCCTTCGAAGCAGCTCTCCACACTTTGGGGTGCTTTGTAGGTTGTTGCTGTGTGTTTTTGTTGTTGTGCAAGTGGATCCTCATTAGTTTGTTTCTGCATGCTGAATCCCCGGCGGCTGCTTTGAAGACATGTTAATTATAGTAATAATTTCCAAGTCATTTACTAGTCGTTGCCAATTTTCTTACAGGAGGGGAGAGGGAAGCTAGGACTTGTCCAAACCACTCCGTCTTGAACAGAAATGCCTTGAGAGCTGGATATTTTTATTTTCTTGTAATTTATTTATTTGCTCCAGTGATAGTTGCCAGAAGTGATTTTTCCTCACTCTCAAGGCCTTTTCTAAGATGCTGCTTGATCCAAACTGTACTAATCATCTCCCCCTGCCTCCTCCCCACTCCCAATTTTGAGAACGGGGGAATAAGGGAAATTAACCATCAGCAGGAGTGTATGAAAGCTGTAAGTCCTGTTAGATGGAACATATTCATTTACTGCCGGCTAAATACATCATGATTATATGCAAGCTCACGGTCTCCGAATTCTAACCTCTGAGCTTGTGAACATAAGATGGCTCACTGTGGTTATTGGAACAAGAACTGCCTGTCTCAAAGGCCCGACTTGCTGAGGTGTAGGCGACTTTCTGTGTGGCACTCCGTTCCCACCAGGCTAGCAGAGCCAATTCTTGGTGAATCAAGCACATGGCCAAATGTCCTCAAAAGCAGACAAAGAGCTAGTTCTTTGCGTGACAGTTTGCATCGGATATTTGAGGGCACGTTCACTGCGAAAGGAATGGGAACGTTGTTCCCTTCGAAATTCACCAAAGGCTGAACTGGGCTGGCATATGATGATTTCACCAATTCATATCTCCAAATCTTGGCATTCGTGGTGAAAGTCACCACATATCTATCCATTAAGGAGCAAAGTTATTGTTGTACTCATATGGGTATTAGTCCTAGCTTCAGATGGGTATCCATCTGTCATGGATGCTTTAGTTGAAATTCCTGCATTGCAGGGGGCTGGACTGGATGACCCTCGGGGTCCCTTCCAACTCTACAATTCTGTGATTCTGCAATTCTATCATTCCACTGGGATACCTGCCTTTTGCTTGATTAGTTGGTTGGTTGCGCCTATATACCTCCTTTCTGCCAAGGCAGATTCTGGACTAATCTACACTGGTCAGTTATAACGTTAAAAATGTGTTATAAAAATGTGACACCAGAGGGTGCTGGAGAGCAGCAATTCATCATTGATGGAAATTGCATTGACAGCTATATGATGGGGGGGGTTAGCGGGGGGTTTCATAGCGTGTAAATTCAGGCTATAAATTAAAATACTAGAATAAAACAGATGCTACAAAATATTTCCAGGCCAACTTCAAGAGCCGATAACATAAGCCTGGTCTTCCTTGCTTCTATCTTCCCTCAGGTCTGACAGGTCTTAAGTAGGTCTAGAAATGGGGAAGGAGCTGTAGTAAACCATTTTTACTGTATGCTAATCCTTTCTAACCACGCCAGTTCTTGTACAGAAATCCACATCATGTGTATTCTATGGTGCATTCTTTTTCTTTCTTTTCTTAAAATATTTTATTGCTTTTTTGCATATAATAAATACAACCGATTTACAGAAGCCGTCCCATTTTCTGATTTGATCCTGGAATGTCCTGCTTTTCCTTAGGACGTCCCTATTTCCACTGGAGAAATGTTGGAGGGTATGGAGTCATGTGACCCCCGAGTCAAGGAGATAAGTAACTATGCAATCTTTAGAAAACATCTGTATACGGACTTTTTTTAATGTTCAGTGTTTTATTATGCTTTTATCTATGTTGGAAGCCGCCTAGAGTGGCTGGGGCAACCCAGTCAGTCTGGCTGGGTATAAACAATAAAATTGTTGCTATTATTATGGAACAAGATGTCCCTATTTTCATCGGAGAAACGTTGGAAGGTATGTGAAAATAGCAGCTAGTGTGCCATTGCTTGGAAAAAAGCATAAAAGGCATAAAGCAGCTTCAAGTTGCAACCACTTAGAACAAGTGTATAACACATCTTAAAGTCTCTAGGCCAATACATCTCTCCAGATGTTTCCATGGGTCTGGGAAGGTTGCCTCAATTGATTATCACATCCCATATGGGAGATGAATGGATACCAGGTGTTGTGAAATGATAAAGGACTCAACTTACCTCTGGCTACCCTGACAGGTCAATTTCTCAGCCAGAGCAATGGAACACACCTGAGCGTACCATGAGTCTATTGGCAGGCCTGTTGCAGAGGACCAACATTTCTAACCGAGCATCTCCCAGCAAAAATATGGCCCTCCAGGCCTCTCTATGTGGCCCTCAAGATTCTCTCCAGGCCACACCTCCTCCCTATCCACACCCCTGCTCCCCAAGCCATACTGCTCCCCAGCCCTGCTAGGCACCCTCCACCAGTGTTTTGCCTGACTGGAATGTGCCCTCAAACTCTTGACAATGCCTTCTGCTTGGTTGATTGGCGAACTGTGCCAAAACCAGTCTATGACAAAGGTAAGATTTACATTGGTTGCTCCATCCACTTTTAGCCCTGCCCCTGACAACCCTGTGTCACCCAGGAAGGTTGCTAAGAAGAAAGCATTGCCCTCAGCCTTAAAAAAAAAAAAAGATGAGTCAAAGGCGGTTCCAGCCTAATCAAAGCCTTAGTGCAATATTTCCACAAGCCCATTTTCTCATTGTTAAGCACATATTTTTTGCTCCATGAGTGTAAAAAAATAATGGAGAGAAGGGAGATGCTTTATTCCCAGTAACATCAGAAGGGTCTTCCCCCACCTAACATCTCCTTAGCATCTGAGCCTTCTGCTTTGATTGTTAACATGAGCTGCTTTAATTAATATCTTAAATATAATTAACTATGGGGGGTTCAGTAGCAGATTTATCACCACAATCAACCTTCGGGCTTTATTTTATCTATAATATCTGAGACAGGAACAATCATGTCAAGCACATGACGGCTTTTCTGAAAGCCCTCAAGGCAGAGTGAACTTTGAATGGTATTTCTATTTGCTGGAGTTCCCCGAGATTTTCAAGTGAGAAGATCCAGGGCTTCTTTCGGTTTGGCAACTTCTAGTTTCCACCAGCTGAAGCATCTCATTGGATCCAATAAACAATAACAGTCAGAACATTAATCCAATAGAAGGAGACAGAGCTTGAGAACTTCCCATGGGTGAGCAGGGAGGACATATTAGGGAGACAAGACTTTGATATTACACAGAGCTGGAACTTAATAGAATGGCTCTGTTTGATTTATATTTACTACCCAAGCTGAAGAGTTAAAGACCACCAGCAATACAGTCCTTACAATGGCATTGCGCAGAAAGTTGTACTCTAGCATAACTCCCCGGACAGTGACATTATGTGGACACTGCAAAGTTTTTACATGTGATGTGATGCAAACCATCAAATGTTTGCTTTTGAATTAAGCAGGCATTGTGAGACAAGAGCTCCCTCAGATGTAAACGATCCTCAGGGACATTATCTTGTTTTAGGAACAATTCTGGGCCTGTCTGACAGCTAAATAAACTCAAATATAACTAGTATTCAAAGCTCTGAACTGTTCCAGTGAGCATGTAGACCTTCGTGAGGCATGGGAGAGTTCCCTGCTTGATCAGGATTGAAGTTAGACTCTGGTAGAAATGTGGGTTGCTAATTCTAATGTGTTGAAACGGATGAAGTGTTTTAAATATGATTTATTGTGATTTATTGTTGCATTTTATGAATGATTTTATTTTTTTGGAAGATGGGATAGAATTTCAATAAAATAAATAATTTTGTCGGAATTCCCCAACATCTCTACAAAGAGCAAATACTTTCAAGTGAATGAAGGGAAAGCACAAGAAGTGACATGATCTGCCGGGGTTATCAGCACAATGGGACTCCCATTTATTTAATGAGACTTGTGTGGGGATGTTTCACCTGAAGAGAATCACACTTAGAAGTTTAGTGCAGTAAAACATTTGCCTGTAAATCAATGGGAATAGCTACTAGGTCTGTTGTGACCCCCTAATTGGCATGAACTTATAATTTCCCCCTTACAGCGTTCTATCAACACCTTATTTTTATTTTTATTTTACATCTATATCACTTGCATGGGCAAGCAACATCTAAATACATCTCTCTGGCATGCATTGTGACTTACCACCCTTGTAAAGGAGTACAGTGGTACCTCCGGTTAAGTACTTAATTCGTTCTGGAGGTCCGTACTTAACCTGAAACTGCTCTTAACCTGAAGAACCACTTTAGCTAATGGGGCCTCCTGCTGCTGCCGCACCGCCGGAGCACGATTTCTGTTCTCATCCTGAAGTAAAGTTCTTAACCTGAAGCACTATTTCTGGGTTAACGGAGTGTGTAACCTGAAGCGTATGTAACACTCCCAGCACAGTTTATTCTCTTGGAAAAGCCAAAATTGAGGCAGGTTTCCTAATCTTGCAGCAACAGGATGCAGATGTTGACTACTGAAGATATTAAGGTTAGTCTACTCCTGCAAGGCTCCTCCTATCTTCTGAGGTCTGCCAGGAAGGTGTGTGTAGAGACTTCACGATTGTGTTCGGAGAGGAGCTGAATTCACCAGGTACATTTCACAGAAAGTGACCAGATCTATCCATTTGCCCATAAAAAGGGTGGATAACCATATACTGAGAGCAACATAACCCAAGCACATACTGGCACTAAACCTATAACGAACCCTATGTGTAATTGCATATCCGCCTCCTGTTTATCCCAGCCTGTTTGGCAAAGCTTAGAATCCTGCTGGGAGGAGCACAGAAGGAAGAAATGCCATGGTGCATCTGCAGCAGCACATCCAAATGCCTTCGTTTGCCCCAGCTGCAACCCAACATGTCTCTCCCGTATCAGTCTCTAGATGGTTTGACTTACCCCTAAAGGCACATTCCTCCATTGTCTCCTGAGACAGATGGGTACCAGTCAGCTCATTTACTCCTGTTTTAAAACAGCTGCACTGGTTGGCAGCTATTGTCAGGTCTAATTCAAGATACCCAGGTTGGTGTTTGATGATGTGTAGGGTGTTCAAAGCCCTAAATTACTTAGGCCCTAAACATCTGAAAGACTGCCTCCTTTCCAACCAGCCTCCTCTGGTGTTAAGATAACCAGAGGAGGGGGCTTTCTCAGTGGTTTCACAAACTTTGCTGGGGACAGAGCCTTCTCTGGGGCAGCCCCTTAACAGTGGAACGCCCTCCCCACAGATGTGCCTCTAGTGTCATCATTGCCCAGTTTCTGCTACATGCTGAAGACACACCTCTTTAGCCTTTGACACCTGAGAGGTTTTCTGATTCTAAATTGCTTTAACTTATTTTAATGTTGTCTTTTTAATAGCCGTAACAGAGTGAAGGAGATGGCGAAGCCACGGCAAGGAGGAAGAGACCATAGATGTGAAAAGGGAAGAGAGTGTCCCTGGGAGAGGGAGACCAGAGTGGTGGTGAGTCCTTTGGCGTGGTACCTTCCCAATGACCCCCTAAAAACCTGGCAGTGCTCCTGGTGCTCCAGGAGACAATCGCTTTCAGGAGACAGTGTGGTGTAGTTGTTAGATCGTTGGACTAGAACCAGGGAGACCCGGGTTCAAATCCCCATTCAACCATGATGCTCACTGGACGCCCTTGAGCCAGTCACCTCCTCTTACCCTAACCTCCCTCACAGGTTTGTTGTGAGGATAAAACAATGAGGAGCAGAACACCACCTTGAGCTCCTTTGAGGAAAGGTGAGGTATAAATGTATCAATAAATAAACAAAGCAACAAAGCAAGGCCCAAAAGTCTCCAAAGAAATGATGAAGATTATGGCTACAGACTTCCCCAGTGCTTCTGCTTAGAGTACCAGATCGATCGCTGCCATCTTAGATATGAATTTTATTTTATTTTTAAGGTAAAAGGCCCTGGTATTTGCCCTATCATGGTGGGTGCTGAGACCAGGTATGCATTGTGTTGTGGCCACTGGCCTTGATTAAATTTAATGACAGCTTATTCAAACAACAACAGTTATAAATTCTGAGCAGTGTACACAAACTAGCATAAATAAAAAATACTGATAAAATCATTAAGCTTTCAAAACAAGTCAACGTCAATTACTCCAAAAATATAGATTAAAATCAACATTTTTTAAATAAAATAAAATGTATGGGTAGGTTTGCCAAAACATAAAAGTTTTTAGCAGGCATTAAAAAATAGAAGAAAGACGCAATGCTTCCCATCAGCAAAAGAAAGATTTTTCCAGCCCTGATCTGATTAAAAAAAAATGCCAAATTTAACTTAAATAGCAGAATGGGCAGGATTTAAGAAGAGACAGCAGAGCATCTGAGAAGCATGCCAAGTATATGAACAGAAGGCACAACTTTATTTTCCCAACTCCCAAACTCATGAAGTTGTGAAGGCAATAAAACAAGGATTTTCGTGCATGAAATAAGAAGGAGTTCTGAGCATTAAGCGAAGAGAGTCTGGCAGCTGAAGTACATTAGCCCCGCTCTGCTAAAGATAACAGGAAAATTCACAACAGCGAAACACCAGGAAATGCGTAAGCAACTACAGTAATATGTGATTCACCGCATATTGCTGGAAATAATAATCTCTAGACCGCTGACATGCATGGTAGAGAAAACAGTCACATATATACCTAACCAACTCAGGTTTGAACCTAATAGTTACTTGGCCTTTCATTCATCTGGGACTCACTACCGGGAAAATGGAGGCAGGTGGATTGGTGCCCTGTCCCAAAATCAGATATCCTTACGTTTAACCTGGAACTTTATTTATTTGTGGTATCTGTGTACATAAAAACCCTGGTTTGTACTACAAGAGTTCATGTATAAACTTAGTTGCTGCATCCCAGTGTATGCACAGACAAGTTACAAAGTGGACCCATAAAGTAGCAGTGGTTTCAATAACAACAGCCACCCATGTACTTTGCCAGATACTCGGAGAGAGCAAGAGAAAGTTAATATTTGGCAGATTCCAGATGCAGCTGAATGCAAGCTAAAAATAAATTTTCTTTGTTTCTCTTCTTAATGGCCAGTCATTAAGGCAACTGTGCAAATGTAACATATTGTGAAGGTTCTCTTAAGAGCTGCTTTCATCCATCTTTATTATTTATTGGTTCAAGTCAGATGACACAACTGAGCTACTTTATAGTTGGAGGTGCGGCTGATGGGCTGTTTGCCCTATCTGACCTTGGAAAGGGCAAACGTAGTTTAAAGATGTTTATAAATGGTAAATTTCGTGGCAGAGAATGATGTGAAAATAAATCGAGCACACTCCTGAAATGATTAAAAGGAGGACATTGTATAAACAGGATGCTGCAGTGGGCAAGCTTCTGAAAAGTACGATACAACGCTGGGAGCCAGAGCGAGCCGTGAATCAATGTGTTCCACAAGCGGATCATTATAAAGGATTTCTGTCATTGCTCTTGCTGGAAACGGCATTCGTTTCGAGGGCAATGGCTGCAACGTTTAACAATGGATTACCTGTGGGATGTTGATGTTTAACATTATAGAGAAATGCGAGGTGAACTGGAATGCCTTTCATAATTGAACAATGAAACAATTCATCACTCCCAAATGAACAAATTAAACAGCCAGGGCCCTACCTATCTGAGAGACCAATGCTTTCCATTCATGCTCCAATCTGCTAGGGGCTGCTTTGAAACTACTTACATTGTTTCATGCTTGTTTTTGTAAATGCTGAGAAGGACCTCCTGGTTTCGTCTTTGTCAATGACTTTCAGCACCTGATGCAAAAACGGCCATGTTGGCTTGATGTTGCCCTTTGTGTACCATTTGCCTGCATTGCCATTTATTTATTTTACTTTTATTTATGCATTTTTAATAGCTTTTATACACACATCATACAGTTCCCATCTCTTTTCTTTATTCCTAAGACTTTCCATCTATCTGTGGCATTCCAGGGAAATCTTGATCTGCTGCATATCCTGGTATTTCACCCATTATCATCTCAAGTCTTCCTTTTTTGATGTTATCTGCTGCTCATATGTTAATTCTTACTTGTATGTTAAATTGTATATTGTACCCTCTAAAATAATCTCCCAAACACCTCCACTCTTCTCTTAACTCATCATTATTCCTTAGTTTCACAGTCATAGTTACTAGTTGCCATTTAATCCTGTTGAATGTGGGGACACACATTTTTTGCCAATAAAATCATACACTGACACCAGGTTGAACTTGCAATGGGAAACCATGGTTTTCCACTGTGAGAATAAACTATAGCAAGCCATGGGCTCACATGTTCTCCCAACCTTCTCCTCTTCCTCTGTGTTTACATTCTTCTTCCAGTACCTTGTGATGTCCTAGCTCAGAAAACTGTGGTTTGTTTAAATTATAGTCAGTGAGAACAAATCAGGGTTTCAGAATCTAGCTCCTTGACAAACCATAGCTGAAACAAGCTGCAAGTTCCTCAGTTTTGAGGGGTTCTGGTTTGTTCAAAACTGGAGATTAATGTTTGACATTTCCCTTCTGACACAGGAAAGAAGAGATGTGGGGAGAGAAGAACATGGGAGCCAAGTTCACTCAGAATGATTCATCCTGTGGCATATCTGAACTGGTCCAAAGGCTGTCCTGATGATGTCACAGACATTTGGAAACTCAGTCATGTGAGTTACTACAACCAATCAGATTGAATGGGACTGGAATTATAGAGAAGCACATTTGTTATCTACATGGACCAAGGCCTAATGGGAGGCTGCTCTTCCTGGAAGAGCATAATGGCATGGTAAAGGTTGGCTTGGCCCCATTCATTGGCCAAAGAAGGCACTATTGCTCTCCATTTGCATATAGAAAGAACACTCTATTCTCACAGCCAGTTGCCCTGGCGGTATGGAAGTAAGGGGAAAGGACCCTGACCCTGGCTATTGGCCAAAAGGGTCACTAATGCAAGCAAGGAGACCAGCAAGGTCTTTTGTGTTTTATTCAGTTTGTACCTTGTATACCATGCAATGAAGTGGTCTATACAATTTGTTAAAGAAATGCATAGCTTCATAAGTGGTTGCTGTTTTGCTTATCCTCCATATCTATAGCCCACTGTTCCTCAGAAGGGAAAGCTATCCAGCTAGTGTCTCATTTTATCCTAACATAAATCCTGTGTGGTAGGTCAGACTGAGATAGATTGAATAGCCTTGGTCCAAATAATTGTTCCATGAGCATCAGTATGAAGTCCTGTATTCTAGCTGCCACACCAAAGTAGAAAAATCAGCATCTCAGTTAACTGGTAACTGGGCAAATGCTGCCAAAATAGTCCCCCCCCCCTTCATTATACCTGTCCAAAGACATCCAAAAAAAATTAAGTTCATGCCAGCATAGAGCACATTATGGTTACAGTCTCAAGATAATATGGATGCCTTAAGTACTCACAAAGTCTTTCTTTGCCACCTCTGCATTTAAGAAACACATGGCAGCTGTTAATGCCTCTGCTGTACTTCTAATAGACTAAGCGTCTCATCGACAATGTTTTTCCAGCTACGTGAAAACAGATCTACATCATACATAGCTGTGAAGTCTGGACAAAGATTGCGCTGCGCTGCGATGCCAAATGTTCTCTGTTGTCCTCGGGGCATTGGAGTTCTTTATTTTTGGTCAGGCAGGCAATGGCTATCAATTAAAACTAAAATGAAATAAAAAAACCGGATTCATCTCTAGAATTTAGATCTTACTTTCTAATCCAAACCTGGTTCCTGTTATTACTAGCCCCCTGTGACTATTAGAGAGAGTCTTCCCAACCCAATGTTCCTGATATTTCCTTAATGGCATGGAGTCTGGAGTGTAGCTAACAAAAAGCATATTACCAAAATTTGAATGTGCATAATGGAAAACATTTCACTGGGCTTTCTCCAGAGAATGATGTATTGTGGCCACACCCTCCTCGATGAGCGTGGAGAGCTTATCTCTCAAAGGAAAGCAAAATTATATTTAGTCCATTACAGAGATCTTTAACGGGGAAGGGAATGTTTTTTAGAAACACCACACACACACACACACACAGTTTCTCTTTGCCATGCTGTTAGTGACCCTTATTTTTACTGTGTATGGAATAAAAATTCATGAGCAGATGTCTCACTTTGCCATTGTAAGCACAACCTTAAAGAGGTTAAAAGCAGAAAAAAGGGGCTCTTAGTGCATAGACATTTTGGAAACAGATGTTTGGTGTCTAGTATGTGATTTCTATTCATACCCCCCTTCCTTTTGAGTGTGTGCATGTGTGCTAAGTAGAGATTGTGAATTGTATTCATATCACTTTAAACAGTCGCGGCTCCCACCCACCCCCCAAAGAATTCTGGGAACTGTAGTTTGTTAAGGGTGCTGAGAGTTCTACAACTCCAGAGCTACAATTCTTAGAGGTTTAAAAGTCAAACCCTCTTCCCAGAGAACTCTGGGAATTGTAGCTCTGTGAAGGGAACTGGGGTTTGCACTCACCACCCTTAACAAACTACAGTTCTCAGGATTCCTTGGAGGAAGCCATGGTAGTTTAAAGTTGTATAATTCTGCTTTCAATTTATAGTGCAGGTGTGACTTGTTTTTGTTTGTTTTTTTTTTAGAAATGCAGCAGGAACTGTCTCTAACTCCACAGGAAGTGCAAATGGGAGCTGTTGGCTATTGAGAGTCACTGCAGTTACTTTAGAATTATTAGTTTGTTTACTGGGTAACTGTGCCATGCAATTATACTCCTGCTTTGCTTTCAGCGTGGAATTAAGTTTCAGACTGCCCTTAGACAGGAGCTTTAAAAATCAATCATACAAGAATCTGGGTTACTGTGAATTGCCAACACAATAACAGTCCCTTCATCTCTTCACATGGTGTGACTATGAAGGAGCTCCACTCCTCTCACATTCAACTTCTCTGTAAGTGGGATATGGCTTAGCAAAACCTTGCCCTTTTGCCCTCCAGATGTTTGGACTACAATTCCTATCAGCCCCAGCTACCATGGTCAATAGGCAGGGATGATGGGAGTTGTAGTACAGAATACCTGGAGAGCGGCAGGTTGGGGAAGAATTGTAGAGCTGGAAAGGACCTCGAGGGTCATCTAGTCCAACCCCCTGCAATGTAGAAATCTCATCCATGACAGATGGCCATCCAACCTCTGCTTAAAAACCTCCAAGGAAGGAGAAATCACCACCTCCCAAGGGAGAGTGTTTCACTGTCAACCCAGCTCTTACTGTTTGAAACTTCTTCCTAATGTTTGTGTGGAATTTCCTTTCTTGTAATTTGAAGTCATTGATTCGAGTCCTACCCTCCAGAGCAGGAGAGAACAAGCTTGCTCCATCTGCTGTGTGACAGCCCTTCAGATAATGAAGATGGCTATCATATCTCCTCTCAATCTCCTCTTTTCCTGGCTAAGCATACCAAGCTCCTTCAACCGTTCCTCATAAGGCTTAGTTTCCAGACCCTTGAATATCTTGGTTTCCCTCCTCTGCACAAGCTGAATAACACTTATCCCAATACTGAACAGATCCTTGGAGGACCCCATGTCTTACTTCTCTGCACTGAGAGATCTGCTTGTTTTACGCATGTTGTTTAGCCAGCAACTGATTCATACAATAACCCACTCTCCTATCCCATGACTGCTAAGTTTACTCAAAAGCCTCTGTCAAAGGTTTACCTATAACAGTTGTGCTTATTTGAAGAATTTGAACGGAGACAGCTTTTCTCACTACTGCCATGCTTCAATTCAGCAATCTGGCCTCCACACAATATAAAGTATGGAAGATATGGCCTGGATCCAACTGCAGTCAAGGGCAACTGATGGCAGCCAGTGGCCTTGGTAGCTGGTCCCTGTTTGTATCTATTTAGTTCAGTGGGGCTCACATCAGAATGAATATGGATGGGATATCAGATCCATGCAACTGTCTTCTACTGCATCTGGTTACTTTGGGAGCAAGACATTGGAATTTAGCGGCAAATAATTGTTCGGAACTCCCAGTGAGTAAGCAGGCAAGAAATGCATTTCTGACTTCAGAGGTACCTGGATGGGTGGTTTTTCAAAATAATAATAATAATAAAGTTCACTAAAGGGAGTAGGAGAAATCCTTAGGACAAAAGGATATGATGGATGATAGCCCTGTGGCTTAAATTGCCATTCCAAAACCATATTTTGTAGCAAGCGCACAATCCAAAAAAACCACCCACTCAGACTCTGATCTTGCTAGATGAAGTTGCATTAAACAGTAATGCCTTTTTCCTTTAGTAATTGTTTTTATGGTCAGTTGGGTTGCCAGTTTATTAAAGAACAGTTCTTTTATTTCCATTTTGGAATTACCCAGGCGTTTTATAAATGATGCAGTCATGACTGTTCCTGGCTTCAACATGGCTTCATTTTGCTTGAGTAATAATAATGAACTGCTAGATTTTAGCAGTACGTGGGCTGCTTGCAGATAATCGACAGGCATTCCTGCAAGCATATCTTTCTTACGCTTGGTGGCCCATCTGTCTCTGCACCTTCTATAATGAAATGTGCCCTAGAGGTGTTTAACAGTCCTGGTATTCTCCTCCCAGAGGACCACATGAATCCAACAAAGGAGGCAGGACAGAGTGGATGCAGGTGACCTCCCTGGGGCACAAACCTGGGCAGTGCGTATGGAGGTCCTGGGCTGCCCAGATGATGACCCCACTTTTGGCCCTGCTGATGTGGTCCAAAGGAAAACAGAGCAATATGTTTGTCACCAGCTTGGCTGCAGGAGTTTCTGGAAGGAGGCATACAAGGCATCAGCCTATTGCCTTAGGGACTCCACTCTGGATTTGTATAGGGTTTACTCCTTGGCCTTTTCTTACTCCAAATATATCCTGCAAGGCAGTGGAGGTTTAGGATCAGAGTTTCCTTTCTCCTAGATGGGCCACCTTCCCAGGTTGAGGAGCCCCATCTGGCCCTTATTTCCCTCTGCATCTCATGCAGAAACCACCTTCTTGACCATGCGTAGGCAAACTAAGGCCTGGGGGCTGGATCCAGCCCAATAGCCTTCTAAAACTGGCCTGTGGACAGTCTGGGAATCAGCGTGTTTTTAAATCAGCATCCTTTTATTTAAAATACATCTCTGGGTTATTTGTGGGGCCTGCCTGGTGTTTTTACATGAGTAGAATGTGTGCTTTTATTTAAAATGCATCTCTGGGTTATTTGTGGGGCATAGGAATTCATTCCCCCCCCCCTTCGAAATATAGTCTGGCTCCCCACAAGGTCTGAGTGACAGTGGACCAGCCCCCTGCTGAAAAAGTTTGCTGACCCCTATTCTTGACCATTAAACCCACTATTGTCTCATTTGCTCAATCTGCCTGAGCCTGTCTTCACATGCAGGAAAAGTCCTTTACTCACTGAGACCCATCAGCTACTCTCTTCTAGTTTAGCCAGCCAGACAAAGCTTTTCTTGGGATGTGGCCAATGTTGCATGCTGACAGCTTCTAGGAGCCACAGGTGAGAGTTGAGTGCAAGGTAGGGGGACCAATGATGGATGAAGTGATGCTATTTGTCTGGGATCCCTCTAGAATGGCTGGAGGCAGTTTTGAAGAGAGTCCCTGGAAGGCAACCCGTGACAACGACAAGTAGGTAAAGGTTCAACCAAAGCCTCAGAGTTTCAGCCTCCTCCTCAGGTCTTCAGCCTGACCTGGCCTGTGAATGCAATAGAACTACAGTAGACTGTACCACTTCTGGTTGCACTTGGCTCCCATGAAACCTCCCTTCCCATTAGGAGGAATTGTTCCCATTGTGTTTTCTAGATGCAATGTGTTATGTAAGTGAGGATTCATAAATGGGATTCCTCGCCTCTAAATTGACGTGCTACAGCTCCTTTGTACCAACTCTTTCACATCATGTGCTAATTCCTAGGCAGAAGTGGCTCAGTAGTAAGGACAGAGCAGCAATGCTATCTTCTGAGCGGATGGATCACCATTGCATACCAGGAGGGAGATTGAGAGAAACAAGGTGGTAGAGAGGTCAGCACAGTGCACACACATGAGCAGGAGTGTTGGATAGGCTCCGCAGCCGCATTTGCACTGTGACAACCTCTCTACCATCTCACCCTTCTCCCAGGAAGCAACAGCAGCCCTTCTGCCTGTACACAAGTCTTGTGGCTCAGCTCCACCCAGTGAGCCATTTCTGTTCCTAGGCCTCAGGCTGGGAAAGAAGCAGCTCAGTTTTCACCTGGGCAGCCAGAGGCTGAATTTTATTGTCCCTCTCTTCACAGTGAAGCTTGGTGTGATTTCGCATGCAGTCAGCCAAGCAAACCTCCCTGTGCATTTCTTGCTCTGCAGTGTTTCCACCTGCCACTATCAGACTTGCTAGTCTCTCCTTTGCTAAGCCAGGAGACAGGCACGAGCAATATGAGGCAACTCCCAATTTGTCAATAGCCACTCCCAGCCATTAGATAAGGTTTGCGACAGTCAAGATGAAAGAGATTGAGGACCTTGTAAATTCACAGAGGAACCTTGAACATTGCCTGGTAGTGTGTGGGCAGCCATTGTAGTCTTTTGAACAATGCAGTTATGTGCTGGTGATAGTTTGCCCCCAGCAACAGATTCTTTTGACCTTTTCTGGCCTGTGAAAAGGACCACCTGGTTGATCCTCACCCCCCAATAAGCCTTCAAAGAAGCTTTGAGATGAAATAGTGTCGAATTCTGGTGTTATGAGTGTGGGTTTCCTTCTCCTACCCCTTTGAGACCTTTGGTGAGAACTGAAGCTGTCTTACAGGTTCTGGAACAAACTTTGGCATTATTCCTGGCAACGTCTAGAGGAAAAGATGTGGATAACCACTTCAAAAGTCATTTTTTTCATTTTTCAAAATATGCATTATTCTCCTGGCATTGACTAGACAGTATTCTCCCTCAAGCTTCCTAGTGCCATAAATTAAATATTCTAAACTTAGTTTAGGATAATAATGAAAGTCCTTTGATGTCAGCCTAATTTCTAATAGCGCTAAATGCAGCAAAGCTCAGCGCGCCGTCCTCATTAACCAGAAACACACTGCGGTGTAAGTTCTCGCCGCAACGCAGGATTTCTCCTTTGTATCTAAGGAAGTTGGGACGTTTCTCTGCATCAAAAACAGAGCTGTTCATCTATGGCTCAATCTAAAGCCCCATGAAATCAATGAAAAACCTTCCACTGCAGTATCAAAAAGAGTTACCAAGAAGCATTTTGCTCCTAGTTATAGAGATACAGTCTGGGTGACTTGGCCTCTTGTGTTGGAATGGAATACCCAAATGTATCAGCCTCTGGCCAAGCAACCTGCCAGGGCAGGAGCCCCCAGAATTCATTTTTGGAAAATATTTGTGATGGAACAACCCAGAATGCTGTGCAGAGAAGGGCTTCCACTGCTACAAGTGACTTCCACGGCTCCAATTGGCATATGCATAGTATGTATGGATATTTCTCATTCCTGCCAGCCCCTGAAGATACAAAACAGAGATTCAGAGTCCATTCTAATAATATGCTGCCAAGCAACTGTCACAGAAACAACCTCACTTGTGCACAACATCAACGTAACTCATTGGAGACTAGATAAGATCTCACAAAATATAATCCATGATACATTTTTATTTTAGGAAATGTTGACCCTGTCTTTCCATCCAAGGGTTCTCAGAGCAGCCAACGATTTTTTTTTTTTAAAAACCCAAAAATAATTCACAGTGCATTAAATCTGATGTCTTCCTTGGTTCCAAATCCACATCAAGGCAGAAGGGTTTTTTTTTTTTTATAAAAAAGCATTTTTTTTCATCTCTTGAAAAACAACAACAACATATGTTTCTTTTAATTAAAGTAATCAGTGCAAACTTATTTAACCAAAACACAGGGGTCAATGTAACGGTGGGGCAGAGAATCATCATGGAGAGTTTAAAACTGATTAATCAGAAATAGCAGACACAGCTTTTGCTGATTAGGATTGGGATTTCGCCTCGTTCCACTCTCCCCCCAACCACAAGTCCTACCACTGTTGTGGAGGTGTTTGTTGCAAGGTTTTCTAGTTGTAACTGGTTTGTTTTTTGTCAGGTCACTGCCTGAGTCAGGTCAGGGCTTGGCTTGGCTTTGAAACAATGTCCTCTTTCAAACTGGCCTCACAAGAGACAGTGCAAATGTTCAAGTTGTCAATTAGCAAGAGAAAGTGGGTCATGTCTCCCCTGGAAAACCTAGAACACTCAGATTTCCATTCTAAAATGGAAACAAATGTGAAAGCCAGCATTCAAAATACCTTTCTCTTTTCTTTTTCAGCATCACGCAAAATATCTAAAAGCCTTCGTGAAACAATAATGCGATGCCTTCACTTTATTTTGCTGTTTTTCAGTGAGTTGAGGCGATAAGCAGAACAGACCAAAGATATATGAGGGAGGCCCTGTAAGCTTTCTCTCATATGCACATTGTGACCTGGTCTCTGCAACTCATTGCAAAAGCTTACAATCATAAAATTGTGCCCGCAGATTTGTGGAATTGCCTCCCACCAAAAAGAGGGGGGATGCCTGTTTTAAGGACCTTGTGGTCCATTTAAGAGTGCAATAAAAAACTTTTTTTAAAAAAAAATCGGATTTGCTTTCAAATACTGACAGTGAGATTTCAGAGTTGCAAGCACGGCCTGCTACTTCTGTTTTAAGAGTTGATTGCATTTTTTTGTTTATCTTACTGTTTTAGTGGTGTTATTGGTGACATTCTTCTTGGTAATACCTTTTCAAAAAGCAGATTTTAAATGCTCTAAATAAAAATAAGAACCATAAACTGCTATGACTCTATACCTAGGATGGGGGGGGGGAGGAGAGACGGTGCCTTTTCCATTCACATCTCCTCAGTATTGTTGGACTTCAACTCCCACATGCCCCACCCATTGTGGACGATGGTCAGGGGCGATGGGAATTGTGGTCCAGCAACGTCTCAAGGTTTCCCTAATTCTTTCCCCTGCACTAAGCCATCTTTCTTATATGGTAGAAATTTAATCACTGAGTGTACCTCACGACACAGAGACCTGAAGGCAGTACAAGGAGGGGTTTTATGTTTTCAGAGGCATTCTTAAATATCAAAGTAACATAGGAGACACCTAAAAAACAACAACAGCCTACCAAGAATGTTAAAGAAATTAAAAATGAAATGAAACATTTTTAAAATAAAATTAAAGCATTAATAAGATGTAAAAACGTTTCAAAACAAATCACATACCCTCACAGGTAATAATTTCAGGGTTCAATACCTTTCAGGCATCGAACAGCTGGGCAAAGATGTGTTTAAATGCCATCTTGTTGTTAATAATGAGGGAGAAAAAGGTGCACCACCCCAGGGAAGGCATTCCAAAAAGACAGAGCCACCACCAGGAAGGCCGTACTGTAGCTCAGCGCATAGCTGTCAACTTTCCCCTTTTTTTAAGGGAAATTCCCTTATTCCGAATAGGATTCTTTGCAAGAAAAGGGAAAAGTTGAAAGCTATGGCTCAGCGGCCTCAGGGGAGGCCACCACCACCACCAGTGCCAATCAATCAATCAATCTCAACCCTCTCTTCTGCCTCTTACTTCCTGGCTCCCTCAACAAGTGATTGATGTCAGAGCAAATGGCATTCACCATCTATTTGTGCACTGAATGGGCACAATTCTCCACTGCACCCAAGAATCTTTGGATTGGGGCAATTACTTGGAAACAAGCCCCCGTGATATCTGTAGCACTGATATCCAAATATGCGCGTTTCAGATCGAAGCCTACAGTGACAATCCTTTGCAAATTCTCCAGGGATTGCAGCTCAGCGGCATGCTTTCTAAATGTACATGCTTTGGCTCACACTGTGAACATGAAGTCAGAAGCATTAAAAACGCTATAATAAAGGCATGACAAATGACTGTGCTAACAGTATGTATCGATAATGGCATGTATTAATGAGAGGGTTGCTCCATTTCCCTTTTCATCAGGTTGTCAGCTCAGGAGAGAATTTCTTTTATCCATCTGATGGCATTTCCCCCGCCGACACTGATGTCTAAAATCATGCACTCAGTCTGATTGTTACTTTGGCTCAAGCATTTAGCCCAATAGCCGCAGTGACCTTTTGGAAGTCTAAAAACATATAGAAATGTACAAAAAAAATTAAAGCACCACAGAGCTGGAAAAATACAGGGTATGGAGCTATGTGACCCAGGGACCCAAGGTACAGTGGTACCTTGGGTTAAGAACTTAATTTGTTCTAGAGGCCCGTTCTTAACCTGAAACTGCTCTTAACCTGAGGTACCACTTTAGCTAATGGGGCCTCCCATTGCTGCCATGCCGCTGCGGCAAGATTTCTGTTCTCATCCTGAAGCAAAGTTCTTAACCTGAGGTAATATTTCTGAGTTAGTGGAGTCTGTAACTAAAGTGTCTGTAACCTGAAGTGTCTGTAACCTGAGGTACCACTGTACAACCTTTAGAAGAGATGTGAGGGGAAGGTTTTTTATGTTTAATGTTTTATTATGTTTTTATATATGTTAGAGGCAACCCAGTCAGATGGGTGGAGTATAAATAAAACTTCTTCTTCTTCTTCTTCTTCTTCTTCTTCTTCTTCTTCTTCTTCTTGAATAGGACATCCCTGTTTTCATTTGAGAAATGTTGGAGGGTATGCATGCAGCCCAGCATTTATCCAAGAATATAAGATGTGGGAAGAATTTGTTGCCATTTCGTGTTACAAGTAGGAGCACATGTGGTGTGCCTCCCTCCCCAGAAACCAAGCCTATATCTTAATAGTTCCCCTCTACCTCCCCCCTGCCACCGCCCCACACCTTCCGACTTAATTGCCAGCGAAGATGAAAGCCAAGAGTCGAAAAGCTAAAGGTCAGGCTCCACCTGTTCTAACAGCAGCTCCGTTTTCTGCGAGATAGCAAACAATGGCGGCAGATAAGTAAGAGATTACAGCAATGCATTCGTCCAGTGGAGGCAATGAAAGCACAGCTTACGCTCACCCCATTCACATACAGGAAAGAGAAATGGCCAGGCTAGATGTGTTTAGATTGTAAGGCTGGGCATACAAAGGAGTGTATGGTGACAAGGTAAAAGGTTGAGTAAGAGTTACAAGGTGCCATAGCCCTACAGGTGCCCAAAGAATAAGGCAGATTGAAAGTGGGGGTTTTTTTTAAAAAAAAAAAGAAGAAGAAAGAAAGAAATCTGCTTTTAATAGGCTAAGCCCTTTTAAAAAAATAATAGGCAGGATTTACATTATTAAAAAGACTGGAAATGCAGAAAAGATTAAACTCTGATAAGCGGCCACCATAAACCTTTGACTTGTACTGTATCAATATTCTGTGGACCTTCTCTATGGCTGCACCTAAATTGTGGAGCTCCTTGCTTCACTCCCATCTTCATTCGAGCTGAATGCATATGAGAGGCACACTTTCTCCATTGTTTCCCAAGACAGACGGGTGCCAATGAAAAATTGTGTATTCTATTGGTCATAGGCCATAGGCGTCGTCCTTTTAAAGTTTTTGGATCTTGTCATATCTGAGTTTTAGAAATGCATGATGCTTAATTAGTGCCTTAACTTTGTTTCAGGAGTGGTGAAACTTTGGCCCTCCAGATGTTGCTAAACTGCAGCTCCCATCAGCCCTTGCAGCATCTGGAGGACCAAAAGTGTCCCACGGTCACGTTATTCTTCTGCATCTACAGTGGTGCCCCGCAAGACGAACGCCTCGCAAGACGAAAAACCCGCTAGACGAAAGGGTTTTCTGTTTTGGAGGCGCTTCGCAAAACGAATTCCCCTATGGGGTTGCTTCGCAAGACAAAAAAAGTCTTGCATCCCCCCGCGGGTTTTTTTCGCTTTTTTCGCCCTTTTCTTAAGCCGCTAAGCCGCTTATCAGCTGTTCCGCTGATAAGCCGCTTAACAGCTGATCGCTGGAAGCCGCTTGACAGCTGTAGCGCTAATCCGCTAAGCTGTCAATGGGCTTGCTTCGCAAGACGAAAAAACCGCTAGACGAAGAGAATCGCAGAACGAATGTATTTATTGGCCAGGGAATATATTTTCGGTAATTGATTTTTAAAAAAACAACCTATAGAATTGCGAACGGAAGTTAGTTATAACTTCAAAGATCCTGAGCATGTCTTCTTGCTGTACAGAACACATTTGCTTGGATCCTGACCTTGTTTTTGGAGACAGAAGAGGGAGAAGGAGCAACTTTTGCCTCTTTCCTCTTCCTCCTTGCACCCTCCCAAAATCTGCTCTTGTCAACATTTTAGTGTCCATTTCTCCAAATGCACACATTTTTGCAATAGCATATTATATTCACTAATATATTTTATGCACTCTTTCCTCTAAGATATTCTTTTTTTATACCCCCTCCCTTTTGTTGGAAGATTGCAATATTCGGAGTAGTGTACATTTGGAAGAATAGCTGCATTTTAGTTCACATATTGCTTCAAGAAGTGCAAATTAAGTAGCTTCATATTTAAATGTGAAGGGAACCCGATTCCACCCGCCTTCCTACTTCTTGGTAGCCAGACAAAGTCGGTGCGAACATTTCACATACCTTTGGGTTTATCCAACAATGTCTTCCCAGTGTGTGCTACTTCTTCAAGAATGTTAAGCTTCTCCATTCTGATTCAATTTTCAGAAATGATCCTATAAAGCCCCCAAAAATGCACTTGAAAGAAATAACCACCGCTTTATGGAGCAATAGAAAATAGCCACCCACTGCTAGGGAGTAGGTAGAGAGCTTGGTAAGTAAGGGGAATGATTTGCCAAGCCAGTTAAAAGATAATTGAAACCTGAAATTAAAACAATCCGCAAATCCCCAAATGATTATCATGGATGCAGGGGCAGAAGGGAGACTTTCAGAATAATAATAAAAACACTGTACATCTAAGTAGTTAGGGGTTGCTGAAGGTGTTCAACCAACAGAGGCTGGCCTGAGTCCTGGATTGTCCTCCAGAGGCCATGGGGCCCAATGACCTTGCTGGCTACTCATGTTGCACGCAGCGTAAGGGGCTGCTAAAAAACTTGCATCTGTTGCTGTTTTTCACCCATGCTCCCCACACATCTTCCCTAGGATCCATACCATTTTTCAGGTGGATTTTCTAGCGGTGATGGCCGGTGCTCATTGGATTGGTATGAGTAGGATGAGCCAGAACCAATGACCGTTAAAGCTAAGTTCATCTAATTATGTTGCCATCCTCGTCTCTGCTGAGCACTACAAGGGCAACACTGAAACTGAAAAGGCCAGCAGGAAGTCCCTCCCCCAATTATGGCAATCTTCTTTATTTTTTCCCCAAAAGGGGGAAGCCAGAAATTATTGGTAAGCATCAGAAGGAAAACAAGTATGTTATTTTTCATTCTTGACTTCCAGTCATAATGCCACTACCGAGCTTCAGGAGGAGGTGGGGTTGCGGGCTCTCGACCCCCCCCACACACACTCCCGCGGGGCTGGCGTCAGCCTCGTGGGAAGCAGGGATTCCCCTTGTTTCGCATCACCGCGCACCAGCCAATCGGCTGGCGGCAGGGGCGGGCCTTCTAGAGTCCACTTAAGGTCGGGGCAGCCCTTGGCTCGCCCCTTTTCTCTCTTACAGCTGACGCGGTTTCCCACCCACCCACCCCTTAGGTTTGCCATCGACATTGCTATGGGCTTCGGCTGGTTGCCGCAAGGGGCCAGGTAGGAATTTTTCCATTTGGCTAATTGGCTGGTTTTTGGAGCCACTTGGTTTTTTCGCCTACCTCGTAGCAAATTGTCACAACTTCCTCGGTTTTGGCGGTAGGCATTGGCCGGGGTATTGTCATGCAAATGAGATCGGGGGGGAGGAGCGCCATCACCTCCCCCAAGCTTGAAGGGTAGTTCGTTAAAGGACTCCGAGGGGCGACGCCTCGTCCGGAACCTACGGAGGCTAGGGCCTAAAGCGCGTCCCCGAGCGGTAACCCCTCGGGGAGCGCCTAGGGATATGCATCTCGGGTAGCTCCCCCTGTTGGTGTTTAACCCTTCCCGGTTAGACCGGATAGTCGGTTAGGGGCCAATGCCTAAAGCCAATACCTCTCTTACCTGTAATCAATAAAGTTGTGGCCATTTTCACCCATTAACCTAAATACTTGTGTCCGGTGTCTTCATTCATTCCACCTGTGGGGGGGGGGAGGGAATAGCCACGCAATAAACAGCAGAGTTTTGAAACTGTTCAGGGATACTGTTAAATAAAGACACTTGTCAAGTTTTCTTTTTTAATGAGCTTGTTAAAAATTCAGATCTGGGGTTCTGTATTTATTTTTTTCCTTGTGTGTGTAAAATGATCGTTTTCTTTCATTTAGAAAGAACATGTTTTGGCAGATCACAGCTTCGGAATGCAGAAAGACATGTTGTCGCAATTAAAAAGAAAAGCTTTCAGATTAACCATCGCGTAAGGGTTGAACGCTTCCTTTGGGTTCTCTTGCATTTTATCATTGTATTAACATTTGTGCCCTGGGGGGCAACATGGATTGTTTTGACAGCATGAAACCGCACTTTTGACAACTTTAGCTGCGATCCCACCCCCACCCCCACTCCGCAAGTTCTTGTATATCTTTTAACATATTATTACATTATGCAATAACAACTCATGAATCCAGCACCTTTGACAACAAAGGCCCCACCTGCACCATGCATTTAAAGCAGCATCATACCAGTTGAAGCAGACATGGCTTCCCCCAGAGAATCCTGGGAACTGTCATTTGTTAAGGGAGCTGAGAGTTTTTAGCCTATTCCCCTTCCAGAGCTACAGTTTCCAGAGTTTCCTCAGGAAGAGGGATCATTAATCCACCCTGCATAATTGTAGCTCTAAAAGTGGGACGGGATCTCCTGTTCATACTCCTGTTTACTGTGCACACACTTCATTTCCAGTCCTGGGTTTTAAATCTGTGTCCACACGATACTATCATAAATGGCTATTTACCCTATACACCTTGGTTCTCGAACTTAATCCATTCCGGGAGTCCATTCGACCCCCAAAACCATTCAAAAACCAAGGTGTGGCTTCCAATTGGCTGCAGGAGCTTCCTGAACTCAATCAGAAGCCACAGTGGACATTCGGCTTCCAAAAAAATGTCCACAAACCGGAACACTCACTTCTGGGTTTGTGGCCTTCGGGAACCAATTTGTTTGACCACTAAGCCGTTCGGGAACCAAGGTAGCACTGTGCTTTGATAATACTGCTTGGTGCATTTTTTCTCAGACCAACTTCACACCCCATCTTTGCATGGGTTAAAGGCAGCATCGCCCCCCTAGAGGCTGGAGGGTGGGAAAGAGCTGTGAAGCACACTGGAGGAAAAACAACTTAGCTGTGCTGTAAAGAGGCAACGTGAACAACATGCCCTTTGTCAAAATGTTGGTGGGGAGAGTTTGAGTTCTCCTTCACCCCAGACCCCCCAGATGAAAGCTGAATCCCTGGAAGAACAGGACTTATAGTTCAATGGTAGAGTACAGCACATCCTTTGCATTTGTGAGATAACAATGTTTTCCGTTGATTTCATTCATTTGTGAGGGTGGGTGAAAGAGAAAAAGAACTTAGGAAGTTGCCTTCTATTGAGTCAGACCTTGTGTCCATCTAACCTGGTACTGTCAACCCTGACTGGCAGCAGCTCTCCAGGGTTTCAGATGGGGGCATTTGCCAGCCCAACCTGAGACCCTTTGCATGGAAAGTATATGCTGAGGTATAGATCTGCCCTCTTTTTTTCCCATTGCTATTCACAGCACCATTTTTACAGCATCAGGCAAGTTTCTTTTTAGGGTGAGAACCAAGGACTCATGCTTGGAGTTTAAACATGCTGAAAAACTCCTGCCTTTGCTCTTGAATTCCTCTGAAATGGAGCTCTGTTGCTTCTGATGGCGGACTAACACCTAGGAAAAGAAATAAATGTATGCCAACAACCCAGCTCATACCACACAAAGTGTCAGACTACCCTTTCCCAGACACATGGAAGGAATCTGCCATGTACCATCTCATTAACCACCTGCAAACATTTTGGTGATGCAATCCCCATGTTATGCCATGCATTTGTTTTCATATTCTGTACAGTATTTGCAATATATTTTTAATCAAAGCAAAGCTCGCTTTCATCCGTCAAAGCCAAACGTCTCCTTTCAGACCATTTGTTGACTCTTTTCAATACCCATCCTTCATTTCAGTTCTTCTCCCAAGGCGTACTGCAGCCAAGCAGAAAAGTATTATTTTAACAAATGGAACGGGGTTCAGCAAAGGCTATTTCTGAATTCAGAGGCAATCAAAACACAGAGGGAAAGATTCTGTCCTCTGCTCCTGTTGGCCCAAGAATGAAGAAGAAATTCAAAATTGATTGCACCCCTTTGTCCCATTATATGTAACAACAGCGCTTCCTACCATAATGGTTAAAAATAGGGAAAAGACTTGCTGAGAAACTCAGTGTTGAGCTTATCCATATGGATGTTTTTCTGATTCCCATGTCACTCCTTAATCTTCTTGCCATACATCCAGTTCAACTAAAAATACAAGACTTGCATATTATATCACAGAATTATAGAAAATTGTAGAGTTGGAAGAGACCATGAGGATCATCGAGTCCAATCCCCTGCAATGAAGCTGTCCCATAGGGGGATCGAACCTGCAACCTTGGCATTATCAGTACCACGCTATAACCAACATACATTTTATATTCATTATTATACTTCAAATATTATATGAATATCATAAGTTTATGAGTATACTTATACCATAAGTATATAATGTTTGATCGTATCAGTATTTTTAATTGATCTTTTATATTGTTTTATGCAAATCCTTAGAGGCTTTCATTGATTAACCAGGATTTAAATCCCATCAAAATAAATTGAAAGGCAGACCCAGGCCTGCTTAGCTTCAATAAACAGATAGCTTTATGTGCCTTTAGAGCATACTCTGCATTAGTATAAGGGCACAAAAGAAGGAAGATGTATGCTACCCTCAGTTATTGGAAGGAAGGGTGTGTTATAAATGCAATAAATAATAACTGGATCAGTGATCCAGGTAGTCCACCATCTTGTTTCCAGCAATGGTCCACAAGCAAGGCGTTAAGTCAATGTTCTCCCCTGTCGTTTGTCCCCTGCACCTGCTATTCAGAGATGTTGTGTGTCTTGACATGAAGGTTTCACTCAGCCCACAGGCTGAGAGCTTTTGAAAGTAATAATTTCTGCTTCAGTATAGCTGTTCCAGGAACCAGCCGTGACTTCTAGGACTGGGCCTGGAGTCCATAAAAATGATTGCCGCTGATTATCCAAGAGGCAAATAAAAGCAATATGCACCCGATTCCCACCATTTCAGACATAAAAGCATGACAACATTCTTGTTTTCTGTGCGACTGGTCACTGGGCGTATTTCGATCTGCCTGGAGAAGTAAATTACCATTCCCGAACAGAATCGTTTCCGGGCATCCTGTTTTACATTTCTTTAATGCTTCATTACAAACAAAATCAATGTAGCGTGAATAAACAGGCAGGGGCTGTACCTCCCTTTGCTAGCTGCTGATACACATCTGTAGATGGCTTAGACTTTGATTAGAGTCAGCCCAACTGTAAGCTGTGACTTCTTTCATGGCAACGGCTGCCTGGAATTGCACGTGTATAATGTACTATAAAGGGGCCAAGCCGAAACTGGAAGTGATTGTAAGATATATCCCACATTGAAAAGTCCATGTGCTTGGGTTTTTCAAGGCTGCATATATGTTCGTATTTTTAATGAATTGTAGGGTGTGGTAAGATAAACCCTATTATATTGGCATTTGCAATACAGTGGTACCTCGGGTTAAGTACTTAATTCGTTCCGGAGGTCCGTTCTTAACCTGAAACTGTCCTTAACCTGAAGCACCACTTTAGCTAATGGGGCCTCCTGCTGCCGCCGTGCTGCCGGAGCACGATTTCTGTTCTCATCCTGAAGCAAAGTTCTTAACCTGAAGCACTATTTCTGGGTTAGCGGAGTCTGTAACCTGAAGTGTGTGTAACCTGAAGCATATGTAACCTGAGATACCACTGTATAGGAAGCTAATATTGGAATCCCATGCACACTTACCTGGGAGGAAGTCTCATGGACTTAATGTGACATTTATTTATTTGTTTGTTTTATTTATACCATTTTCATACCACTTAATATAGTAAAAACATCTCTAAGCAGTGTACAGAAAACTGAAGCAACACCAGACAACAAAACTATTACCAAAATATATGAATGTTACATGGATGCAAAGTTTCTAATATATAAATATCTCCTTCTCAGCCTCCAGGTTCTCACCCCAGGTCCAAACACTCACAAAAGTCTCGCAACGAGAAGAGTTCCTGGAAACAGGGGACACCATGCTAGTCTTATAATCTAGACTTGCTTTTTATGGGCAGGCACAAAGTGGATGGTAGTTCTTCAGACTGCCCACCTCACTCGGTTCCATGTACAGCAGCTAAACTCAAAAGTCAGTCAGTGAAGGACATTTTCAGTCTTTGGCAATCCCAATATGAACTGGCAACCTGCACCTCCGAGACCAAGCTGTGTTGAAGAAACCGTGTGCTGCAGACCTCTTAGCCAACATCAATGGACTATCTCAGATTTAACACTAATCAGGTCCTGAATTTAGATTGTAAACTTATTGGGACAGGACGTCTGTCATATTCCACGTGGACTGCACTTGATGTCCAGTGTGGGGTAAGACTTTGAGTGTTAAGACTACGAACTGAGAGATCAGGTTTCAAATCTGCAGTTGGACATGAATGGTGGCGTAGAGTTGCCAACACCCAGTGCCACATGGAGGGGGTGGGTGAGAGGGAAACAGATGAAGTACTCATGCGCATTCAACTGCCTAACAGCATCCGCATCACCCAGGAGATCGTAGTCACAGAGATAAGAAAAGAGTTGTTCTGTTGTCTGTAGTGGTTACTTCCTGGTTCGTATGGAGAAGCCATTTTCGACAGAGCACAGCAACAGATGCACGCAGCTGTAGTGAGGCAGCACCAGATGTTGAAATTTTGTGCCCCTAACAAATTTGTGCCTGGGGAAATTCCCACCCCACTCTACGCTACTGACCATGGGTGACCTTCCCTGGGTGAAGCTCTTAGTCAGATAACATGGGGAAAAGGGGAACCCTGTGTGTCACCACGAGCAACTTGGACTCAATGTGGAATATAAATACAACAACAAAATTATATATCAGAAGTATGTAACCCCCAATCCGGGGCTTGATCTGCCCCAAAAGCAATTTGCTCTCTCCCCATTAGACTTTACTAACCCTGGCAAATAAAGAAAACAAATGGCATAGTATGCTTAGGTGGTCATAGAGATTTAAATTTCTCTGTCCAGCCCTGCGCCCTGATGTACATAATCCTGCTCATTCATCAGATTGATCACAGATGGAGCTCATGGTGTACTTGCTGAAATCCCCTCTATTATGGGACGTGGGTGGCGATGTGGTCTAAATCACAGAGCCTAGGGCTTGCTGATTGGAAGGTCGGTGGTTCGAATCCCTGCGAAGGGATGAGCTCCTGTTGCTCGGTCCCTGCTCCTGCCAACCAAGCAGTTTGAAAGCACGTCAAAGTGCAAGTAGATAAATAGGTACCACTCCGGCGGGAAGGTAAATGGTGTTTTCATGCACTGCTCTGGTTCGCCAGAAGCGGCTTAGTCATGCTGGCCACATGACCTGGAAAAACTGTCTGTGGACAAATGCCGGCTCCCTCAGCCTATAGAGCGAGATGAGCGCGCAACCCCAGAGTCGTCCACAACTGGACCTAATGGTCAGGGGTACCTTTACCTTTACCCCTCTATTAAAGGTGTGAGTGTCCCATCCTCTTTTTGCATCTCACCGTCCTAAGGCAAAAGGATGGTGAAAGTTGAAGAACAAGCGGAGTGCTGAGAGAAACACTGCTCAGAATCTAATGCTTCTAGCTGAACAAATGAGACCAGTGTTCTGTTTGTTTATTAACCGCCCAAATGGCAGGCAGGGGTTTCGTTGTGCATGTGTGTGTCAAGATTGTTAAACAAAGGACGCAAACAAGGCGACACTTGCAACGGCCTCTTATATGGCC
Organism: Podarcis gaigeae; assembly: GCF_964106915.1. Classification (NCBI taxonomy): domain Eukaryota; kingdom Metazoa; phylum Chordata; class Lepidosauria; order Squamata; family Lacertidae; genus Podarcis; species Podarcis gaigeae. The sequence goes on from NC_139680.1 coordinate 99,860,314, forward strand.
TTCTCCTGTTTGATCGAGACGTTTACCAACTCTTGCATTTAAATGGGTTAACAATTAACCCAAGACCAAACAATAGGAATGTTATTGGTGTAGCAAATTATGCCCAGTCCAAAAGAAGTAAGTCAGAGCTGGCAGCTCTTTGGGGGCGGGTGGTGAGTTTTGGAGAGACTGGGAAGTGATTGCCGTCAGCATACCAAGGCTATATAACACTGCTTCATATCATTGATAGGGTTCCAATAGAAAACCCAGACCTACCACCAATCCTAATGACAGATACTTTGCTAACATGGAATATATTCAAGCAATACACTTCCTATTTCAGGGATGGGGAATCTATGGCCCTCCAGATGTGTTTGGACTACAAATCCCATCATCCTGAGCCATAGGACATGCTGGCTGGGGCTGATAGGAACTGGAGCATCTGGAAGGCTACAGGCTCATCATCTCATTCATCCCTGCTATAAGGGTTGCTTGGTCCTTCATGAAAATGATGGTTGGTAGAGCTTCTTGGCTTGGTCTCAGAGAACGAGCATGATAAAATGGGTGGAAATAGGATTTCACTGGAGCCCTTTTCTGATGACAGAGGCATGGCCATGACAACCACAGGAAAACTAACAAAACTCTCACAATTTTCTGAGTTAATGGGGTTGCAATTTTTTCCTGGAAACAATTAACATGGATGGAGATGAGCACTAGACTTCTGCTAGATTCCACTAGATCTCCAGAAGTGGCTTTTAAATCATGTGGAAGATCACATAAAAAGCAAAAATTATCAGATCAGGAAAGGTCAGGAAAACAGAATAAAGTCATGATAGCTACAGGTATTTAGAACATCTAGGGACTCAGCTACATTACTCACATTACACCACTATAACTGTGTTATAAACATGTGACACTAGATGGTACAGTAGAGCACAAAATTTTATCTAAACAATTTTACATAGAGTTTTTTTCTTTTGATATGACGATTTAGTTTATTACTTATTTATAGCGTGTGTTTTTTCCTGTGTGTAGATCCAGCCCAGGTTGAGGGGCACATACCACTGAATATATCAGTGGCTGAGGAGCAACAGCAGGATGGGACCTTCAAGCCCCACTCTGCTATAGGGGTGAAGGGGAAATTATCTTATATTATCCAAACCAATACACAAACCCAAACACAGCTATGCTTTACAATTCACATTGTCAAAATGTGTGATATAGTTATCTCTGGGGGAAATTTGTGAAGGCTGATTTTGAGATGTATCCCTGTTTTCTTTGTTGTAAGCCATTTTGAGCCTTATTGTTTATGTGGAAGGATGGCATACAAATGAGGTGAATTATGGTTATTATTCTCCCACCCTTCACCCTAAGGTCCTAGAATTTGCCAAAGCAATGTAAATTAAGCACAGTTCCAGAACAAATTACAATATATTGGGGGGGGGGTTGCTTGTTAAAATGTTTATATTGGGCAAACCAAAATAAGTATACAGTGGTACCTCGGGTTACATACACTTCAGGTTACATACGCTTCAGGTTACAGACTCCGCTAACCCAGAAATAATACTTCGGGTTAAGAACTTTGCTTCAGGATGAGAACAGAAATCGTGCGCCAGTGGCATGGCGGCAGCAGGAGGACCCATTAGCTAAAGTGGTGCTTCAGGTTAAGAACAGTTTCAGGTTCAGAACGGACCTCCAGAATGAATTAAGTACTTAACCCGAGGTACCACTGTATTAGGAGCAATGCGCATGGAAAAAATGGGCAACTTTATCCAAACACGGAAAAAGAAATAGGGTGAAGTGAACAACTGAGAGCAACCAGTGTTGGGAGAGATATTCTCCTCTACCTTACTAATGCATCTGGTTGTCCATCGTGGGAAATAGACACTGGATTGAATGCCCCGTTCACCTGATCATTCATCTGGGCCCTCCTTAAGGGTTTACACTAACCAAGATGGAAAGATACTGTCAGAGCCACCCGAGGTCCCAGCTCACAAGAGACCAAAATCCAGTCCAAGTTATATACAAAAGGTTTTATTGAAGAACATTGTTGTCGTTACATCCAAGCTCCGTGGCTCAGCATCTGTTACCCTTAGATGATTGAAGTCCCCTCTGAGTCAGTCCCGCCCCTGCACCAGCTTAAGAGGCTTGTACTGCTCCACCTTTTCCTCTCCTTCCTTTTCCGCAGGGTCTTCCTGCCCCCCTGTGCTCCCTCCCTTCGGGACTCCCCCGAGGCTGAGTCTTCTGACGCCTGCTCCCCCCTCCTTCGTGCTTTGGGACCAGGCTCCTCCTCAGGGCTCTCCTCATTTCCGCGCGCCTCCACATTTGAACTTGGCGCGCGTACGTTGCCTCTGACCTTCCTTTCGACCGTTACGCTACTCTCGGTACTACACTCCTCCCCTTCCGGCAGGACATTCTGCTCCGAACTCCTTCCCCTCTCTGCTCCCTGTTCTGCTCCTTCTGACACACTGGTAACTCCACCCCCTTCACTCCGTTCCGACGGAGAGGCCGGTCCCGATCTCCAACCCCCACTGGGGATTCCCTCTTCGTTCTCCTGCTTCTGACTGCTTCCCTCTCTACTGCCCCTTGGCCTGACCAGGGGGGCTCCCTTTTGGGAATCCTCGGATTCACTTGACGGACTCACTGACAACCTCGGGTCATCGTCGTCCTCTTCCTCGTCACCCTGGGACCCCTCCCCCTCGCTCTCTGTCCCTGAAACCCTGACAGATACTAACAAAAGAATAACATTCCTCCTGAGATCCAGTATCCTGCTTAAGTAAGAACACTGCCAGTGTGCTTTTATAAAAGTTCTGTTGAAAGCCTTCAAGTTCCAGCCTGGCTTTGGCATGAGAAGCAGTCTTTAAAGATTTTATTGATATTATTTTTACTGGGCTGGTTTGAAGTAATGGCATACCATTAAACTGGTACGGTCGGCACAGAAATATTTCACACAGCTGGAGGCTGTCAGTGCTGGGAATGGTGAATTAAGAGGCTGCAAACAAACAGTCCACTGGAAGCATTTGCAGGCGCCCTGGCGCAGGTCCAGATTTATTATTATGATTTCCCTGGCATGCCAGGAAGGAGGGCTCTGTTTCAGACCTTGGTTCTGATTCTGTTCCATTAACTGACCTTTCAGGTCTGCGTTTTTCACATGCGGTGCCTTAAAAACACCCATTAAGACATATATTTGAGGCTGCTTTCAACAGCAGCTATACTGTGCATTCCATTCCTTAAGCTTTATGGCAGAATCATCAAGCAGGCCTACTCCAGTACAAATCAGTCTTACTTACACAAACGTTGCAGAATTGTGCCTCCAAAGTCATTCCTTGGTTGGGGGCCTGTGCGGATTCAGCAACAAGAGACTCAGGAGCTACAAATGGTCAAATCTGACGGTTTCTGTTTCCCTCAGTTTCTTATTTTTTTCCAATCTTAGGCAGCATTCAGGCATGGGGTTTATTGGGTTCGTTTTACTGGTTACAATGCTAGCGCTTCTGTCCCAATCTGCAACATGCCTTTTAATTATTTGGGGTTTTTTATTATATTTCTTTTCACTTACATGTGTCAGAAAGCAGCTTACATACCATAAATAATAACATAGTAGAACACCACAACCAAAACATAAATCATATATAATAATTAACAAATCATCAGTAATACAACCGCCTTCTATAAAACCTTCTATTAACAAAACAACTTAAAAAACAGGCTAACCACAAGAAAAGCCATATTATATAAAATCCACAAAGCATTACAGCAAATTTAATACACAAAACAACATTAACAGAAGAAAACTTCGTTACCTGTTGTGTTCTGGAACCGTGGCTTTTTGACTGATACCAGGATACCACATGAAAATTCATCCTAAGTGTGAGTTGTACGATCATGCAAACTCCTATGCTTTTCTGATTTGACTGGGTGGCAACTGGATTTTTTTCTGGAAAAAATTCACGTGGAAATAAATGCTAAACTTACACTAGATTTCCCTAGATTTTGAGAGGTGGATTTTACGCCTTGTGAAAGATCGCCTAAAATTAGCAGGTAAGGATATATCAGGAAAACACAATGAAGTGCCCTCTGAATGCAGCCTGAAATTCATTTCTCCACATTTCTGCAGCAATTTTCAAATTTTTCTTTTAAAAAAATCCTCATGAGAGTTTGTCAGCATTTTAGGGTACATTACTCCTCTTTTGCATGCGGTTTTGACCAATTTACACATTTTGCAAGCAATTTCCCCTAAGATTATGCATTTTGATGTGTTAAAACTCATTCAGATGTTATTGGACTCCAACTCCCATCACACATGAGTGTTGGCCAGGTTGACAGGGGCTGAGTCTAACAGCATCCTAGAGAGACATAAGCTTAACACTCCTGTTCTGTATCATGGAATGAAATGTCTTCAAATCTTTTGCGTGGACAGGTGGAGTCCCCAGATCCCGCGTGGTTCCCCCCCCCCCCCGTCATGTGGAATAATGACTCATGACAACGTGCTATGGGATTAAATTGGCCACAACTTTATTAAATTTCAAATGTGGGTAGACCTTGGCTCAGGCATTGGGCGTTCTCCCTCCCCAGTCCCCAGACCTAGGGAGCATCAGGGTTATCCAGTGTGTGGGGGGGGGATGGGCCAGCTCTGGAGAACATATGTTCAAGCAGAGATAGCCGCCCCCGTTATGCCGCCGCCGGGGAGAGCAATGACGACCTTTCGGCGTACGGTCAAAGCCTTCCTTCAGAAACCCCTTTAATGGGGAATCCTGGTATCGCCGCCGCAAAGACGAAGATGGACTAAAGGATTCCGCCCAAGGCCTGATACCGCCAAAGTTGTGACGTTTTGCAAGGGAAAGGCGAAACCTGCCAATGCAGGGAAATTCCTTTCTGGCCCTTTAACAGCGACCTTAACGTAGCAGCGCCCGCATACCTGTGAAGAAAAGTTAACCTGCAAAACCTGTGAAGAAAAGTTAACCTGCAAATAAGACATTAACTGAGGGTGGGTAGGGTGGGAGAAGCTCTGGAGCCAAGTGAGGATTCCCAGGTAAGATCCTCCCTCTATTGTGTGGGCAGGTAATCCCTCCCCTACCTGGCCTGGTCTCCTTGGCAACGCTTCCCCCAGGTGGGATTGGACAACTGACTGAGGTAGGCGGAGACCTCCAGGTATACCACCTGAGGGAAGGCAAAGCCAAGCCTATGCTGTTGGAGCCGCTCCAGATCCAGGGGCTGCGCGCGTCCACGCAAAGGGTGCCCCCCGTTTTAAGCAGGGAGCGGTCATTCCAAGATAACACTGCTTGTAAACTGGTACTTGGGCCAACCCAAGGAAAAGAAGTACTTCAAGAATCAAACCTTAGTTGAGGAGCAGAGCATGCTGGGACATGATGGCTGAAAAACCAAAACTATTTGTTCTTATGCTCCAACAGCGTGCCTCAATGTATTCATTAAAGTCTGGCAAACTTTCATATGGATGCACATGAAAAGGATGATTGTTGGCTCACTTGCTTGCAAGAAAGAGATTTGATGTTACACCCCAGACCTATTTCATCAGATCAATATGTACCATATTGCATGGCAAAAGTAAAACAACTTGATTTTGGAAATATATTGATAATAGTGGTACAACTTATTGATTGTCTAGGAAGTGAACCAAGTCATTCTCACCCCTGCCATTTAAAGATGACATAATGAAGTATCGGGCGTCTTAATTATAGAGATGCTTTCTATGGCATTTTGTTTAGCATGGATGCTTTGAAAAGTGTCACCAAAAAATATGAATGGGGAAAATTTGGCTGACTTTCCATTTTATTGATTAATTAATTAACCTGCTCTTCCTCCCAAAGGAGCTCAAGGAGGCACACAACAAAGTAGTAAAACAACACAATTAAATTTTTAATTCTAAAAAACTTATTTAACACAAGCATTTAAAAACAGTCACATGTTCTCACAGCTAATAATTTAAAACTTTGGCCCTCAAATGCCTGGGTGAACAGCAATTTGTTTAAATACCTCCAGAATGTTAACAATAATGGAGACAGATTCATCTCAGCTGGGAGGGCCTTCCACAAATGAGGAGCCATCACTGTAAAGGCCTTGCCGTGGATGAATGCCAACCGGGCCTCACCCAACAGTGGTACCATCACTTACCAATTCTAACTTCCCAAAACAATTCGTGAACCAAAGTGCAGCTATACACTGAAATTCACATTTTTCTGAATTTTCTGATGCAGCTCTCAAACAAACAAAAAGTTTGCATATGCATATATTAGGAGAAATAGTCCACTAAAAATCATATATTGGTGAAAATAAATACTGGGGAAAGGGGCTTTCAAAATCTATATTAGACAAAATTGTTACAAAAAAAGTGTGCATATTAAAAGAAACAATCACTAAAATGATGGAAACTCTTTATGATATCTCTAGACAAAAGATTGGAAAAATAAGTAACTGAGAGAAACTGAGGTTGCCCATCCCTACCCAGAAACATAAAAGGGAGAACAATAGTTGACACTGAAGAAGCAAGCCACTGTGCAAGTTGAGTCTTGTAGTTTTTTTACCACATGCTGCTAAAATAAGCACTTCTGAGTGCAGTTTAAGTACCGATTTCTATTTCTACCGCATTCTCTTGTCTTGCAGCTCTTTCCTCTCAACCTGTTCAGGAAAAACGCTTTCATTAATTATTGTTTTCAACTGAAGGCTAATTTACAAATTGTGAATGATCAGATTTTTTTTTTTACCCTTAGAAAAAAACCCGCCCTTTGTTCACTCTTGTTTGCTTCCTGCTTACTATTTATAGCTGACCCGAGCCAGATTCATTTAATGTTCTAGCACATAGCAATTCTGTGTGTTTTGTCTGGGTTTCCTCTGCTTTCAACAAGAAGAATTCTGACTTCATTTAGAGTCACTTCTTGTGAAAGTCAGGCTTTCCTTTTATTTGCGGTGCCATGGACTTGGGCAGAAGAGGAAGGGCATGCAGGACACACCCCAGAATGTGTCCACCAGACAAAGAATTGGTGCCCTTTGCTCTGCATTGAGCATGCAACATTCCTGCCCTCAGACTTGATGTCCCAGTGACATCAAAGTCTCTCTTGCTCTAATGTAAGAAGAGCCTGCTGGATCAGGCCATGTCAGGGACACGCCCAGCAGAGAGGAATTGGCTGCACCAGAAGAAGAAGAAGAAGAAGAAGAAGAAGAAGAAGAAGAAGAAGAAGAAGAAGAAGAAGAGTAGTAGTAGTAGTAGTAGTAGTTTGGATTTGATTTCCCGCTTTATCACTACCCGAAGGAGTCTTAAAGCATCTAACATTCTCCTTTCCCTTCCTCCCCCACAACAAACACTCTGTGAGGTGAGTGAGGCTGAGAGACTTCAGAGAAGGGTGACTGGCCCTAGGTCACCCAGCAACTGCATGTGGAGGAGCAGAGACGCGAACCCAGTTCACCAGATTACGAGTCTACCGCTCTTAACCACTACACCACACCTGAGTCTCCAACTTTAGAGGAGGAGGAATTGGCTGCACCTGAGTCGCCAAGAAGTAGGAGGCAGAGCAAGCGATTAGAGCAGAGGCGGTCCAGCAGGAGGCGGGGAAGGATGTGGCGTATATCTGGCCTTGGGAGAGGTCAGAAGCCAGTCAAGTCAACTGACTCTGACGGTGAAGGATGTGTTGTGGAAACTTGGACTGCTGTAAACCTGATATTGAGAAATAAACCTCAGCTACTTAAACTGCCAGCATTCCATGTCTTGTGTGGGAGAAGCGCTAAACCTGACAGGCCAGTGGCTCATCTTGTCCAGCATCCTGTTCTCACAGTGGCCACCAGGATACCTGTGGGAAAACCTCAAGAAGGACCCAAGCAGAAAAGCTCTGTCCTCTCCAATGGTTTCTAATAACTGGTATTCATAAGCCAGGCATTCGATGGCTGAAATTCCTGTTTCTAAGATGGAAACAAGAAAAGGTCCCTGCCAGAGAAGAATGGTAGATTAAGTTGGTGGACTATGCTGAAATGGCAAAAATGACCGGAAGAATCAGAAATCAGGAAGACCAAAATTTTAATAAGGAATGGGGAAAATTTATAATCTATTTTAGAAATCATTGTAAACAGCTAAAATCGTTAGTGAGATTGGAAGGACACTTGAGGTTTAATGGTGAATTTTGGACATCATGGAAATGCAAAAGATTTGGATTATTATAAAAGATGCAGGAGGAAAGGACTAACAATAGGACCCACAAAGGGGAAGAGGGAAGTCCAGAAAGATTATGTGGAATCTTGCTTCTATATTGTATGTTGATATTTTATTATAAAATTTTAATTTGAAAAACCCAAATAAATAAATTTACCAGAAGAGAAGAGAAATTCCTGTTCCTGGCAACCCTGAAGTTATTTCTTTGAGAGTAGGTAATTCGTTTGAGAGTAGGTGATTGCTTTCAGGAGTTCCTAATTGTTTTTAGAAGGTGTTATTCTTAAACTATTTTTAGAAGGTGGTTTTTAACTGTTTTCAGAAGTTTTAATTGTATCATCTTAATATTGTGTTTACTGCCCTGGGCTCCTTTGGAGGGAGGAGATATAAATTTAATAAATGAATGACTACACCAGCTGATGGAACTGTACCACAGGGTCGAAGGGACAATTCCTGTCCTAACCAGAATTCAGCTGGAGGCAGCAGTGGAAGCAAGGAGTCCCTCTAGCCCCCAGTCCCCGAATCATCAAGTGAGCACCACCATCCTCTTGTCTTTCTCATTGCACTCAGTGTCAGTTAGTTATTTTTCACTGCTTCTGTTGATACGGGTTGCTCCAAGGCTAAGAACTATGGCACGCGCCCTCCCCCAACAAGTAGGAGATACATCTCCAGGCCAACAAAAATGCACCGTCAAGAAGATATTCTTTGTTTGCAATCTTTGATTCTTCTGTAAATTTAGAACTTTCACGATCAAAACATGCAGAGAAAAGGGAGATAGTAAAAGAAGGGGGCACAGCAATTCCATATGCTCATGTGACAAGTCTAGATGCAGATTTAGAAATTGTTGTTGTTGTTTAGTCATTTAGTCGTGTCCGACTCTTCATGACCCCATGGACCAGAGCACGCCAGGCACTCCTGTCTTCCACTGCCTCCCGCAGTTTGGTCAAACTCATGCTGGTTGCTTCGAGAACACTGTCCAACCATCTCATCCTCTGTCATCCCCTTCTCCTTGTGCCCTCCATCTTTCCCAACATCAGGGTCTTTTCCAGGGAGTCTTCTCTTCTCACGAGGTGGCCAAAGTATTGGAGTCTCAGCTTCAGGATCTGTCCTTCAGGGCTGATTTCCTTAAGAATGAATAGGTTTGATCTTCTTGCAGTCCATGGGACTCTCAAGAGTCTCCTCCAGCACCATAATTCAAAAGCATCAATTCTTCAGTGATCAGCCTTCTTTACGGTCCAGCTCTCACTTCCAGATTTAGAAATAAGCACAGCCATTTAAACAAAGCAGGTGCTCTACCACGCATCAACTGATGATGCAACCTGCCCTTCTCTTCCAAGACTGGGTGCCCCAGCCCTCTCCGATAGGGATCCTGCAGAGGTCTCCTGGCAGGGAGCACAAAAAGGGCTCGCTTGCATGAAAATGCTTTCCCATTCACTTCATCAGCTGGTCCAACAGACCTAATCCCTGGAGAACACATGGAGAACTTCTACTGAAGTAAATGGGAATCTTGTACACTCATTAGCACTCCCATGCCTACAGGAAAAGCCAGAGCAAAGTGATGAAAAGGCAGATGCTCAAAGAACTGCATGCGTAGTAGGCTCTCGCTGAGTGGAAACAGATGCCTTGGAATCATGCAATAGCTGCTTAAAGGCTTACCACTGTCTAAATACTCAGATTATGGGCATAATCTACTGGGAACATCTGTATTCTGGCGTATTTCACATTCCTGGATTGTGCCCTTAATGGATCTACCAAGATTTCTGGATCCAGGTGGCTGACATTTCAGTGCAAATCCCTATAGCTCTTTGGCAGTATTTTTTAAACAACCTTCATCATAATGAAATCCTCAAGTTAGTCATGTATTTGCCTGTCCTCAGCTTTAGCATTTGTTTTCCCTAAAAAAATATGGAGCATATTTAAGGTTTGAGACTGGATTTCTTGGGTTATGGGTTAAGGGTGTGAGGAGGCAGCCTGTCTGAAAAGTGAAGACATAAAATCACCCAGCTGAGCACGATAAGTGAAAATACATGTTCTGCACTCTGGGCTGGCTTTGCCAGGGTGCCAATTTTTATTCTTATTTTAGTTTTTCCAGGAATCATCAGAGCACAGGATCAAAAGCTTCCATCATTTCTTTCTACACTCAGGATTCTGCATGAATTATCTGATTGTAGAAGCCATTTTCTGAGTACCGTGCAATTCTAATAGCAGATCCTTAAAAAATATTATTTGGAGAATGAGTACAATTTTTTTGCAAAGAGGTACTATTTTATTGATTGTGCCACACACATGTGAATGAACACAGTTGTAGACCACTGGTCATTTATCATGGAAAGACACTTTAGGTTAAATTGATTTCATTTGAGAGTTAGCACTTTGGAAACATTTGTACATGAGAATGCTCATTGCTTGTTCACCAGTTGCTTTTCCTGTTGTCACTAGGATTTTCTTTTTCCCAGCTTAACAGAAAACAATGGCATAAACGAGGTCCACTATTTCTGACTTCAGGATTGATAAATGACCATAAGGACATGTAAGGAATAGTATTGTAAGCTTGGTGGGTTGAACTAGATGGCAAGCAGAAGACTGCTATAAAGTGGTTGAAACAGTTGAATAGACCTGGCTGGTAACATCCTTTTGTTAGGAAAACTGGGGCAATGTGTTGTCTTTGGAACTAGTTGCTAGGCCATCTTCCTGAAAGACTAGGAAATAGCCAGAGACAGTTTTGGAATGGATCTTGGCTTCTCCTTCATAATGTGATCATAATGTGCATTCAGACATTGGGTTTATTGTGTCAGGCTTCCTGGTTAGAAACTGGTACCGAAGTGCTTGTATCACATTCCTTTCACACTGCATTACCTGTTGTTTTATGGAACTTAAAAAACACACAGATGAACCTCCATGTTGCGCTAGATTTCATTCCTACCAATGGGCATGGTGTGATACAATAGTATGTGTCAATTGATAGGGCTGGCAAGTCAGACCCTGAGATTTCAGAGCCCAAACCTGAGAATTTGGGGGGACCCATGGTGAAATCATGAGGGTGAGTCCTGGAGATGGAAGTTTTAATTGGGGGAGAGAAGCAGAGGAGGACAGATTCGCCCAGAGATCCATGATGCCGAGAATCAGCAGTCAGCTCCTGCCAAGCTGAAGCTTGCGAGCTGTCTCCACAGTCTCTCTCAAGTCTCTCGTGCACACACACACACACACACACACACACACTACCTGGATCCTTCAGGCTAGAGCTGGAGGCCTAGCAACCTCATCATTGGGCATACTGCCACCCTTTATGTGCACATGAGCAAACTTTAAATTTCATTTCAGGCAAAAACCTTGGTATCAATTCTGAATGACTTTCTAGTAATTCATTCCCCAGTGAAACTATTGAGCAAAGCCTGGGCTTCCCCCGTAGATTTTATTTTGAGCTGTGAAGTGCTGCAAGGTTGCAACAGTGTTGTTTTGGGGAGCTTTTAATGTGGGATGTTCTGTTGTATTTTTGTAATTGTGCCTGCCACTCTGTTTTATTTCAAATTTGTGGCTCAGTACGCAGTTCCCCTATTTAGTATTTTAACTCATCTCTGTTAACCTGTCAGAACATGCTGCAAGTTCGATTGACAGAATATTTTGATCTTATTGCTGAAAGCACCTCACCTTTCTCATTAATCTGGGATGCCATGAAGGCTGTGCTGCTAGTGACTCTTTCAAGCTGAACATGATTTCCTCTCCCTTCTGGCATATCCCATTATAAACAGAAATTAAGGAGCTGGAGATAAGACATAAATCTTTCAGATCCTACAGGGTCCTAAATTCAATTCCGGGTATCTCCTGGTAGGACTGGAATAAACCTCTGCCTGAAACCCAGACCGTGTAGACAATACAGAATTGTAATGGTCTGACTCAGTATAAGACAGCTTCCTATGTACCAAATTTTAACTAGCATCATAAATAGTTTACTCATAGTTGCAGGCAGTTGGAAAAGAAGACTGTTTTCAAAACCTGCGGGAGATAAGAGGCAGTCCACATTGCACTGTTACCATTCTCTCGCATAAAATCCATAACTGCTCTGCAATGCTAACATTTATTTATATCTCTTATGTTTATCACTTTCTACTTGCACTTTCTAACAACTGGCAGTCAGAGGCAATATACAGAGACTGCGGCCTGTTGAAGCACCGCCACAAAACCACACAAATCTCATTGGGGCAGAACAAACCTTCACCTAACACAACAACCCTAAACGACTTTCCCAATACATGCTAATCAGATCTGGGAAAGAAGAATTTCTCCTGTCTAGGCATGCACTGAAAATATGCCAATAAAATTAAAATGTAAATTGTGTCTCTGGTGCCAGTTCTCATGCCAGTGTTCCGATCTAATGTTATAAATTTGGGATGGAGTATAAGTTCAGGGTTTCCAGTCATGGCTGGCATCGACACCTCTCATCTGCACAGTACCCTGGCAATGCACAGTGCTGATGCCTGTCTTGCCTCCCACCTCAATTTCTTTTGCACAACCAGCACTCTGAATATTGCCAGAGTGCATCAAGCAATGCTTTTAATACCCCACCATTCCCCTCAGTACACTGGGGCAGGGTGGAGAAACTCAGGCCAAGGGGACCATGTTCAGTGTGGCTCTCCAAGCATCTCTGTGTGGCCCCCAAGATTCTCCCCAGGCTGTATCCTTCACCAGCCCTGCCTTGCATCCACCATGAGTGTTTGTGCCTGGGTGGAAGGTGTCCTTGTAGTGGTTAAGAGTGGTGGACTCTTAATATGGTGAATCGGGTTCGCGTCCCCGCTCCTCCACATGCAGCTGCTGGGTGACCTTGGGCTAGTCACACTTCTCTGAAGTCTCTCAGCCTCACATCACAGAGTGTTTGTTGGGGGGGGGGGAAGGAGATTGTTAGCCGCTTTGGGACTCCTTAGGATAGTAATAAAGCAGGATATCAAATCCAAACTCTTCTTCTTATTATTCATGCTCACCTGGATGGAAAATAGAGAGGGGTGGGTGGGTGTAGACACTAGACTACTGTTGAAAGGTGAGAATTGCATCCATTCCTACACCCATTTCTGCTTCTAGCTCCACTCACCACTGAAACATATCTCCCATAAAGGTTGCCCAGAAGAGGAAGAGAAAGGTTGTCCCACTCATAATCACTGATCATAGAATCATAGAACTCTAGAGCTGGAAGAGACCCTGAGGGCCAACCCCCTACAATACAGGAATCTCAGCTAAAGCATCCATGACAGATGGCCACCCAACCTCTGCTTAAACTGCTCCCCAAAGGAAGTAGAGTCCACAACCTCCCGAGGGAGACTGTTCCATTGTCAAACAGCTCTCACCGTCAGAAACCTTTTCCTTGTATTTAGTCGGAATCTCCTTTATTGTAACTCGAAGCCATTGGTTTGAGTCCTACCCCCAGAGCAGAAGAAAACAAGCTTGCTCCTTTGATACATTTCACCTGTAAAGGTTACCCTTGGTTTTGGGGTATTATGAGAAATTAAAGTGTGACTAGGCTCAGCTGTCCAGTACGCTTCTGAGTAGTTATTCTGCACTCAGCTGGTAAGCCCACTGACAAAGGGGGAGACGTACCATAGAGCCTCTTTGACTAGGGCCACCTCAGGCCTAGACAAAGAGTTTTTTGTGTTTGGGTGCTGAAGTTCCAAAAGGCAAACAAGTTTAAAATGATATTATTCTCCTTCCTATTGAGTTCACACACACTATAACATTATGGCACTTGAGGGTTACAAACGCTTCAGGTTACAGACTCTGCTAACCTGGAAGTAGTACCTCGGGTTAAGAACTTTACTTCAGGATGAGAACAGAAATCAAACAGCAGCGGCGTGGCAGCAGTGGGCAGCCCTATTAGCTAAAGTGGTACCTCAGGTTAAGAACAGTTTCAGGTTAAGAACAGACCTCCGGAACAAATTAAGTTCTTAACCAGAGGTACCACTGTACATACCTAGTTCGCTTCAGCATCTGTTTCTAATGATTTTTATAAAACAAGTCTCTCCATGGGGGAGGGTTTAATATATTGTGAGCTTTTAGTCACAAAATGCCCTAAGAGTTAAGGAGGGTACGCCTTCCCCCAAATGCACTATCTGAATTTTGTGTGGTCAGTTGGAGCCATGGCAAGAAGATTACAGCCATCTTTATGTGGTAAGCCATTGTCATCCTTTCTGGCAGAAACGCAAGGAAACTTGAGAAAGTGCCTAAATCATGCCCAAAGCTTGTGAAGGAGAGACTATTTAGACAGATGCTTCAGGATACGCTGGGCCTGTGAAACAGATACAGGCTTCTAATGATAGTGGAGGGCTCTTTGGACTGTAGAACGTCCAATGATGTAAAACACCACTCTCTCGACACGTCATTACCACATTAAATAATGGAATGCAGCACAAAGGATAGCTCCCCTGCCCCCCAGCATATTTGGCCTCGGAGGTGCAGGATAATTCTCTGTAATTTCCCCTCCTCCAAAGCATACAAATGTGTGAACATCCGTGGCACAAACAGAAGGCTAAAATTGCCCGCCGGCAGCCAGCTATGCCAACCAGGAAAGTATGCCTTAAGCTGCCGAGTCGTAATTGTGTTTCTCTCTTGATGAAAGCTTTGAAAACATCTTATGTAACTTGTAAGTTTAAAAAGACGAAATAATTACAGTAATCAGAACATCGAGGGCTGGGCCAAGGCTCAGCAGAGGGTTACGGAGGAGTTGCGCAAGGCAAGCAGAGATCAGCAACGGTTTGGACTTCTGGGAACTGACAACCATCTTGGTGAACCTCCAGAAACTCACACTGGGCCTTTCTTTGCATTGTCCCATTATTCTGCATCAAAGACTTTGCAAATCCTGAGCACGGCCCTCCAAGCCTCTCCATCTGGCCCTTTAGTCTCTCCCCCGGCCACATCCGGCTTCCCAGCCATGCCCCTGCTTTGCACCCACCTTGAGTGTTTTTGGCTGGCTGGAATGTGTCCTTGAGCTCTGATCATTTCCTTTCCTTGGATGGGTCATACAAAGGGCTGTGTAAGTGCCTGCAGGAACTAGCCCGATGTACATAAGATTTGTCTCCATTGCCCCACCCACTGCTGCCTCTGCTGCTGCCCACCTCTGACATGTGGCCCCCAGAAGGTTGCACAGACAAGAATAAAAAGTTTTCCCACCCAGTTTAACCACTGTATCAAAGCTGCATCAATGACTTTGCCAAATTTCTCATTTGCCTTTCCTTTGGCCTCATCTAGGGATGGACAAATCGATGAATATCAGTTCCTCTCTGTTTCTCATTTTTCCACACTTAAGTTCAGTTTGCTCATTTCCAAATCAGTTTGTGAACTGATTCTTTCCACCAAAAGTCCTTGTGAAACTTTCTGCTTGCTTTTGTGTTGCAGTTTTCTGAATAGGTACTTTTTATGCAAGTACCAACTTTCCCTACCACTATACCTTTCTTTACATTATTTTCAACTCATGTAGGCAATTTTCTTCACACATTTCCCCAATGCGTGCTTTTTTGTGTGTGCACAAATCTTGGTTGGATTGCATCACAAAAAAATGGCAAAATGTGGATTTTGAACAATAGCCATGTTTCAGTTTTTGTAGAGCTTGTGTAATGCAAACTGCACTAATGTCTCCTCCATTTCTAGCCTAATCATGAAGTGTTGATTTTTTTAAAAAAAAATCTCCTTCATTCTTAGCAAAAGTAGTTGGATAAGGAGATACACAACCCTGCCCATTTATTTCTACATACATTTCTGCCTTTCCACACACTGGCATCTTAGGCTAACAATAGTCATCCGCAGATGTGAATAAACAATTTTTGAGGTTCTCATCTAAATAATTATTGTGTAACTTATATTATTATTGTCCCTAATTTTGGCTTAGCTTCACGTCATCTTCCCCATCTATTTTAGCATCACAATGCAAAACCATTGTGTTGCAGCAATTGTTCAACTGCCTGTGCTGAATAATAGCTGGCGCAATCAGCAGCTACGCCCCTTTCACACATCTGACAATAATACTCTCAAACATGTTCTGTTTCTGGATCACTTTGCCACAGCAGCAAATATGTGGGATTTGCAGAAGAAATGGGAA
Source organism: Podarcis gaigeae (assembly GCF_964106915.1). NCBI lineage: Eukaryota > Metazoa > Chordata > Lepidosauria > Squamata > Lacertidae > Podarcis > Podarcis gaigeae. The sequence goes on from NC_139680.1 coordinate 99,876,522, forward strand.
ACAAAGGGTATTAGCATCATTCTCGGTGCTAGGGAATGTGTGGCGGTTAGGCATTGGGTAAGCCTTTCTTTAATGGGGGGGAGGTTGTAGCCTCCACCTGCCCCTGTTAAAGGGATCCGGGGTGTGGATCCTGTCCGAAGCCCAGACATGGACTAGGGCCATGCCATGACCCCAATGGGGTTGCCTCGGGCCGCACCTATTCAACGTAAGACATAGGGCTCCCCCTCTTTGGTGGTTTACCCTTATTTTTACTCTCTGCAGACAAGCGGGAGTTTCACCCAATGCCTGATTTCACCCAATGCCTAAGCCTAAGCCACTCACATCTGTAACCAATAAAGTTGTGGCCTGTTTTAGCCCATAAACCTAAATGCTCGTGTCTGTGTGTTTATTAACCAATAGGGAACTGTGGAGCATGGGGCCTTGACACGCAAGATAAGGTAAGGTGCAAATTTGCCAGCTTACTGTCATTTTCTTTTCCACATTCTCTAGCATCAGCAAGAAAAGCTGCAGAATTTGGGGCTTTTCAGTCTGGAGAAAAAGTAAGTAAGAGCTGTTGAAAATTATGCATGAAGTGGGGAAAAATGGGGAAAGTGGAAAGAGAAAGTTCCCATAACACTAGAACTCAAGGACATCCAAGGAAACTGGGCATTGGAAGATTCAGAGCAGATAAAAGCAAGTCCCTGCGTTAGAAGAGCGGAAATAAAGGCACAAAGTATGGCGTGAACTAAGGCTACTTTCTTAACTACGGCTTAAGAACAATAAAACTCAAGAAATTTAAACCTTCTTCTAAGCTGTATAAGGGGAATGAGACTATGTGTGGGAACACAGGTGTCAACTTGACTATACACTGTACATACCTATAGATAGATACCTATATATATTTATAGGGATGCAGATGGTGCTGTGGTCTAAACCACTGAGCCACTTCGACTTGCCAATCAGAAGGTTGGTAGTTTGAATCCCTGTGATGGGGTCAGCTCCCATTGCTCTGTCCCGGCTCCTGCCAACCTAGCAGTTTGAAAGCACACCAGTGCAAGTAGGCAAGCAGGTACTGCTGTGGCGGGAAGGTAAATGGCATTTCCATGCACTCTGGCACTCATCACAGTCCTCCATGTGCCAATAACAGTTTAGTCATGCTGGCCACATGTCCCAGAAGGCTGTCCCCTCCAGCTCCCTTGGCCTGAAAAGCGAGATTAGCGCCGCACCTCCTAGTCGCCTTTGACTGGACTTGACCACCCAGGGGCCCTTTACCTTACCTTACCTTGTATTTATATCAATGGCCCAGCATTTCATGGTATCTCTGCTCATTTTAGCCCTCATGAACACAACCATGAGGGAAAAGGAATCACGCAAACTCCCATAAATCTGCAAGCTGTGAATTCTTGGCTGTTTGAGATAGCACTAATATGTAAACATAAAAGAAACATAGTCATAGTAGCTACAACAAAACATACCACGTGTCTCAGTGTGGTAGCCTAAACTAAACCAGAAAGAGGAAAAACAAGCTAGCTTCTTGGCATATGGTAACTCACATAAGCAAAAGCTACTATAAATAATCCATTCCCTTTGCTAAGCATTTGGCTAGTTGATTGCATCCCTTATGCAGCAAACAAAACATGTAATTGCCAACTTTTGTAGCTTATAGGGCTACACTGCACATTGGCAGAAGCTTGTCGTTTTCTCATCTTTGGAACACATTTGGTGAAAGGAATGCACTTTGCTGGTGTGCAATGAATTATATAGGCAGAATGTAATGCAATTCTAGGGATGCACAATGAATTTGTTCTTTGAGAAGCCCAATACAAAATGTCCTGATCTGTGCTGCTCAGATTAATGTGCTGATCAGAGCATGGATTTCCACCAGCTTTTACACTTCTCTGAATGTTGAGACAGTTCTTGGCAGTCTAAGCATGTCAAGCTATGCAGGCGAACATATATTTTGGGAGAAAATAGAATTAAATGCATATTTAGATATATATTTTGAAGGGGGAAGATTCAAAAAATAAATTGCAGACTAATGCAGAAATGCACAACAGAATTATGGGCAAAAAAAAAAATTGCAAAAGTGAGAGAGAGGCTACCTAGAGAATTGCCTTCCTCTGTGCAATACTGTACTAGTGCTGAGCTGAACCAGAGAGACACATCTTGCTAGCAACTTTCCTCCCTGCCATGCCACTTTCATTGATCATAAGGAGGCTTGGAAGTGGGGGGAAATAGTTCAACATGACCTTTGCCATTCCTGACAGGGACCCTCACTCTGTCTCTCATTATTTTACTCATTCGCCCACACCACATCCTTCCTTATAGACCACAACATCCACAACATCCATCATACCTAATAATAATAATAATAATTCATCTGGCTGGGTTTCCATTGGCCATGCCTAGGACTGATGGAGATTGGAGTACAACATCTCCAGAGAGCACAATATTGGCTGCTCCGGCTCCAGTACCAACTGGACCGTAGAAGCTGTGGCAATCCAATCCTCTCAGGTGGTTACACTGGCAGAAGATGCATATTTGTGGTGCCAGTAGGCAGCTGCATTTGCATTGTTGTTGTTTTGTTATTTTGAAATCAGTGTCCCATTTCTGAAAATAGCTAGGCCACCAAATAGCTAATGAGATGTGGTTGCAGATTATGTTACTGGTATGGGTGGGCAATAGCTTCAATGGACCTCGGTGACATCGGCACATAGCCAACTCAGAGTGACTATGCAACCACTTCATTATTTTTGAGAAGAGATGATCAATTGGATGCAGTGGAAAGGGGGCAGGTGTGGGGCCAAAGTAGCAGCTGATGCAAGGGGATAGGATAATAATATATTAAGGATGGAATAACAAATAAAGTGAATAACACAACAATAGCAAAAATAATAGTAGGTAAAGAAGATCGCACACAGGTGGAGGGAAGTACTGGGTTGTGGAGGAGGAGTTGAAGGGATTAATTGAAATTGTTAAAGATTGGTATAGGATTTAAGAGATTTAAATTTTTATAAGGATTCTATAAGGAAAGCAGAAAGCAGCAGGAAATATCAAGTAAAGGTATCGGAGAGGAGATCAGTGTAAATGAAAACATGAGACTTATGGTTTTGTTACATATGATTTTATTTTGGAGTTGTCTGTTTATTTTGGAGTTGTTTGTTGTAAAGAATGTATATTATGTGAATAAAATAATAAAGGATTTGAAAAAGTAAAAAAAAAAAAAAGCAGCTGACCAGAGATGCAAACACCACTGGAAAAAAGGAAAAGAAAGAAAGTATGAATTGCCAAGCAGGCACTCCTCAAGAGATTATTGCACTTGAGGAAATGTGGTCCCCTAACAGCAAAGAGGAAAAAAGAGATACAAATATTGCCCACCAATGCTTTAGAAGAAGGGTTAGAGATAAGTGGTATAGCTCCTTCTCACATGAAGGAAGCCCAGGCTCAATCCCCAGCATGTACAGCTGTTGGTTGGTTGGTTGGTTGGTTGGTTGGTTGGTTGGTTGGTTGGTTGGTTGGTTTAAAGGATCAGGTAGCAGGTGACAGGAAGGACCCTCTACCTGAGATCCTGGTGGTCAGTGGTGTCTCCAGGAAAGGCTGGAAAAGGGGAATGAACCCCTTAGAGAACCACTGCCGTTCAGCATCAACAATACTGAGCTAGCTGGATCAGTGCCCCAACATGGTGCAAGGCAGTTCCCTACATGGTCACGGGGTGTCCAAAGTGCTGAGTTATCCTTATAACAACAATGGACATTGAACCAGTATGATTCAACTAAATACAACATCGCCATCTGTGCATGATGCAAGATCCGTGCCAAAATAAATAAATAAATTGGGTCCAGCTCTGCTGTCAGGCAGAGTGAGGTGGCTGCTCAAGGAGGCTGTAGGTGCCATGTAACCTGCCCTGCACCCCATATACCCTAGCCTGCTGCTGCTCGGTGGAGCAGGCTACCATCTGGGTAAAGACCTATGTATTTGGTGTTTGTCAACCAGCTCTTCCACCCCTCCAGATATTACTGATTGCTTATCCACTGACTTCACTATTTTGGTGGTGCTGTTGTCGAATGCTGGTTAGTCCATAAAAAGACCAGGTTCATTCATGACTTGACCATGAGTGAAGGGGCTGGTCTGGTCTGTATTATGGAAACTTCAGTGGGTGGGTGACCTAACTTAGCTCTGCCAGTCTAGGTTTTTGGTACAATACCAGGCTATACTGGGCAGTCAAGGTGTGGTGTTGCTATTATCCATAGAAGCACCATCTCCTTTACTGTCTTGGGACAGGCTTGGAGGATCGGTACCTGATGTGGGGCCAGACTGAGGATGCTGCTGGTCTGTTGACCAGCCTGTTTGCTTGCAACATCCCTGACTGAGCTGGATGGACCAAAGATAGGGGGTGCAATGCACTCACCCCCTTGTCATTGTTGGACTGTTTCCTGTTGAAGTTTGGACTAGTGGCAGAAATTTCCCCCTTTAACGGTAGTGGGTTCAGTGGTTCTCAAAGTCCTCTCCACATAATTTGTAAATTACTCAAAGCTCTGTTGCATGGGTGTCCCAGTGGTTGCACTCCAAAAGGAGCCATTACTTTGCCTGTTGTCCAAGCAAGCCCCTGGTGCACACTGACTGGCAGTGGATCACTTGGGTTTCTCTCCCAGCCCTACCTGGTGATGCTATGGATTAAAGCTGGGACCTTCTGCATTGTCTGCCTCCAAGAGGGCATCTTCTCCCACTGCTGCTGGAACTACTGGCCTTGGCATCTCCAGTGGAAAAATGACCAGGACCATCTCTTTGGTGGAAACAGCACACGCAGCATCATTTTCTGCTGGTGGTGCTCAATCTGGTAGCTCCACTTTCAGTCCTAGTCCCTTGGTGGGGAAGACGCTCCACTGTGGAGCTGGGAGTGCCCACCTTTTCCTGCGCCTGCACCATGGTGAATTTCAATCAAAGGCATTTGTCATCCTGATAATGCGCATTAACATTCAAGGAGGGGTGTTTGCCTAAATGAGCGCCACTTTGAGGACCTTCCGAAATCCAAGCATGGTTTTTAAGTCTATGGTTGCAAACTATCCCCTATTGAATGTAATGTCTTGAGCTATATATCCCTGTGGAGATGACAATTCTGCAACCCCGACTCCTGTAATGTTATTTTTCTCTTACTACAGAGTTGCCTAAAGAGTTACTCACCCCTTTCATATTACCTCATCCAAGGCATTCAACCAATTATTGCACAACTTTTCTCCTTGCAGCCTAAGATAAGCTAGACCAGCAAGACCAGAAAATTTAAAGCGACTGCTATTTCTTAGGGCCATGATCATGCTCCCTGACTTTTAATTTGTCTTTTTTTTTTTACAATTTTTTTTTTACAATTTTAATCTGACAATTTTATCTGCTTAGTCATGTTTATACAGGTTTGTACTTTGCATACAAATTGGAAAGGCTGGTGGCTGACGCAAATACATGTTGCTTGTATTTTGTTTTGTTTTGTTTTATCCATAAGCTTTTTTAATTGATCTGCACCATAAGGTCTTTGGGGGAGGTCACAATAATATAATCATACAGTTATATAAAAAGAGGTAAAACAGCAGCAATCATAAAACCAGTGCAACCATTCCAACCAGAACAGAATAGTATAGATTCCCTTTAACAAAGTTAAGAAATCAGCAGGTGAAGCTTTTCATGACATATTTCAGAGTAGCCAACATGGTGCTCTGCAAAGGTTGTTGCACTACAGCTGCCATAATCCCTGGCCATTGCCCATGCTGGCTGGGACAGATGGGAATTGTAGTTTCACAACTGGAGGTCACTGCGCTGGCTATCCCTGATACGGAACTGAACACTGTCATCTGCTAAGGGTTGCAGGCCAAGGGACTGCTCTTCAGCCACTCTACTTCCAGTTTTTAATTCTCAATCCTTAACTCTCACATTGAAGCCAAGTTAATTCACAACTTAGTTTAGCTTCCTGCATTGCAGGGGGTTGGACTAGATTGGACCTCAGGGTCTCTTCCAATTCTACAATTAGATGATTCTATGAATTTGTTCACCAGGGCCTACTTCTCAGTACAGTGGTACCTCTGGTTACATATTTAATTCATTCCGGAGGTCCGTTCTTAGCCTGAAACTGTTCTTAACCTGAAGCACCACTTTAGCTGCCGCGCCTCCGGAGCCCAATTTCTGTTCTCATCCTGAAGCAAAGTTCTTAACCCGAGGTACTATTTCTGGGTTAGTGGAGTCTGTAACCTGAAGCGTATGTAACCCGAGGTATCACCGTAGCAGTGTTTAGGATTGCAGCTTTATTTTTTAATCTTCTGTCCGTATACTAAGCGTCATTATGTCACCCTGGGAGATATGAATTCCTACTGCTAACTGATTAAATTTGGATTTGGATGCATGCAGACAATTCCTATAGCATACAAATTAAGTCAGACAAGGCCATGTGCAAGCTCAAGCACTCCTCTGATTATAAATGGGTCCCATATGCCTTGCAGTGTCTAACACACCATTCATTTTCTTAATCGATCACATTCAGATATGGTATCATTGTCTACACAAATACGTATCTACAGAGGAAAAAGAATCCGGGTACAGATGAGTTAAATTAGCTGCAAGACAACATCGGTCTGTGAAACAAAAACAGGTGCTTGTCTTTGAAAAATGGTGCTGAACTGAGGAATTAAGGAATAAAAGTGTGGGATTGTGCTATACCTTATGTTTCTTTACTCAGAAGGCAGTCTCTCTGCGTTCAGTGAGCCCAAGGCTGTGGTTCTATGCATGTGTACCTGGAAGTAAATCCCGCTCACTTCAATGAAACTTACTCCTGAGTAGACAATCCTAGGATTTCCTGGTGCCTGAGAGGCAATTCAAAACAAAAATTTATGGAAAAATGGGATAGATATAAGATACATGCTCAAAATTATAGTAAAGGTTCGCTATCTATGCTAGCATTTGATTGACGTTGGAGAGAAATTGAGTTGAGAAACAAGATTAAGGGTACATATTGATATAGGAATGTATTAGATAAAATGTAAAGAAATATACAATAATAAGAGTACATTCATTTGTAAAAAAAAGAATATACAACAAGATTGATAGGAAGTCTGTCGTGTTGGTACAAATATTATTTTCAAATGGCTTTACGTCTTTCTTTTTTCTTTTTTCTTTCTTTAGGTACATAAATTTGGTATATAAACTTTGTATACATGTTGGAAATTATATTATAATATGCCCTGTAATGTAATATGATAATGTATACATATGTGATATAAGAACGTTAATAAAATTTTTAAAAAAGAAAGAAAGAAACTTACTCCTGAGTAGACAATCCTAGGTGCAGACTTACAGCTCCACTGACAACAGTGGTGTTTACTTCTGAATGAGAACCTAGAAAGAGTTCTGTTGGATCAGACCAAAGGTCCTTCAAGGCCAGCATTCTGGTCCCACAGTGACCAACCAGATGCCTATGGGAAGGCCACCAGTTGAATATGAGAGCAATGTTCCCCTGTGCTGCTCATGATTCCTAGCAACTGACATTCAGAGGCACATACTGCCTCTGACCCTAGAGACAATATAGCCATCATGACTAGAAGCCATTGGGAACTGCAGAGTTTGGAGAAACTAAAAGACAAAATGCGAGATTGGCTACATTATGCTCAGATCAAAGAGGTTTTTAAGTTGGACAAAAAGATAGGATTCCAGGTGGAAAAATCAAAGTTGGAAACGGAATTGTTAGAACCTAAGACTAAGGTACTTTTGAGAATGTATAATTTACTGTTAAAATGGAATACACAAGATGAAACGGTTAAATCGGCTATGATAAAGTGGGCACAGGACATTGGGTACAATATTATGTTTGCTGACTGGGAAAGGTTATGGACCACCGGTCTGAAATTCACGGCATGTAATGCCTTGAAAGAAAATATTATGAAAATGATATATAGATGGTACATGACCCCAGTCAAGCTTGCAAAAATATACCATTTGCCTGATAATAAATGTTGGAAATGTAAAGAAACAGAAGGAACATTCTTTCACCTCTGGTGGACCTGCCCTAGAGTCAAGGCTTTCTGGGAAATGATATATAATGAGTTGAAAAAGGTATTTAAGTATACCTTCCCTAAGAAACCAGAGGCCTTTCTTTTAGGCATCATCGGCCAGAGGGTGTTAAAGAAGGACCGAACATTTTTTATGTATACAACAACAGCAGCAAGGATACTAGTCGCCAAGTACTGGAAAACCCAAGATTTACCCACACTGGAAGAATGGCAGATGCAACTGATAGACTATATGGAGTTAGCAGAAATGAGCGGCAGAATCCGAGACCTGGGAGAAGAGGTCGTGGAGGAGGACTGGAAGAAATTCAAGGACTATTTACAAAAATACTGTAAATTGTATGAGTGTTGAGAAAGATGCAAGATTATAAATAATATGGCACCATTAAATTAGTTGAAAGGAATATGAAGATAAGTGAAAATATATGAAAAGTTAAACTTTGGTTAAATAATATGTTAAAATTAAGCTTTTAAGATTGGGGTAAATTTATTTAACATTTGGGACATAATATCTGAAAGTTATAAAATAAGAATTGAAACAAGGTGATAAATTGCTGGACAAAGTTTGATAAACATGGAACGCAGGAACGAGAGACGCGAGGAAGTCCAATGAAGTGAAGAAAGTATGGGCATTGTAAAGTTATATGTCATTTTGTTTGTTTTTTATATTGTATTAAGAAAAACTTGAATAAATATCTTATAAAAAAAAATAGAAGCCATTGGGAACTGTATCCTCCATGAATTTCTCTTACCCCCTTTTCAGGTTGTCCAAGGTGCCTTGTGGGCAGCAAATTTCATCATTTTAACTATGCACTGCCTGAAGAAGTAAATAATAATAAATTGCACGTGATGGTGCAACAAACCAAAGAAACTGATTTAAACGTTTCCTTACCTGACCTTAGAAAGCACTTCCAATTACAGCAAGGTATGCATCATTCATGCAAGACAGAGGAACCTTTTCCTGGCACCAGTTGAAACCATCTATCTTCTCTTTCACCTCAGGCAGGTTGTGCATCACCTCAGGTTAGCAGAGCTAAAGGCTAATGGTGACGTTGGTCTGGGTCAAACGGGAGGACATCTGCTGAATTTCTAAGGCCAGCCTGCAGCATTTTGTCGGATACATATTTAAATACCTCCTACATTCAGCTGTTCTTAGGGGCAAACAGCTCTTCACCAGTTCAATCAGCTGTTGAGCATACAAATAATTTTTGGCCACTTAGTACAGGTGTGAGGAACATTTATCAGCCTGAGGGACACATACATACATACATTTCCATTTATATACCACCAATGTTTTCCAGTTTGAGGGTCATATTACCTCCTGCAAAATTTTCTGGAGGCCGTATACCAAAAGTGGGTGGTGCTAGAGACAAAAAGTGGGTGGCACAACAGTTGTAACTCATATTATCAGCTCTGCAAAAGTTGGGGTTTTTTAAACAAACAAAAAAATACATGCACAAAACACCTTTCTTCGTCCTCCATTGTGTCAAGTGAAAAGCAATAGTGCCAGGTGAGTCTCCCTAGGGAGAGCGTTCCACAAATGGGGAAGCACCACCGAAAAGGCAGCTACCCTCCAGACCTCTTGCAGAGGAAGCACACAAAGAAGGGCCTCAGATTAAGATGGCAGGATTCAGGTTGGTTCATATGGGGTGAGGCAGTCCTTGAGGCATTGTGGTCCTGAGCTGTTCAAGGCTTTATAGCTCAAAACCAGCACTTTGAAACTAATTGGCAGCAGGGCCAGGATCAGTGTAATATGCTCAAGTCATTTTTTCTCCAGTGAGCAGCCTGGCCACCAAATTCTGCACCAGCTGCAGTTTCTGAACCATCTTCAAAGGCCGCCCCACATATAACATATTGCAGTGATTTAACCTAGGGCTTACCAGAGCGTAGACAACAGAAGCTAGACTATCCCCATCGAGACGGGGGCATAGCATTGCGCAGGCAGAAGAGTTTGGAAAGTTAAGGCAAATGCAGTGGTGGCTGTTTCAGGGGTTTACTAGTGGAACAGCTGGCTGCCATTGTGGGGCAATTGTGGGGCAATCCCTGCCCTTCCCTTCAAAAAGCAGGAGGTGGCAGCAGAGACAAAGGGCATGTTTCTTGACACTGTACAAGTGCCCAGTTGCTGACTAGATGCTGGCATAGGCTGCCCATCCCAAAGCCATTAGTCTGTCTGCATTAACTTCATTGGCATTTGCAATGTTTGAAAATCCGGGTGGGGGTGATTAATCGACCAGCGTGTGAGTTTCACAGTTAATAAATATATAGGCATCTGAAAAGCCCAGGCTGACACGTCAGGAGTGTGTGGTATTTGCTAGTTTCATTCAAAAGTTCTCACATCAAGTACGTCTCTTTTCAATGGAAGGATCTGTGAGATTCTGCCTCTAAAGCAGAGTTAATGCCTAAACAGAGCCAATAGCCATCTTTAAGCGAGAGAAAATGTATGTGGGGTGACAGTGGAACCCCCTAGTTGAAAATTGCATAATTATGTTTCTCTTACCTAAGGCAAGTTTTACCAGTGAACCATCATCAAAGGTATGCATTTAAGCAGGAATCCAGCATTTCTGGCCGGGAAGAAAGGCTCTATTATCTCGAGCTTGTTTACTTTAAGCTGCTCCAATGAAGGTTTAGCACGAACATGGGACTTTGCTTCCCTGTGTGCAGCACAGGGGAAAGAGACGCAGGAGGAGGGAAGAGATGAAGTCCATATGTCGGCTTGAGGGGGGAGCGTGAATGTGTGCGTATCTTCATGACTGGCTTAGAAGGTTTAACATACATCACCGCACAACGCTGAAAGATGCCATCTCTGGGCCAATAAATCTGCACTCTTTGATTGGGCTTTCGGAATGGCAAGTCGTTTAACAGAGCAGCAGGCCTCTACAGGGAGCGCTTGCTTGGCCAGAGAACATGTGCTGAATGGGTTGAGTTGCCCCCAAAGATTGCCTCAAGCAAAATCCGAGGCAAAATATCTGAGGAATTTCATTTTGATAAGGCTAATGAAATTCATTGCGAGTTGTTTTGTTTTTTAAGTTTTGGGACCTTTGTACACCCTCTGGTTGCCTGAAGGAAAACCTTGATGTTCCTGCTTAAGCACAGCACTGGGATAAATTTTGAGGGAAGCTTATGAAAGAAGGATAGCAAGGTCTCCAAAGTGCTTCAAGGGCCTTCGCAGGCTAATAGCTAGTAATCTAGAGTCATTCCTATTAGCTGGAGGTGGGGAAACTTCAGGCCCAGGGTAAATGAGTATGGCCTTCTGGACCTTGTAAGGGGAGCAAAAATGCAGCTAAGAAGCTCAAATCAGATGTATGAAATTAAAATTAAACCAATGGAAATTAAACCAATGTCCAGACTTCAACATTCAAAAACTTTACTTGCATAAACTTATAGTAAAAGATGAATTAAAACATAATATTTATAGTCACATGCTTCTCCAAGCATGGGCTTACAGTCTCTTCTTCTAACTTCCAAACAGCTGTATTTTCCTTTCTTTCCAGAGCTCAGCACTCATCCTTTTGTATTTCAGGCCATGCCTTGCAACTCCTATGAGAGAGCTCCACTTTTACCTCATCCTGCAGCTTTGCTCTCTTTCAAGTTGAGAGGAAACACTCCAACAATCTATTCAACTTAACAGTGTTCACAGTGGATTCTAAAACACAGTCATCTTGCTTCACATAAAATTGAGCCTCTCCTTCACTAGATACCTCCCATGTGACCAACATTACCCAATCACATGAGAACTTCTCTAGAATTCAGTTACCTAAACCAAATCTAAACATATAGTAATGCATACAAGTACAGTGGTACCTCGGGTTACATATGCTTCAGGTTACATACGCTTCAGGTTACAGACTCCGCTAACCCAGAAATAGTACCTCGGGTTAAGAACTTTGCTTCAGGATGAGAACAGAAATTGTGCGGCAGCGGCGGGAGGCCCCATTAGTGGTGCTTCAGGTTAAGAACAGTTTCAGGTTAAGAACGGACCTCCGGAACAAATTAAGTATTTAAGCCGAGGTACCACTGTATTTGGGGACGCGAGTGGCGCTGTGGGTAAAACCTCAGCGCCTAGGACTTGCCGATCGCATGGTTGGTGGTTCGAATCCCCACGGCGGGGTGCGCTCCCGTTGTTCAGTCCCAGCACCTGCCAACCTAGCAGTTCGAAAGCACCCCCCGGTGCAAGTAGATAAATGGGGAATGCTTACCAGTGGGAAGGTAATCGGCGTTTCCGTGTGTGCTGCACTGGCTCGCCAGATGCAGCTTGTCACGCTGGCCACGTGACCCGGAAGTGTCTGCGGACAGCGCTGGCTAGAGTGAGATGAGCGCACAACCCTAGAGTGAGATGAGCGCACAACCCTAGAGTCTGGCTGGGGTACCTTTACCTTTACCACTGTATTTACAATTTCAGTAAATTTAATTACTGTACTTAACAGACCTCTCTATCTGGTGCTGATCACTCTACCTGTCACCAGGCAACCCCGCAAACTGGCTCTCCTTTGTACCCTGAACGTTTTTGTCCAGTTGAAATGTGTCCTTCAACATTAGCATGCACAAGTTTTATGCAGATCTGTGTTTGCCCCCCTTTTTTCAGGTTAAGATGCACATAGCCACCTGAATGGATATTTTGTGGAGAATGTGTCAGCTTGGGAGAGGGCCTGTTCTGTGCCGTGAGTTTGAACTCCATTTACAAATGATAATTGATGAGTTTTCATTTATTTTTAAATATAAAACCCGGAAAAGCAGTCTCATTCTGAGAAGCAACAAGCTTCCTAAAATAACAGCAACAGACACACACACATCTTGTTTGCTTGCATAATAGGCTTTGCTTTTGTTAGATAGACATGCTTTTCATTATATTTCCTTTGAAAAACAGTGTTCCACATGAAGGGAAAAGGGAGTTGAATGAAAAGGGCAACATGAAGAGAAGTAGAATTTGTGCCAATTGTCAGGGAAAACATCCTTGACAACTTGCTGTGTTTGAGTGTCTAATGGTGCTCTCAAGGGAAAGGGCAAGAGCAAAATAGCTTTCTTTGAACCAATTTCACACCATGGGGAAAAACAGAGAAGCGCTAGCATGAAAAGGGCAAAAATAAGCGATGGCGAAAGTTGCACTGAGCATCACGAAAAGTCAACCTTGACAGAGAGATGCATTGGAGAGCCGAGGTGCCACCTGGGAGAAGGTGTGGGAGTTTCATTGCTTGAGAAATTTCAAAACCTGCTTCAACGAAGCACAAGAAAATACAGTAGAATGAGTTTGCCAGGCATACAGAAACAAATAGGACCTGCAGCTAAATCCCACAGTGGATTTCACCTCCTAGCCTCCTACTCAGGGCTCCTGACAGCCAGTCAGATGTGCCTCCCTCTAGGATACAATAAGCTATTAAGAGCTTGTGTAAGGCATTCCATTCCCTCCATGCCAGAGGGGTCCCGTCCCCCCCAACTGACTCACAACATTCTGTGGACACTGAGCATGCTCAGTGTTAGGTTTGAGCGAATCTGACAATTTCAGTTTTTCTCAGTTTCTCATTTCTCCAGTCTTAAGCTCAGTTCTCCACATTTAAAACATTTCTTTGTCTGAAAACAGCAGCATTCTAATGCAATTTCCCCCCTCATAAACATATTATTATATTCAGCTTTTACTAGCGTGTGCATTTTTGCAAACCAATTTCCCCTAATATTATGCATTTTGGCATGCTATTTCCCTAACATATATGTATTTCTATGCATGCTTTACTCTAGTTCATGGATTGTTTTACACCTTACCTGGCTGGAGAACTGCATTGTTAAATTCAGAGATTGTGTGGAGCTTCAAAGGAGGGTTGATTTTTGGCTCACACAATGTTTTGGAAAATGTGAATTGTGTCGGTTTGCCTCTGAATGCAAACTGAATTGAATTTCTCCTCCATCTCTACTCAGTAGTCGTTAGGCAGTGTACTGCCCCATACTGCTGTGGAAACTATAAGTTTTCTTCAAGCTTTCTTCTTTTTCTCAGTGTTTCTGTTTTGGCTCCATTTCTATCAGCTACTCACCGCTTGTGTTACAGGAAGTAATACCAGAAGAGTCACACTACATTGTATTACAGAAATAAAAGAAATTAAATAACCAAACAAGGCAAAACAGCAGCAACAACAACACCCAACTTTGATGCAAGAAGAATACCCATATCCAGGAATAGCTTAGTTTATGCATACTGCAGAGACCTTTTTTTTTTTTTTTTTTTGCCTTGTGCCCTGTGCATAGATGCAGGTATGCATTTGGGCTGTGCACAGAACTGCCCCCTCTCTGTGACTGATCTCTTGCTCTCAAATTGGGGCCCATTCATCCTGTGCTGTCATAGGGACTACCTGGTATCATCTCATGAGGGATCACCACTCCAAAGAAATCTGTATGGCATGGAGACCAATGGGGCAAAATTAAGAAGTAAGGTGTGAATTGGCTGCTGCGGTTTCAATGTGCCCCATCCTTCTGAAATTGTTTGAGCCTGGTTTCAGAAGTGGTGAGGTGAGACTTCAAGTTAGGGCTGCAATCTTATGCACACCTACCTGAAAGGACGTCGTACTGAACTTAATGGACTTCTTAGTGGAAATGTTCAAGACTGTAGGGTGAGTTGCTGGTTTCATTGCAGTCATAAGATAAGCTGAAGTTAACACTAGATGTCAATTTCATGAGCCAAAATGGAGTCTATGAAAGATAAGCGTGGGTCTGAAGAGCATCAACTCTGTAAGTGCTTCTCATGTTGCTAATGATTCATTGACCTTCAGTCATTCGGTTTTGAGTGTTCACAAAAGTCTACTGTAATTCTGCATATGGCTTTAGTTCAGTGCTAGATTTCCAGGTCTATTTGCTTGAAATGTGCAGTTGGCTAGGTTATTTATTTTATTTGGTTAACAGACCTCGCTGTGTTCATTTGATCTTATTACGGGAGGACGTGTGCAATAAATCCTATTTAATATGGGGCTAGATAAGTACATTCCATACTCCACAAACCCTCTCACAAAATTATACCGTTAAACTATTATTTTCACAGACCTTGAAAAAAGGGCACCTTGAGAAATGTACCTTTCCCACTCCCCAACTTACACAAAATTCATTAAGCTCCTCTTTGAAGACCCTTGAGATATGTTTTATTGTAGATCAACAAACCACTCCTAGCCTGCTCTCAATGCCGTTTGCCAGAAATAAGCACAACGAGCATATGTTTAGTACTTAAGAACTGTTTTGGAAACTTAAAAAGCACAGTGTGAAGAGGGAAATGAAACCCAAAACCGACCCCCCTCCCGCCCCGCTCTCAGACAAGCAGACAGCCACATCATGTGTAGCTGGCTGAACCAGACTCACACAAATTGTGGAAATGTCTGGCAAGATAAAATGTACCCTCAGCTGGAGGAAAATGACTCAAGAGTCACATGATGTCCCGTAGTCGCAGAGTCTTGGAAACAAACATTTGAGAAACCCATTCCACATATGTGGAAGGAAATCAGGGGATTGAAAGCATGAATTGTGCAGATGGGGACCTTGGTTGGTATCTTCATTGAGTGTTTAAGAAGTTACACGCTTACAATCTGCTTCGGGACCAGTGAATAGCATGAAGCTGTCATGACCAGGCTTGTAGTTTCCACAATTGCTGTGGTCTGGTCAATTTCTACTTCACAAAAGGTCTACTCTTAGAAATAGCAATGCTGGGACAAGACCCAATTCTAACTAGTTTGTAGTATTATTATTGGATTGTGTCCAACAAAGTCACCATCATGGCAGAGCCACCAAAATCAATAAATTTAAGTTAGCCATCTTGGTTATTTTAAATGAGTTTACTCTGCATATACCTTAGCTGACTACAGTCAAACCTCAGTTGTCTAATGTAATCTGTTCTGGAAGACTGTTCGGCTTCTGAAACGACCGGCAACCAAGGCACAGCTTCCAATTGGTTACAAGAGCTTCTTGCACTTAAGTGGAAGTCGTGTCCGATGTTCAAGTTCCGAGGAACGTTTGAAAACCGGAGCATTTACTTCTGGGTTTTCAGCGTTCGGGAACCAAAATGTTCAAAAATGGAGCCGTTCGAGAAACAAGGTTTGACTGTACAGCCCATCTTCAATTCTATTCTATTTATACTCCACCTTTTCCTCCAAGGAGCTCAAGGTGGTATATGTTGTTACCCCTCTCTCAATTTTATCCTCCCCACAATCCTATGAGGTAGGTTAGGCTAAGAGACTGCAATTAGTCCAAAGTCACCCAGTGAGCTTCATGACCAAGTGGGGACTTGAACCCTGGTTTCCCTGGTCTTATTCCAACACTCTAACCATTATGCCACACCAAGCATATATACAAAATGTCTTTGCAATACAGAGTACATCTGGTGCTCAGCATTTTTCTTCCAGACTCCTCACAGTTCCTTTGAAGCAGATGGAAAAACCATCCTATTTATTTTCAGTGAGTAGAATGGAGTCTGGCCTAATGGGAAAGGAAAGCATTCTCCTTATTTTTTCAGGTTCCATTCCCAGATCCTCCAAGTGTCCCTATTTTCCATGGACGTTCCAGATTTGCAGAAGCCATTCTGGTTTCTGACTGGATTCCAGAATGTCCCACTTTTGCTTAGGACGTCCCTGTTTTCATCAGAGAAATGCTGGAGGGTATGGAGTTATCTTTTGACCAAACTGTGGGGGGCAGTGGAAGACAGAAGTGCCTGGCGTGCTCTGGTTCATGGGGTCACGAAGAGTCAGACACGACTAAATGACTAAACAACAACAATGGAGTTATCTGACACCCCCCCCCCAAGCCACTTGAAGGCAGCCCTGTATAGCCCTGTTTTTATATATGTTGGAAGCTGCCCAGAGTTGCAACCTGGTCAGATGGGTGGGGTATAAATAGTAAAATTATTATTATTATTATTATTATTATTATTATTATTATTATTATTATTGAATAGGACATCCCTATTTTCATTGGAGAAAGGTATGCATGCCTTGGTCTGAATTCTGTTTGTCATCCACAAGAAGCCAGTTTTGTGGATTCTCTCTGCCTAGCTTCCTGAGGTTTCTTTTGCCAAATATGAATGCTAATGTGCTGTTACCAAGTCTAAATGATTGGTCCTGCTCTACTGCATTTATGTCTGATTCCATCTTGATTCCATCTTTTTACAAGTCTTGCCACCTGTACAAAGCTTATTGTTTCATATCATTGGGAAGGGTAGCAGTGCTGATTATCCTTTCCTCCAATACTGATAGCTTCCCTCTATTGAGGGGCAGATCTGGGAGATTTAATTGGAGATTTGAAGATCCAGGGGGGGAGGGAGGAGAGCTGGTGCTTTCTTGCCAAGGATACACCCCTTCTTTCTTTTTCTTTCTTCTGGGGACAATGGCGGCTGCATTTTGGGGTGGGGGGGAATTGTTTTGCACAGAAGTGTACACTAAGCAAAATTTCATACAAGCAACGACTGTTATCTGTGCACCACCGTGCACATGTCAGGGACTGGATATTGGAGGAGGAATGGTGAAGACTACCTCTCCCTTCACCTGAACCTTCCTGAGAAGAGGAGAAGAAGAAGAAGAAGAAGAGTTTGGATTTGATATCCCGCCTTTCACTCCCTTTAAGGAGTCTCAAAGCGGCTAACATTCTCCTTTCCCTTCCTCCCCCACAACAAACACTCTGTGAGGTGAGTGGGGCTGAGAGACTTCACAGAAGTGTGACTGGCCCAAGGTCACCCAGCAGCTGCATGTGGAGGAGCGGAGACTCGAACCCGGTTCTCCAGATTACAAGACTACACCACACTCTTAACCACTACACCACACAGAGGACAGCATGGATTTACAATTGAGGTTTGCAGAGGGTCACAGCTCAGAGAAAGAAGAGGGGCAAAGCTGGGAGATAATGGGAGAAGCAGAGCAGGAACAGCTGGCTGACACGTTATCACCAGAGAGCATTCCAGACCTCCCTTCTCCCAGGACCCAGACAAACATGTGAGCAGGAAGAAAAATGTGGATGAATTTTCACGAGGATTTCTTTTTTAAAATGTAGACTATTTGAAATGATGAACAGAAGGCTGGAAGGATGAGTAAAACCAGAATTGACAATTTCACCAATTCCTAACCTGAGTTAGAGCCCTTCCAAAGGTGAATATCCTCCACACATTTCTCCATGTTGCACACGAATCCTGTAGACTGATAACCAACCTATGCAGTAGTGCATGATTGTGTATTCTATCCCCAAATTCAACCTTTAAATGGATGGATACATTGCAGAAAATGTAGCTTTGCTTTTATTTCAGAGTCCATAACAAAGAGCTGCAGCATGATCAGTTGACTTGGTTTGTCAGGATTCGGCTCAAATGCACTAGTTACAGGGCCGGATTTAGGTTTGATGAGTCCCTAAGCTACTGAAGGTAATGGGGCCCTTTATATGTCCAGCTGTCCTTTGTCAACAACAAATTGTCACTGTCTTTTGTGTTGAATATATGCTATATGGTAATTTATGGGCCTAATAGGTATCTAAAGCCATTTGCACATGTTACCATGCAACCAGTCCATGCAGAATGCAGGCACTCTATATATAGTAATGAGCAAACCAGTGATATTTGAGGGAGCAGGCTAGCAGGCAGGGCCCATTACTTATATCATAGGAGCCTACACAACACAAAACACTGTTGCTGTATGTAGGTTTTATTTTATTTTATTTTTATCTTATATTTTGGAAATGTACATCCAGGTTTTTTCCTTTAATTTTTTTGGGGCCCCCCAAGAGAGTGGGGCCCTAAGCTATAGCTTGTTTAGCTTATACATAAATCTGGCACTGACTAGTTAACATCTCTCTATGAACAAAGAGGTTTTCTGCTTCTTCGGTGTTCCCTTTTACCCTAAACCATCAGGTTGTAACTCTTAAGAAAGGCATTTCCTTGTGACACTAAAAATAGATCCCGCTTGACTCAGACATCGGGCTATGTTTATTTGAGTTGAAATTTGGCCCGGGATTTTTTGTTTTTTTGTTTAAATGAAAACTCTGCACAAATTCGGCAAAAATATTTGGGAAATGTTGGGCGCATTTGGACAAGGTAGACAGATTTTGTAACAAATGTCAAAGTCAAGCAATGAGGCATGAGTAACAGCGATCCTTTGGGAACTTCCAGAAATGTCAAATAGCACGTATCAAGACTTTGGAATCCATACTTTTCAGTTCCACTCCATGCTTCCTCAACAGATCTTGGTTTCATGTTCTTCACTTCAAAACAGTCAGGCGGCCTGTTCAGGAGAGCCATAGGAATAAAACCTGAACTCTAAGGCAAAAATCTGCCCCTGGTTTTAATGGACTGCACAGACTGATCATTAGAACCCCAAAGCATGCCTGTATCAATTCATTTAAATCTGGTTGATGTGAAACATTTTCACCTTGGCCACACCACAGTGAAGCCCTTTCATTTCTCATTATTTTCCATCAGAGAGTTAAACACCATCTTTGCTCCACCAATAAACTGAAGGAGGCTCAAATTGTATTTACTTCTGCTAGATCAGAGATGGGGAACTTGAGGCCCGTGGCTCCGCCCTCTCTGCCTGACCCTCAGGTCTCCCTTTCTCAAGGCCACACCCCTCACCAGTTTTGCTCCGCCCCTTCTGTGAGTGCTTGTGCCTGGCTGAAATGTGCCTTTGTCCTGTGATAATGCTATTCACTTGTCCGGTTGGAGATAATATGCGTGTAGAAATGTTGAATTTGGCATGGATGGAATGGAGTCTATTGCACAACAGTAAGAATGACATATATTGCCTCACCCACTTTTGTCCCTGGCTGCACCTATTACTGGCATGTGGCTCCAGAAGGCTGTCCACGAGAAATCATAGAAACATAGATGGGTTACAAGGGACCCCAACTGTAAACTGACCCCAACTCTCGGTGCTGAAACTGTTGAAAGTTTCCAAAAACCAAGGTGCCAGGAGGAATCTGGTGCCTTTCCCTCCTTTCAAGGCAATCTTTTCTTCTAAGAGGTTTGCAGGGTTGTGGTGGAAAGTGCTCAATTTGCATGACAAGCTGTGCCACTTGAATGGCTTAGAGCAGGGGGTTTCAACCAGTGTGCTGTGACACCCTGGGGTGCCTTGAATGATAGTCAGGGGTGCCGTGGGCAACACTGGCCTCTGTCCCTCTTTCCTCCCCTCCCTCATCTGAAGCCCTCTTGCATCTCTGCCTCCCAAAGGCTCATGCAGCTGTTTGTCTCATGTTCACCTTTGGCCAGTCTCCATTGGGCTGCTAAGGCTGGGGGCATCTTCTTTCCAGGTCTCTGTGGGATGGGGAGTAGCAGCTGCCTGGAGGGCTCCCAAGGAGATGGAAGAGGAGGCTGAGTGAACACTCCACAAGGGAAGGTGTTCGAAAAGGGGTGAGGGGCTGCCAGCTCTGCAGGCAAGGGGTGATATAACTGGGCTCCTGAGCCCCACGGGGTGCCGCGGAAAGAATGTAGTTGGTCAAGGGAGCCGTGGACTCATAAAGGTTGAAAATCTCTGGCTTAGAGCATGATCGTTCCTGACCATTGGCCACATTGGCTGAGCCTGATGGAGTCCAACAACATCTGGAGAATCACCAGTTCCCATTCCTGTTGTAAATATTCTTATATTTCACTGTATTACTCATTAATGAACTGTGCGGCTTTCTAAATGTGCATTTGCCCTACAAATCTGCGCTGTGTTTAGTGAGTGCCGGGCAAGCAAATACCTTATTCTTTTTTTCTTTTAAATTTGGAATTTAGGGTCCTTTCACTATCACCACTTTCTTTTTTAAAAATGGGAATTCCCCTGAAAGACAAAAAGGGAAAAGGAAAAAAGATTTACAGCGCACTTTGATATAATTTATATGACAAGCGACAAGCACAAGCCAGTGTCTGCAGCCTATTCCACTCGGCAAGATCCAGACAGCGCAGGTTTGATCAACCTCATCCTGTCAAGTCAAGTAAAGCAAAAATCAATCAATCAATAGCCAGAGTGGGAGCACTTAAAATGAAAAAGGAGAGTCCATTTCCTGCGAAGGGAGCAGAGCACACGAAAACCGCTGCCATTTTGAGTCTTGGAGAAAAACACTGCAAGGAAGTGAATTTCTCAGTGTTATTTCCTAGAGACTTAACGTCGAGAATTCAAGCCTTTCTTGGGTGTTATGGCAGCCCGGTGCGAGATGTATGGTGTTGATGGCTGGAAATGGGTCTTTCAAAAGACGAGCCCAGGTCAAAACTAACCTGACCTTTCGAGTCACATTTCCATCTGGACTCCATCAATGGCAAACCCACACAAGGATACACTTTCAGTTTTTTAAAAAGGCCTTTCATACCTGGTGTTGCTAACTTGGAACTCACAGTTAATCAATGTGACCAAATATTTTCATTTGAAATGTGAAGCCGCTAAGAGGATCGAAAGCATGTGCTTAAACAAAAGCTGTCCGGCAGTCCAAATCCTGAGCAGTTCTGCTAACTCCAGGCACAAATATGTACCGTAGGGCGAGGATGATTTATTGCTTGGAAGCAAAAAATGATCTAGTCTTTTAAAAATGTGTGATTCCAGTGCAGGCACAGCCTATGTACATCAGTCATCTTGGATGATCAGTTAAGGCGGCAAAGGAGGAGAAGGATATCTGTGGAAGTCAAAGCACATTCAACTACCATGTCCCATCAGCACAAGGATTTCTGCTTGTGTGGTGGGACTTTCATGTGCCCCCCCCCCCAACAAATATGCTCTAGAAGTTTGGGGAAAGAACAGATTTTTTTGGGGGGGTAGGGAAGAACATTTCATTGCAGAAGCCGAAATCTTTGCTCCCATAGAACATTCATGTAGCACTATGTTGGATGCAACCCATTGCCTGACAGGGTCGGTCCTGCCCTTAAGCAGAATGAGTCAACTGCCTCAGGTGGCAGATGCTGTGGGAAAGCAGTGGCAGACCCTCAGTCACTCCTCCTGAGCTCCTGGGTAGAAAACAGAGCTATGTGTGCCACACGGCCTGTAATACCTCCTCTACACAAGTGTGGTGGAGGGCACTATCCCATCACCAGTGCTGGGACAACATTCATCTGCCAGCCCAGTCAGTTTCTGAACATACTTTGCCTCAGACAGCAAAATGTCTTGGGCAGCCCAGATGCCCAATGAAGATGAATGCTAGAAGGGTAGGCAGCTGCAAGCGAGCTGAACACTGATAGCCCCTTTCTGAAGAGAGGACTGGACCTGGAGGCAGATGATAGGAATAATAATAATAATAATAATAATAATAATAATAATAATAATAATAAATAATAATAAATAATAATAATAATAATAATAATAATAATAATAATAATATATTTATACCCCACCCATCTGGCTGGTTTTCCCAGGTATGGTGTGGATGTGTCCTTAAATGGGCATACTTATGCCAAAGGCTCAAATCCTTTTCGCTTGAATGAAGGAGTGACTTTTAGACCCACGCTGATAAGATTGCTATAATTATTACAAGGTAAAAATAAATCAGCTCAACAAATGCTCAAAGAATAAGGGACTTGCTTTTTAGCTATTTAATCTTGAATTCATCCAAGCATGGGCATTTGAACTTTGGCTGCTGTAAATCTTAAGTCTTTTTTGTCACACACACACACAGTCTGAAATACCACATTTGCTCTAAACACTTGCACTAAAGGCTGTACTGCCAGCCTAAGGGTACAAAATGGGGTGGCATAAGAGGTTTACATGTCATTGAATTTGAGTCATGAAATGGTTTGGAATTCACAGCAGGGAAGAGCAAGGATGTGTGGTAGACAGAAATCCAACAGGCTTTTTCTAGTATGGGAGCACAACTATGGGGAAAGCTTCACTTGTAGACATTCTGTTTGTCAGACATCTTATGTCAGGGAATGGCTGCCCACCCAAGATCCGCCCTCCCAGATGATTCAGAGGAAAGAGACTTAGATCCAGGACAGTGGTGGTAGGACACAGGGGATCAGCCTGCAGAAGGGATGAACTGGAAGGTGCTAGGAGCAGGAGGTTTGAATGAAGATGGGGGGACAGAAGAAGGAACAAGTTTATTTCTTGTGTTTGCTTGAACAAGTTTATTTCTTGTGTTTGCTTGAACAAGAGTGAAAGCAATGTTTAAAGATGCAAAGATAGGTTTTTGGGTTTTGGGTCCCTGCCCCTAAATAAATGCTGTACTCCCATGATGACTCTGTTTACAACTGTTGGCATCTCATCTTCCTAACACAGTGCTGGTCCAAACTGATCTGGCTGTCTGATGCCACCTTCCAAAACTGGCAAAAAAAGAAGACGGCTGAAGACCAATAAACCTCACTGAGATGCCATCAACTCCTCCAGCAGATGTCAAAACTCTTAAGCCTCTAAAGGTTCGGATGCTGTTCAACCATAACTACCATCCAAAAGTCCGTATTCTTTACCAAACCACTTTGGTTTGGAAATTGAGCTGGAAAGTTGTAAGATCAGATGTTCTTAGGATATTTACAGCGGTCGGTTCTTCCTGCCAGCTTGAAAGGACCGTGAGAACAGGCTCTCACACAGTTCTCTCTGTCATTCCCTCAGCGCCACTTCTTGGCTGAAACAAACAGGCACTAGAAGAAAAGAAAAAAGTCAGAAAAAAGTAAGCATTAAAAAAAACCAACCCCTTCTTCAAGCCATTCCCTTAATAATCACACAGCTTGGATAAACCACAATCTCATATGTGCAGAGTTATGCATAAGCATAAGATGAACTCTTTGCAAAATTTGGAAACCACTTCCTTTCCTTCCATCCCCCCACTTTGTGGAGCTTAAATCTAAAAAGAGTTTCATTTCAAAGACAGCTTCAATTGCAATTTTATTGACTTAAAAATGAGGTTGAGGCTAATTCAACCACTACAGAAAGTTCTTTTTTTCTTTCCTTGCAGAAGTCATACATATATGGTTTTAAGAGAATAAGCATGTGCTTGTTTTTGTCTTTCCGCTCTGGTCTTTCTATCCTCCCTCCCGCCCTGCTCCATGATATGGTATCATGTTTCAGACCACAACCACAGCCCTCAAAACACTCCTGGAGTAAGGCTATTGCAATGAAGACGGCTACTCCAAAACAGCTGGTTTACACATTATGGAATAAATCACATATGGTTCTTTTATTCATGAAAACTTTGCAGGAAAGGAGGACAGGGATAAAAGAAACAGTCAGAGTTGGAAGCCAAAGTCTTTGTCTTACTCTAGAATCTGGCAATTCTACTCCCCGACCGCTAATACATTTCTGCTTGGGAATAGGAATTACGACCGCAACAGAGAGGAAAGATCTATAGGAGTGTAAATATATGAAGCACACCCAGGTAGAAAAAGATCAGTCTTTGAAAGAGTGGGATGAAAAATGGCTGAATGAAAACAACAGAGGAGGCCTCACGGGCAAAAAACAAACATCATTCCAGAACCCCAAGCCAGCTCTCTCTCTGACTGTTTGCCTGTGGTGAGCTGAGATGAAGGGTCAGAGCACAAATTATTTTAGACGTGACTTCTATGTGGCACCTACTTAATGGCGTCGGTGTTTTCAAGGGATTGGAACTTAATGAATAAACTGTGAACTGAAAGTCATGACCGTTGGCTGGCGCAACTTAAAGAGTCACGAGCGTCTTGGTGATACAGCCAGTGACATTTGGCCAGATACTTAGCTCAGAAGGTATGTTTGTAATATAGAAAGGAAGGCATTTTCTTCACTGGGCAGGGGAGTGAGGAAAAAGCTATCCATCCATAAGGGGTAATCTACCTGACAAAGAAGTCGGTTATGAATGCAAAATCCACAACGTATTGGTTGTGCTTAACTACGGCTTGTTGACAGCAGAGGATGACTGCCCAAACCACATTGTCTAAACCAGCTTTCCCCAACATGAAAGGTCATCAACGTATGTTGATGTACTGCAGCTCCTATCCTGCCTGTTCATTGGCCATGCTGGCTGGGGCTGGTAGGAGTTATTGTTCCAAAAATCTAGAGGGCGCCATGGTGGGGAAGGCAAGTTAAAATGCAGAATTATCACAATAAAATACTAAATTGTATTTTCCCCCACCCACAAATTGCCCTTAATTATGGCCTATTTGGTCATCAGTAACTATTTCTGTTGTTATTCATAATCTGTCTGATAGCCAATATAGTAATGCTCAGAGTAGGCCCATTGATTTCAATGTGTCTTCTCCAAGGTGACTTAGTTGAATGTCACCATTAAGAATTGCCTATGAAGGCTGATGTTGTTGCCCTCCAAGCCAAGTACGGTGCAGCAATGATGGTGCTGGTGTTGGGAGTTGACCTGCAGCAATGATGGTGCTGGGGTTGGGAGCCAGTGTGGTGTAGTGGTTAGGAGCGGTAGACTCGTAATCTGGTGAACCAGGTTCGTGTCTCCGCTCCTCCACATGCTGGGTTAGTCACACTTCTCTGAAGTCTCTCAGCCTCACTCACCTCACAGAGTGTTTGTTGTGGGGGAGGAAGGGAAAGAGATGGTTAGCCGCTATGTCAAGGTGGTGTTCCCTCTTTGCAGTAACACTGCAGCACACTCAGCATGATATTTACAGTCTTTATTACATCTATACAAAAGAACAGCTACAATTCAAAATAATGCATCCGAACCTGTCAAGTCAGATTCGGGGAGTAGCTTCTTTCGATTCTGGCTCCAACAAAGTAGGCGTGGAAACCTCGTGAGACATCTTTGATCTTTACGTTTCATTTTCCTCCTTGCCTGTGCTGATGTGAATGCTTCCCCCCCTTTCTGAGTCTGAACTTCCTCCTCCCAGCTCTGGTGGGTTATAGGGCTCTTCATCATCTCTGATCCCCTGCTCTGCCTGACTAGTCTCCACCCCCTGCTCTGCTTCATGCGTCATTTCCCTGTCTTCCTCTTCTGACAGTTCCTGCTCAGAACCCTCCCCTGCTTCTGACGAAGCAGCGCGTTCTGGCTCTTTCCTGACATCACCATGGGAGCCAGCATGGTGTAGTGGTTAAGAGTGGTAGACTCGTAATCTGGTGAACCGGGTTCACTTCCCCGCTCCTCCACATGCAGCTGCTGGGTGACCTTGGGCCAGGCACACTTCTTTGAAGTCTCTCAGCCTCACTCACCTCACAGAGTGTTTGTTGTGGGGCAGGAAGGGAAAGGAGAATGTTAGCCGCTTTGAGACTCCTTAAGGGGAGTGAAAGGCGGGATATCAAGTCCAAACTCCTCTTCTTCTTCTCTCTATGCCCAGCCCATAGCTACCAGGAGCATGGCAAAAATGAGCACCATCAAGGAAGGTGTGTGGCTAGCAAGTGTGATCCCACTGTCCCTCCTATCTGACCATCTCACCAGCTCATCATGATCTATAAACCTTCTCTTCTCTTCTCTTCTCTTCTCTTCTCAAGAAAAAGCTGCAGAACATAGTCCAGACACTGCACAGGACAGAGTGAGTTTGCTACCCTTTCTGTCATTTTCAATGTCAGTGGAAATCTAAAGGAGAAGCAAGACCTTACCCTGGTATTATCATATTAAAAGCAATTGATGCACCTTCCAGAATGATTCCAGACAGCAATAATAATTTTGCTTTAATGACACTCTTCCTTTGTGGAAAGTACATCGAAAGCAGAAACCTCCCATTCCTTCCAAGTTATTTCCTTCAATAAAACAAAGGAAAGGTTGTTTCAAATCAAAGCATAGAAAATGATTATTCCATTAATTGCCTCCTAGCCTCGATTCGCATTTCTTCCCCAGGCAATTATTCTTTAAACAATTTCCAGGGGGAGGGGGCATGAGGAAACAAATGAGTTGTAGGAAAGTTATTAATTGATGCTAGAATTAGATTAGCAACATACTGGGAATTTTTTTTCTCTTTTTTGAAAAAAAATTCAATCAGTAGGGGACTGTAGGAGGAAAGTCTGGTATACTATGTGAACAAACTTAGATATATTAAATGTGTCCAGAATGTATAGTCCCCTAAATTTTCTGTTAAAGTGACCTTTTTGGATATATATATTTTTAAAAAAGATTATTGTTCCCACCCATTCTCAAAGGAGCTCAAGGCAGAATACACACTTTTCTCACTCTCCATTTTATCCTCACAGAAATCCTGTGAGGTAGGTTACACTGAGAGTCTTAGAGTCCCGAACTCTATTGACCACACTTCTGGCAAAATCTCATAAACCTGGAGAAACATAGAGCTATGTAGGAAAATATAGGGTGGAGCTACACATCAAGGGGGGGGGGATGCTATAAATAAGCCATAAATTTAATCATTATAACAAAAGGGGGAAAACACTATGTAGAATTGCATAGAAAAGTTTTGTGCTCTCCAGCACCATCTGGTGTTGCATGTTTATAATGCATTCCAAAGGCTGTTTTTGACTAATGTAGCTGAGTCCGAAGAAGTATAAGGCGTGAAAAATATAGAGTGACAAAGCAACAAGTGGCACTGAAACAGCTCGGGATAGGGCTACTGACACCATGCTTTAACCACTGGATTAGCGTAAATCACTTTGTTATTCTGTGTGAGGATGCCTACTGACTGCTATCAGTATTGAACAGGTTCCCAGTAGTATCTGGCTTGGCCACTCTGAGAATAGGTTGTTGCCCTAGATGGACATTTGGTCTGATCCAGAGCATATCTTCCTATGTTCTTATGTCTTCATAAAATGGCACCAATGTAGCAACAGGCTTGCCTACAGATATATATCTAACTGGATGGGAAATTGTGTATGCATGCAACCTGATCCATGGTTGAGACTGTACATACAGCCCTTTAAAATGACAAGAATCCCACCAGTCAGATCTTTCAGAGGCAGCTGGTAACCACATTCAGTTCCCCCTCTCCCGCCCCCAACCTTTCCCATCAAAAACAGCTAATAGACTGAATTCCAGCTTTTTCAAGACAGAGAGAGAAAGTCAATCCCAGTATGCTCTGTTAGATCTGGGTAGATGTAACAAGCCTTCAGGCAACACTTCAGTGACATATCTCTCTAAATTATGGATTTCCAGAAGGTGGATACGGAGCTCTAAATCAAGGGGAATTTATGGGAAGGTCTCTAGTTCATACACATTTTGAAGGCAGGGATTACAATGGAAAGGAGCTGTATTTTAAGTAAGGCTATGTGATCACTCCATGTTGCAAGACAGTGCAGGCAAGTGCATTCATTTTGGGTTCCGTTTGGCTCATCTGCCATTTGTGAATGCAGTGAGCAATGGATACCTCCGGATAAGTTCTTTTTCGTTATCCTGTTTGTTCAACACCTTTAGTGGGATTACCTTTCTCTGAGGAGCTTATTTTAGTGACGGCCTGCTGGAGGCTGCTGGAATGCTCTGGAATGACACAACGTCTGGGGCATTCTGGAAAACAAAATGGCAGCCGCCAGAGGCTGCTGCTGAACACTCAGTAGAAAACCTGTGTCTGTGCTGTTAATCTTCCACCTCTCTCTCACACACCCTGCTAAGATATAGGTCTATCAATTCATTCATTCATTCATTCATTCATTCATTCATTCATTCATACATACATACATATTTACATCCCACTTTCCTTTCAGCATGGAAATGAAGGTGTGGTTCTCAGAAAGTCTTCCTGAGACCAGCTTCAGCTATGGAATGGCTAAGGATGAGGGAGCTAATTTTTTTTGCTTCCATTTCAATGCAAACTTACCTGATTTTCTCTTCCCCAATAACGAAACTGAAACACAGCTATCCTTTAAAACGTGCACCTCTCTGAACTTTGGTGGTGCAGCTCTACAGCCAAAAAGGGTTCACAAACATTCATATATAAGTTAAAGACTATGTAGAAGATTACATAATGTTGGAACAAATTGCTTGCAAAATTAAAATGCAAAAAAGCACATATCAGGAGAAGTGGGTATGGAATTTTCATGCACACTTTTTAAAGGAGAAATTGCACATTGCTTTGGAAGGAGCATGAAATGAAATTTTTAAAAATGAGAAGCTGGGGGTACCCAACATTGGCAAATTTGTCCATCTTTAGTGGTGGCCTTACATGCCTTCAGAGCATACCTTGGGAATATTCCCTCCTCCCCACAACTGACCTTAATGCAAAATTAGATTAACTGGTGGATTTGTTTGTGGCTACAGCAGCATCTCTGTATGTAGTGTCCTTTATCACCCAGGAATACTGAAGCCAACATTTTATAAGCCTTTGCATTTTGTCAAAGGCATGTGGAAGATCCTTCACAAACTGGAGTCCTTGACTTTTCCTGAAGACATAAGTCAGAGCTGGATTACCTGTATTTCCTTCATATCTCTAGAAGTGGGAAGTCTCCATTTGTATTTATATGTCACAACAATGAGCTGCTTGTTGTTAATTACAAACTGTGAAGCCAGACAGCAGCTGGATAATGAGAGAAATGAATTGAGTGGTGGGAGATAGATTAGATAAGGGGAGACGAAGGATGGGGTTGCAGTTAAGGTCCTCCTGAGGATTTCTGGAGGTCTAAGTTCAGTAGCTGGTTCCATTAAAGACCTTCTGGAAGATTTTCATTGTATCTCTACATATGTCTTGTCTAAAATCATTGAAGCCAGGAAAGCATAAGACCTCAAAGTGGCCAACCAGATGCTTGTGAGAAGCCCACAAGTAGGACCAGAGAACAATGACACCTTGCCTTCCTGCGGTCTCCAGAAAGTGGTATTCAGGGCTTATCCACACTTACTGTTGTGGGATGTAATACACAAAAACAGTCAAATACAACATTTCCTGTTTGCCCAGAGTGGACACACAGGAGAATGTTGCTCCGTCCAGGAGAACTTCCTGTCACACCTGGTCTACCTCTGTGAGACCAGGTAGATGGGCGTGACCCTAGGAGACCCCATAAAAAGGCTGGCCACGCAGCTATTGTTCTCTTGATGCTCTTGTTGCTCTTGATGCTCTTCCTCTTGACTCTCTTGATGCCTTGTCTATATTTTGCCCTTTTGCTGTCTGCTGGCTGTCAGCCACCAGCACATGGGCTCATTCCTCACAAGAGGATGAACCCACACTTTTCTCTGCATCTGTAACTACAAGCTAAAGCCTGCCTTCAGGATCACACTGTGGACTGAAAGTGAGTAAACCTTATCATTACTTTAAATGAAGATTACTGTGTCATTATTGTTTTAAGAGGGAACAAAAGGGGATTTATCAGAAACAAATCCAATCTGGACAAGCCAGACTGGATTGCTTAACTCAAGTGATTCTCACGAATCCATTCAACTAGCTTCCTGATATGTACGTGAGAATGTGCTCTGCTACAAGCTCAATAACATGAGTGAGGAAGGATAATATTAATCAATATATCCTCTCCTACTGTCCTCAACATTCCCACAACTGTTTGTCCCACTCTTTTCAGGCACACATCCATGCTTAAAAACTTCATGTCGGAGCAGTTTTGTTTTCACCCCAGAGCTTTCCCTGCAGAAACGCTCTCTTTAGCGCTGAATCAGAGCAAACAGCATTTCAGGTTTTCTGCGGGTTGCCATTTTCTCCGACTGAGCTTTAAAGGGTGGGTTTTCGTGGGGAAAGATCTGGAGCAAAAATGAGGGGGTGCTCAGAAACGCAGAGCGTGGTTCATGCCTGAAAAGAGCAGAAGAAAGGTAAGTGTGGAGAAGCCCTCAGAAATGTAGCCATCATGGGTAGTGATCACCTTATCCTCCTTGAATTTGTCTTATCCTCTTTTAAAGCCATCGTAGTTGGTGGCCGTCACTGTTTCCTGCAAGTG
Organism: Podarcis gaigeae; assembly: GCF_964106915.1. Taxonomy (NCBI): domain Eukaryota; kingdom Metazoa; phylum Chordata; class Lepidosauria; order Squamata; family Lacertidae; genus Podarcis; species Podarcis gaigeae. The sequence goes on from NC_139680.1 coordinate 99,907,174, forward strand.
CAGGTCCCATAGTTTAACTATGTTCTTCATTAAGAAGTACTTTATATTTTCCTGTCCTGAATTCTTCATTATTAACTTTTAGGAGGAACTTAAAAACATTCCTGCTTACCCAGGCATTTGATGGTTGAAGGATACTGTTCCTGGCAATCTTGAAATGATTAACTGTGAGGATATGTGCTTGTTTTTAAATGTTACTAGAAATGTTTAGTTGCTTGGTTTAAAAAATAATAATATTAAAACCATGTTTTTGTTTTAAATATGTGGTTTTAATTTTTTAAAAAAAATATATTGTTTTGCCCGCCCTTTGCTGCCCTGGGCTCCTTGGGCAGGTGGAGGAGGGTAGAAATTAAATCAATCAATTAATCACCAATTTGAACAGGCCTCCTTATGAAATTGTATCTGCAGGAGTCTCTTGTAGAGTGCAGTGATTGGTTGGGTATGTGACACAATAATGTTGGTATCCTGGTTGCAAGCTGTACAGTGGTACCTCGGGTTACACACACTTCAGGTTACATATGCTTCAGGTTACACACTCCGCTAATAAAGAAATAGTGCTTCAGGTTAAGAACTTTGCTTCAAGATAAGAACAGAAATTGGGCTCCGGCGGTGCGGCAGCAGCAGGAGGCCCCATTAGCTAAAGTGGTGCTTCAGGTTAAGAACAATTTCAGGTTAAGAACGGACCTCCGGAACAAATTAAGTACTTAACCTGAGGTACCACTGTATAGGGCTTTGTGCACCGAAACCTTGAAGATGTCACAGAAAGTTTTAACAAGAGACCTTAAGTACCATCACAAAAAACAACCAGCATCCCAGCCACTTCTCAAATGCCCTTTGTGACTGATAACAAGAGAAAATGCTTCCAGATCAAGGGAAGTAATAGTCTTGCACTATTCTGCTTTGGTCAGACCACACCTGGAATATTGTGTCCAGTTCTTGCTGCCACAATTTAAGAAGGGTGTTGACAACAACAACAACAACAACAACAACAACAACAACAACAACAACAATAATAATAATAATTATTATTATTATTATTATTATTATTATTATTATTATTTATTATTTATACCCCGCCCATCTGGCTGGGCCTCCCCAGCCACTCTGGGCGGCTTCCATAGAAACCAAAAATACAGTAAAATATCACACGTTAAAAACTTCCCTGAACAGGGCTGCCTTAAGATGTCTTCTGAATGTCAGGTAGTTGTTTATCGCTTTGACATCTGCTGGAAGGGCGTTCCACAGGGCGGGCGCCACTACCGAGAAGGCCCTCTGCCGGGTTCCCTGTAGCTTTGCTTCTCGCAATGAGGGAACCGCCAGAAGGCCCTCGGCGCTGGACCTCAGCGTCCGGACAGAATGATGGGGGTGGAGACGCTCCTTCAGGTATACTGGACCGAGGCCGTTTAGGGCTTTAAAGGTCAGCTCCAACACTTTGAATTGTGCTCGGAAACATACTGGGAGCCAATGTAGGTCTTTCAAGACCGGTGTTATATGGTCTTGGCGGCCGCTCCCAGTCACCAGTCTAGCTGCCGCATTCTGGATTAGTTGTAGTTTCCGAGTCACCTTCAAAGGTAGCCCCAGCCCCAGCTGGAAGGTGTTCAGAGGAGGGTAGCCAGATTATCAAGGGTCTGGAAACCATGCCTTATGAGGAACATCTGAGGGAGTTGGGTATGTTTAGCTTGGAAAAGATGAGAGGAGATATGATAGCCATCTTCAAATAACTCAAGGGCTGTCACATGGATGATGAAGCAAGCTTTTTTCTCTTGCTCTGGAGGGTAGGACTCGAACCAATGGCATCAAGTTACAAGAAAGGAGATTCTGACTAAACACCAGGAAGAACTTTCTGACAGTAGGAGCTGTTTGGCCATAGAAAGACTCCCTCAGAAGGTTGTGGACTCTCCTCCTTTGGAGATTTTAAAGCAGAAGTTGGATGATCATCTGCCATGGGTACTTCAGTTGAGATTCCTGCATTACAGGATGTTGGACGAGAGCAGCAGTTCTCAACCAGATGTTGTTGGACTACAACTCCCATCATCCCTGACCACTGGTCATGCAAGCTAGGAATGATGAGAGTTGTAGTCCAAAAACATCTGGGGACCCACAGGTTGAGAAACACTGGATTAGAGGATCCTCAGGGTCCCTTTCAACTCTACAAATCTATGATTCTAGGCATCCAATCCCTTTTTTGAGGGGATGTTTACTGAGACCTTTTGCAGGCATCGTAGGAAGAACTTGTAGGCACTGACACCCATGGGTGCCATTTTGCCGACCTCTGCCCTGAATGAACAGGTAATAGTTAAGTATCTTTTGCTTCTACCCCATGATAATTGTATGGCGTTCTGATCTCAAGATGCAAACAGAAATGGTAAAGGGAAAATGCTGGCCAGACCCAACTTCAAACAGAGGTCCTTTTCCTACCCTATGCTTTAGTGTCAAAATGCACATTATGAATTTGCCACATGCCCTTCACGTCCCAGGTTAATTCAGCTATCTGTTGAACAATAAAGTTTTAGGGAGAGGCTTTAAATGTGTTAACAGATTCTTAGGATATATAATTACATAGCAAATAAGGAGCCAAACAGGGCAGGAATGTGGGGGGTGGGGGGAGTCATTAAAAAGAATATACTTTAAACAGTGGAGGACTGATTCTTCAGGCAAGCTGGAACGAAATGCTTATAGCCAGGACTCCTGTTTGAGAGAACCCCATGCCAAACACTTAATATATATTTTTAAGCTTTCTAAAATGCCAGACGTGTAACTTTTACTACTAGCAGTGGTATTTCTCAGGGTTCTGTAGTTCCATTGATCCACGGAGCCCAGGACCACGGGGGGCTGGGAAAGGAAAACACATTTGCCTCTGAGTCACTTTTCCTTCTCACACCAATTTATTTTCTCTTCTTCCTCCTCGCTATTTCAGGAGAGTGGGATTTGCAGCACGGGCAGCAGCGTCTCTGGATCGCTCTGCTGCTCAAATCCAAGCATCCCAAATGGAAACCATGGGCAATGCTGGGGAGAGGACGGGGCACAGCACGAGCTTTGAGGACAAGTCAAAGGTAACTTGAGTTGTCGGCCAGGATGCGCATTCCGCAGGCGGTGATGTTACAGGGGTAGGCCTGGTGCGTTTGAAAGGATGAAAAATACTTGAAAAGGGTGGCGTGTCTTCCAGACCACAAGCCTGCCAAAGGGCTGCGGCTAAGGATGGGGAAGAAATTGGATTCAGTTTGCTTTTTTAAAAAAATAATTTTTATTAACTGGCCAATCACATCAAATTAAATCCCATCGCATAAATTCCAAATTACAAAGCCATTTTTTTTAATTTTGTTGGGGGAACCCATACTTCAAGATCCAAAGGGGGATTCAGTTTGCAATTAGAGGCGGACGTCCCTAATTTGCACTTCCCAAAACAATATGAGAATCAAAAACACACCCATCCTTTGAAATTCACACTCTTCAAGATATCTGATGCAGTTGTCGAGCCAATGTTAACAAAACATGCACACATTTTGTCTGATGCAGCACAATTCTCCAACATGTACATAGTGCAACAGGCAATCTACAAGACTTGCCATTTGAGAGGATATAAGACACTATATTTATTTTTCATTTTTGCCTCACGAAAGAGCCCTCGTCCGCTCTCTGGACTGTAGGGAAAGGGCCTGAGAAATAGTGGGTTTGAAAGCTTCTGCAGGGGGAAATAGCCCTCCAGATGTTTTGGGGCTTCAGCTCCCAACATTTCTAAGTTGGAGGACTATAGATTCCTCGCCCTTGTATGACACTGTGGTTCTTTTAGCTCCAAAGAAACCAACACGGTGCTCTCCAGATGTGGTTGGACTTCAGTTCCCAACATCCTTGACCAATCATGTTGGCTGGGAGCTAGATTCCAATGACTACTAGAGAACATCCAGTTGGCTGCCCCCCACTTTTTCATGTTTGCTAATGAGGCTCCAATACTTTGGCCACCTCATGAGAAGAAAAGACCCTGATGATGGGAAAGATTGAGGGCACAAGGAGAAGGGGACAAGATGGTTGGATGGTCTTCTTGAAGCTACCAGCATGAGTCTGACCAAACTGTGGGAGGCAGTGGAAGACAGGAGTGCCTGGCGTGCTCTGGTCCATGGGGTCACGAAGAGTCGGACACAACTAAACGACTAAACAACAAAAATGTGTCTTATGCAATCTCAGTGAATTAACTGTGCACTATTCCCACACAGGCTTCTCTTCCCCCAACTCGCTTCTTATGATCTAGGGAGAAACTCTGCAGCAGGCCAGTCGAACCATGTTAATAGACCAGTAAAGTTGTCATGACATGCATGGAAAGCTTGGATTCAGTTATCAAGCTTCAACAGGGAATATAGCGAAGCCAGAGAAGAAGCTTGGTGGGCCTTGTTTCCTAGATACAGAGGAGCAAAATTTATTTCCAACCACTCATTTGACCATACAGCATTCCTTCACCGTGTATGAAACAGCTCTAGAGTGATTCAGTTAGTGGTGAACCACAAATGGCCGACAATTTCCAAACAAAGCAGAAGTTGACTCAAACACCTTTCTGAAAAGATTCGGAGGCTTGACATTTGATTTTTCACACTGTGGCACATAATTCAGCTGTAAGCATTTCACCTGTCCAATCCCAGGGGTGGGTGAACTTCGGGAGGTATGCGCAAATGTTCCTCCACTGTCATTTCCACACTAGGAAAGCTTCAAATCCGATAAAGCTAACAACGGCTTGAGTTCAAAATGGGATCGCCGATGTTTCTCAGTCCAAGGTCTATTACTGGATGGCAGCTGCCATTCCATAGGTGTCTGGCTAGCCAAACTTATGCCATAAATAATTAGAAAACTGGTATTTATTGGCGGTGGCCAACTGCCAGCAGGTTGCAAAAGCAAACATTGTCAAGCAAGCTGGCATGTCTAATTTGTATCCTGGGCAGGTAATAATTACATTTCTAGTCACAATGCCTTCTTTATTGAAATAATAGGGTACTGTAAATGGCACACGCACACAACAGTTTAATGTTATTTCTCGTACCATTTCTAAAAATTGGGTGCCATTGGGGGGGGAATGTAGTGCCCCTCCAACGCTGAGCTTTGTCAGCGAATGGTTTTTGCAATACTGTTTTATGCTTCCTTGTCTTTGTTTATGTCTGCTCTAGAGCAACAAATACATACAGGTGAGTATGGATGGATGAGCACACCAAGTTAAGGTTAGCCTTGTTTCTAGCAAAACAGGATTTGAAACTTTTGGTTAAGCGTGTTCTCCTTCATGGAAAGCACGTGTTGCGGTGGGGTCTGCTGAGCCACCCCTCTGTTACCAGGCAGGGTCTCTAAAGATGGCCTGGGGCAGTGATTGGTTCACTGGGTTGCTGGGGTAAAAGTTATGTTGCAATTTTGGTGGGAGGGTTAAAATGTTTAAATACTCTGCATGCAGCCTGGAGCTTTCTCTTTGCTGTGTGCAACGGATCACCCGCCCACCCGCCCTTGAGTAAGGGGTTGTTGCATTGACCTTGCTATGCCTGTCATGGGGTCGTCTGCCATTGGGGCAGGGGCTTGGTAGGGATTTTGTCCATCTGGCTGATTGGCTGGGCCATTTGGTTTTTGCCTACTGCATAGCAAACCGTCACAACTTGTAAGGTTGCAGTTAGGCATTGGTTATAAATTGGTGGAGGAGGGGTTAGGATAGGCTGGGCCTGCCCCTCCATGGTTGCTGCGGAAAGGGAATTCCGTTAAAGGAATCCTGGGGCTTGCCATCTTTTCGTCCAATCCCTGGAATGGGACTAGGGCCGGCAAGCCTTCGGGGAGCATGCGGATGAGAATTGAGGGTCTGTGACTCAGCTCCATTTCTCCCCGACTTGCTTTCCCCCGCACTGTCTTTCGGTGGTGCCCAGAAGTCAGTTCTGTCCCCAGGTGTGGGGATAGATAGTCTTAACCAATGCCTAAACAACCACTCACGGTTTTGTATTTAAATAAAGTTGTGGCCAAAATTATGCCAAAAACCTTAAACAAAAATTAAGTGTGAATGCTGAGTTATTTGGGGGGTGGCTTGGGGACCTCGACACGCAAATTAGGGCTCCTATCATAACCAGGGATCCTCATAGTGTTGTTTTCCCTGATGAGGGATCCTCATAGTGTTGTTTTCTTTCTTTCTTTCTTTCTTTCTTTCTTTCTTTCTTTCCACATTTACGCCCCACCTTTCCTCTCAGAAGCTCAAGGTGGCAAACGTGGTTCTCTGCCTCTGCTTGTTGTCCTCACCACATCCCTGTGAGGTAGGTTGTGCTGAGATTGAGTGACTGACCCAAGGTGAGCTTCAAGCCTGAGTGGGGATTTGTACCCTGGTCTCCCAGGTCCTAGTCTGATACTCTGACCACCACACCACACTGGCTCTAACTCTTTGCCGGAAGTCTGAACTGATTGCTTGCAGGGTGCTCCCCATCCTCCGCCCATCTCTCTACCTGTTTGGAATAGTAGAGAGAGGGAAAGGCAAGGCTGACATTGGTTCTGGCCCTATTCACTGCCAGCATATCAGCCCTGACAGATTACTCCTTCTGGAATGTGACCCTAATAACAAAGCAAAGTAAAAACCCACCTTAATTTAACAGATGTGCAACAACAGGCAGAAGTCTGGCAGGTAAAGTTTTTCCTATACGAGACTTCAAGAGATAGGAAACATTTCACCTGTTAAAAATCTGCCCACCACTCTGTGCCTTAGCAGGAAAAAATAGATGCCTTTAGATTATCTTAAGTGGTACCACGATGCCATTTTATGATGGGAGATTGTAACCACCTATTGCCTATTGATTTCTAGCTTATTGCATAATTGATCGATTACCCAAAGACAGTGGCAAAGATAGGTTTCTGTAAGAAACAGTTGCTTTGGCCTTATTTTCAGCACAAATAAACCTGTAGCAGGTAGCAATTACTGCCACATTCCATGTACCGGTTGCTTGACTAGTTGTTTTTGTTTGTTTGTTTGTTTGTTTCCAAAAATTGTGCCTTAATTTTGCATTCAGTTAAGAAAAAGGAAGGAAGGCAGCTATCTCTGTTTTGAAAAGGCCTTTTAAAGATGCATCCATAAATATTGTCAATTGCGATAAAGTCAAGGTATTTCCACCACGCTTGACAAGTAGATTTGTATAAGTGCTGGTTGGTCCATCTAGGAGGAAGTAAAGCAAAGACCGACAACCGCAAAAGCAATTTCAGGTGTGCCAAATTAGTTTGAGTTCTGTATAGGGAAACCTGAGCTACAAATTATAGTGCTTTCAGGTATTTAACACCTGTAGTTCAGGAGTGTTTTAACCTAGGGGCTTTATTCTGCTTGCTAACAAATATGGGGTAATATTTATATTCATAGCAATACACAGATATAGGTTTTGTTCTAATAAACATCCAATGCGGTGATGAACCAGAGTATGAGGGACTCAAAGGGACGTGGGTACCACTGTGGTCTAAACCACTGAGCCTCTTGGGCTTGCCAATCAGAATCTCGGTGGTTCGAATCTCTGCTATTGAGTGAGCTTCCGTTGCTCCCACAACCTAGCAGTTCGAAAGCACACCAGTGCAAGTAGATAAATAGGTACCACTGTGGCAGGAAGGTAAACAACATTTCCATGCGCTCTGGTTTCCATCACGGTGCTGTGTTGCGCCAGAAGCGGTTTAGTCATGCTGGCCACATGACCCGGAAAGCTGTCTGTGGACAAACGCCAGTTTCCTTGGCCTGAAAGAGAGATGAGCGCCACAACCCCAGAGTTGCCTTTGACTGGACTTAACCGTCCAGGGGTCCTCTACCTTCTTTCCTATGAGGGACTGTGCCACTTTCCATTGGGAGTGACCATAGCTTAGTGGTTGTGCACTAAGGTTGGGCAAGTTGTCTCTTCCTCAGGGATTTTTAATTCTTTTGGAGAAATATTCAGTCACACCTTACATGGTACAGTCTAGACATGGATTTTGCCACCTCATCTGCTGTTTTCGAGGCTAGGCTCAGTCTTAAACAAGCCACTAATGTCAGGGACAATTAGGATAGGCAGGTTGCAATCTTATGGCATATGGGTTTTATCAGAAGAAGAGCAGAGCAATGGACCTTCTAGAGCATGGCTGTGGAAACTTTGGCCCTCCAGATGTTGCCGAACTACAACTCCCACCATCCCTGACCAGTGGCCTTGCTGGCTGAGGCTGATGAGAACTGGAGTCCATCAACATAGAGAGGGCTACCAGTTCCTCATCTCTGAGGAATCTATTCATCACCGTGACCAGCCAGATGATTTTGGGAATCCCACAAGCAGGACACGAAGACATCACCCTCCTGCCTCTGAAGCAGGAGAGAGCATATAGTCACAAAGCCAAGTCATCGCTGAGATACTTGTCCTCTCCTCTTAAGGCTGGACCAATCTGCGACCACTACCACAGACAGTGGCAAGGATTCTGTAGCTGTGGTGTCTATATACCATTTTATCTGTAGGTTGGCTCTCTAATGGCTATGGAGACATTCAACTCACCTGTCTACCCTCAGCTACATTGTAAGAACATAAGAAGAGCCTGCCCAACTGGTCTCACACCTGCCAGTCTGTTGCCTGTGGGAAACTGGCAAGCAAGGCCTGAGCAGAAGAGCACTTCTGTGGTTTCCAGCAACTGATACTCAGAAGCATTGCTGCCTCTAACTGTGGAATATAGCCATTAAGGCTGTTAGATGTTGATAGGTTTTTCCTCCATGAATCTGTCCACTCTTTTAAATCTACCCAAGGTCCATCCGAGGATTGGTGTGATACTTTATCCCATGGGTAGGCAAACTAAGGCCCAGGGGCCGGATCTGGTCCAATAGCCTTCTAAATCCGGCCTGCTGATGGTCCAGGAATCAGCATGTTTTTACATGAGTAGAATGTGTCTTTTTATTTAAAATGCATCTCTCGGTTATTTGTGGGGCATAGGAATTCATTCATTTCTTTTTTCAAGATATAGTCCAGCTCCCCACAAGGTCCGAGGGACAGTGGACCGGCCCCCTGCTGAAAAAGTTTGTTGACCCCTGCAAGTTTATCCTGTCGTTTTAGACTTGAGCATTTTAGACCTCAGCAAAAGAAGTGCCCTCCCATTTTGGGGTGTGGGGAAGACCACAAAAGCTTTAAAGATGACAGGAAAATAAGGCACAGCATTTGAAGGTGCAGGAAATGAAAGTGCTGTTTTATAGGCTTTGCTCATATCCTTACTGAATGTTTTTGTTTTAGTGTTGATTCTCCTAACTTCTGGCTTCTGCATAACATTCACATCTTGGCTGTTTAAAGGCTGTGGGGAACATCAGTGTGGGAACAAATAAACGTTCTTTTACATAAATCAAGAGCACATCCTGGATGAATATTACATTCCCTTCCTGCATGCCTTATTGAAATATTTATATATATATAAAAGTCCCCCCCCTTTATTTTTATTTTTTTTTGCAGGTATTCTCCTCCTTGTTGTGTATATATGTTTGCTGGAGAAGTGGTGGAAAGGAAGCCAAGAGCTGTGAGCTGCAATCCTGTTATCAATGGGTGGTAAACAACATTAGAAGGGATGGTGTCACCATAACAAGAAGAGGAGTCAGACCACTTGGCCTACTCAGAAGTGATGCAGCCATCCAAATGTAACATAGGATCTGTGTAACTGAGCTCACTCATAAAACATGAGCCCATGGTTCTGTTTAGGCTTGATACCACAAGGAGGGGAGGGAGTTTAAAAGCTTCAAGGCCCACCTCAAACTCCTAGTAGCTCATACTTCTTACAAACATCTAGTTTAAGTGTGCAGGGATTTGTAATTCTTTTGGGAAAGTATTCAATTACATGGAAACCAAGCCTTATGAGGAACAGTTGAAGGAGCTGGAAAAGAGGAGACTGAGAGGAGATATGATAGCCAACTTCATATGATTCAAGGGCTGCCACATGGAAGATGGCGCAAGCTTATTTTCTCCTGCTCTGGAGGGTAGCACTTGAACCAATGGCTTCAAGGTACAGTACAAGAAAGGAGATTCTGACTAAGCATCAGAAAGAACTTTTGGCCTGAGGCGTGGTAGTCTCCTTGCCAGCCAGTGGCTTGTTGAGGCTGCTCAGCTGAGGCGAGAGGAGCTTTTCATGCCTCAGCTGAGCAGCTTAATGAGTCCCACCCCGCTTGTGTGACCCTGAGCAGCGTTGGTGCTTGTTCAGCTGGGGTGTGGCTTTCCCACATGCCAGTTATTAGCTGGGAGACTGAAGAACCTCAGCAAAGCCCCGCTGCACCTCTGGCTTGTGAGGAGACCTTTGGGCTCTGAGGAAAGTGTGGTGTAGTGGTTAGGAGCGGTAGACTCGTAATCTGGTGAACTGAGTTCGCTTTCCCGCTCCTCCACATGCAGCTGCTGGGTGACCTTGGGCTAGTCACACTTCTCTGAAGTCTCTCAGCCTCACTCACCTCACAGAGTGTTGTTGTGGGGGAGGAAGGGAAAGGAGATTGTTAGCCGCTTTTGGGTAGTGATAAAGCAAGATATCAAATCCAAACTCTTCTTCTTCTTCTTCTTCTTCTTCTTCTTCTTCTTCTTCTTCTTCTTCTTCTTCATGAGTGGAGCTGCATATGCTGAAGCTGGTTAGGTCTCTCCTCCCAATTCCAGGGCCTACGTTCTGGCTGAAAAAAGGCCCTGCTTCTATCCCTACTTCTGAGTATGGTATTGCACTTTAAGGCCTCATTTCCTTCCCCTTTCCAGGAAATGGCTGTGCATTTTGCTATTTATCATGCTAACACAGTCTTTCCAAATATACTTGTATTCCCCAGTCATCAACTCTGCTGGCATCAATGTATTTGCCATAGTGCTGATGTGTGGGTGTTTTTGGCTATTGTCCCCAGTCCCAACTGTGGTGCTACTTATAGAAGAACTAAGATATGGTTACACATAGTAAGAGGATTGAATAGTAGAAAATGTTCTTGGCAAACCTAAATTAAGTTAGGATGAGCACATAATAGGCATTTGAATGGAAGAGCTGTTTTTTGTTTATTTTTCCATTGGCAAGCCAAGAAGTAGAAAAGTCTGTTCTAAGCTTCGCCCCCTCCCCCAAATTATTATTATTATTTTAAAAATTAACAACTCAGATGCAAAATCCTATTTTCTTTTGGGTCTCATCCCAAGAGTCCAGACCAAAAGCCTGCTTAAATAATATTTCCACCCCACTGCAGATGTTATTTATTCATTTTTCACCAGTGTTCAACTGCACAATGTCCCAAACATTGTCTTTAAAAATGCACATACAAAGTATTTCCTTATGCTGGAATTAACCTTGGGTTTTGACTCCCATGTGAAGACAAAGGTGAAATTTTCCACACGGGAAGAAAATTGCACAATGTTCTCAACAACTATTAATTGTGTAGGGAAGGAAAAATATTTGGCCACTGGTGGTCCTCACATTTCCTCCACCTATGTTAGAAAAGAAGCAGACCGTATTTAACATCTCAAAAAGTTGGATCCCGGTAGTCTTCTAATCTTTGTAGCTCTTGTGGGTCCAGTTTATTTGATCTAACCAAGTACAGTGAGTGGATACAGTGCCACACATGCCCTTGGGCACACAAGTGAAGGGGCAGAAGCCCAGTTCACACCAGTCACTAAGACTTGCATACTCTCACTCCTTTCACCATATAACATTGAATCAATTGTAGAGTTGGAAGGGACCCTGAGGATCATCTAGTCCAGTGTTTCCCAACCGGTGTTCCGCGGCACACTAGTGTGCCGCCGGACGTTGCCTAGTGTGCCGTGGGAGGGAGGCGGGCGAGTCGGGCTAATCCTCCAGCCCCGCTCCCCCGGGGAACGTGCCCCGTCATCCGCTTCTGCCTTGCTCCCTGTGACAGGAATTCCCCAAACTGCATCAGCATCTGCCGCTTGCCCAGCAGCCCCGGCGCTGCCTTGCGCCCGGCGCCCCTGCCATCCTCGGCGCAGGGAGCGAGGGGCGCGCAGGCAGGCGCTGCCCGGCGGAGCGACGGCTCCTTCCGAGCGGCTGGCAGTGTCTGGGCATGACTGGCCTCCCGCCTGGTCCCGCGGCGGCTGCAGACGCGGCCGAAGCAGCGCAGGGAAGGAGACGCCCGGCCGCCCAGCCCCGCCCCGCACGCTCCCACTCTCTCTCGGCGGCCGGGGAGCGGGGCCAAAGCGGCCCCCACCTGAGTGGCGGCTGCGTGAGCCAATAGGCGAGCTGGGGCAGAGGGGGAGGCGGGGCTCCGGAGAGCAAAGTAGGGAGGGGGCACCCGGGAGAAGGGGGCGGGGCGGGAGGAGCGGGGAGCGCGGCGCTGCGCCCGGGACGCCCCAGTTCCGCCGGGTTTGAAGCCGGCGGCCTACCTCTGCTGGCCGTGGAAGGCAGCCGGGTCTGGGTCGCGCCCCGAGAGTGGCGGGGTCCGCGCACAGCCTGCCCTCCAGGCTGGGAAGTGGCTCCTAGGCTCCGCCTGAAGCCACGCAGAGCCCGCAAGGCGCCCTCGGCGCAACTTGGCCGGGGCAAAAGGCGAAGCTCTGGAGGGAAAGGCGGCCGGATTCCCCTCCTCGGCGGGTCCGGTGGTCTCCCGCCTCCTCTGAGGAAGGGTCTCTTCTTCAGCTTTTCTGATCCTTCGTGGCCCCGTTGGGAGAAGCCGAAATAAATAATGGCCGTGCCATTAAAGTTCTCTCTTTTATAAAAGGGATCCTAATAGAATCGTAGAGTTGGAAGGGATCCCCAGGGCTATCCAGTACTGTACAACCCCTGCAGTGCAGGAATCTCAGCCATAGCATCCATGGCAGACAGACATCCCACCTCTGCTTAAAAACCTCCAAGAAGGGAAAAACCTCCCGAGGGAGACCATTCCCCTGTTGAACAGCCCTTACCAGCAGAAAGTTCTTTCCCATGTTTAGTCAAAATCTTTATTGTAACGTGAATCCACTGGTTCGAGTCCTACCTTCTCTACCTTCTATGCTGTTACTATTTTTTTATTTTTTTTTACATAAGTAAAAAGTGACCTTTCCCCATCTGGCATGGTGGTGTGCCTCGAGATTTTTTTCATGAAACAAGTGTGCCTTTGCCCAAAAAAGGTTGGGAAACACTGATCTAGTCCAACCTCCTGCAATGTAGGAATCACGATGTGGTCATATAAATTGCAACATTGACAGCTTCACTTGTGTTTCATAGTATAACCTAGAGACTTGCTGTGGGAAAACAGCAAAATCCTGTCTACAGAATGAGAAGGATACTAGGAAAGAGAGAGAGGCAGGCAGGCAGGCAGGCAGGCAAAGATCGAGGCTAATCCAATTGATCTGTATGTTCCCACCACCACCAGATGACCTACCCACAGCTGGATTGTGGGGAGCATCCTGATAGCCTGATCCTGATCAGCATATTCTGATATCATTTGTGGCGATTTTAGTAAGTTGCAGACAAATAGCTGCAATGTATTCTGCTCTGGTCAGACCTCACCTGGAGTACTGTGTCCAGTTCTGGGCACCACAGTTCAAGAAGGACACTGACAAACTGGAACGTGTCCAGAGGAGGGCAACCAAAATGGTCAAAGGCCTGGAAACGATGCCTTATGAGGAATGGCTAAGGGAGCTGGGCATGTTTAGCCTGGAGAAGAGGAGGTTAAGGGGTGATATGATAGCCATGTTCAAATATATAAAAGGATGTCACATAGAGGAGGGAGAAAGGTTGTTTTCTGCTGCTCCAGAGAAGCGGACACGGAGCAATGGTTCCAAACTACAAGAAAAAAGATTCCACCTAAACATTAGGAAGAACTTCCTGACAGTAAGAGCTGTTCGACAGTGGAATTTGCTGCCAAGGAGTGTGGTGGAGTCTCCTTCTTTGGAGGTCTTTAAGCAGAGGCTTGACAACCATATGTCAGGAGTGCTCTGATGGTGTTTCCTGCTTGGCAGGGGGTTGGACTTGATGGCCCTTGTGGTCTCTTCCAACTCTATAATTATATGATTCTATGAAAGAAAACCCTACCTTGACACAGGCGTGGGGAACTGAATCTTGTTTGGATCCTCATCTCTCTCACCCCCACAGTCTGAGTTAGGCAGGTGGGCGGTGACACCTCCTTACCTATCACCTGACTAGTTTTTGCATCACACTGTACAAAGAAGTCCTAGCAGTCCACTGACCATCACAGATTCTCCAAGTGTCCCTATTTTCCAGAGACAGCTCCAGATTTACAGAAGGCGTCCCATTTTCTGATTCAATCCCAAAATGTCCCGCTTTTCCTTAGGAAGTCCCTGTTTTCATTAGTGAGATGTTGGAGGGTGTGGAGTTATGTGACCCCAAACCAAGGAGAAAAGTAACTATACAACCTTTGGAAGACATCTGAAGCCAGCCCTGTATAGGGAAGATTTTTTTTTATGTTTGATGTTTTGTTATGTTTTTATATATGTTGGAAGCCACCCAGAGTGGCTGGGGCAACCCAGTCAGGGGGGTGGAGTGGAAATATTATGATTACGATTATGATTATTAATGAATAGCATGTCCCTATTTTCATCAGGAAAATGTTGGAGGGTATGTCATAAAGGCTTATGATCAGCTGATTGATGGTGCTTGAAAATCCTTGTGCCCCTTTGCACGGCTCTGCAAGTGCCCCTTTTGGCTCAGTCTTGCTTTTACCTGCTGAACTCCTGACATGATATATGCTGTCAAGGGTCAAGTAGGTGGGCCTGGCTTAGCCAAAATGGCCTTGTAAGCCAAATGGTGGAGGCCTGGTGAATCTAGTTAGCCATGTAGGGTGTAAGTTCCCCACCGCTGAATTAACACTATAGTTTAAAGTCCACTTCGGTGGTATTTTACAATTCCCCAGTCATTTCAAATCTCAAATGGCCAGTCACTTTTGCTACTATGACAAAAAGGAAAAGTAGAGAACGCAGTTTCAGATCCAGTAGATGAAAGGGAGTTGAAGGGAAAGATAATGGATCTAGAAATATAGAAAACGGTTGCGTCAAAAAGAAAAGAAAAGAAAAGAAAAGAAATCAGATGGAAAACCAGTGCTCAGCATTATGCTATATTTAAACTTAAATGTCTTGGGTCAACTCATAGTGAGAAGTTAGCAATTATTAGGCTGTCTGTTTAAATTACATGTCATGCAGAGAATACAGTATTGAAAATCAGCAGTTTTCAGTTCCTTAGCCTAAAGCTGACCCTGCTTAGTAATTTTGCAATTCCAGCTTTTCCTCTAAAACAGCACTTTGAACAAGCTGTTATTTACAAGGTTCGGTTATTGAACAAGGCTTGGTGGTTAGCACTAGCAAACCCTGACATTAAGGGTGTTTCTTTGTGGAAATGCCTATGTGATTATCTCAAATAAATGCCATGTATTTGTCTTGGAAGGGCTCTGCCAGACATCATAAAGTGGGCAAAGCTGAACGGCCACCAGCAAATCAGAAAGTCAAGTGAGCGGGATAGTAAAAGCAAACAAGCTGTATTTGGGGCTTATGCAAGGATGGGTGATGAAGGGGGAAACTGGGGGTTGGAATCATAATCTGGGTGAAACAAGTGAGTATTTCTGCTAGAATTTATAGTTCAATGCAAGACTAGGGAATCTGTGGCCCTCCAGATGTTGCTGGAATGTAGATCACATCCACACCGTGTGTTGAAAACACTCTTATATGACTATTAAAATGGTACAGGGTGAGTCCTTTAAAGAGGCCCCGTGGATACAGAGTACACATGTTCCATGGGGCCACTTTTAAAAGACTCACCCTGTATAGGGGTGGTTTAAATGTATGGTGCAGATGCATGGTGCAGATGCGATTTGCCTCCTGTCCATTGGCAGTGCTGGATGGAGCTGATGGGAGATGGAGCCTGGCAACATCTGGAGGGCACCAGATCCCCCATCCCTGATGTAGAGTGAAATTAAGACCATGTAGATAAACAGTCAAGGCAATGCCCTGGTTGTTGGCATCCATCTGTATTGGGAGACAATGGAAGAGTTTGCCATCGGGAATAAAATGAAACCATTGGAGAGTTACAGCACCTGCTGTGGCTGTAGAGACCAAGACATGCTGCAGCTGTGGCAGATGAAAGTGTCCAGTTTTACTGGGGTTTTTTTCTCTTTCTTTCCACTCCTCCCAGTGGTCATTTCTCCTCTGGTCAGTTTGTGGATACATGACTTGACTCTGTCTACAGGCTCTGCAGTCATCTGCAAGAGATTCCTTTGTAGCCACAGATAAAAATGGAACTGCATTGCAGAGGTCATGACGATTACATTAAAATGTCCCTAAATAGAAACATGGTATAAATAAAATATCAATACTATAAGTACCATCAGCTAACTCAACTTCCAGTTAAACTCCAGAGTCTTCTGAGCAAGACTATTTAATTCTCTCTTTTTAAGCTTTTTTGCACCCTGTGTGAAAATCACCACTTGTGTCACAAAGCTGTAAGGGTCACTCAACAGAAATTGTACCGTTTCTGCCAAAGTATTCCTGCTTCCATATGTCAACAAAGGTTTCAGAAATCTCCCTCTTGGATCACTAAATAAAGGACAGGTTAACAGTGAGCATATAATGTCTTCTACCTGATATTGGCCACAAATGTAGACTCACAGGCAACCATCCAGAACTGCAGTTGACATCAATTAAAATCCAACACCATCTGGAAACCCAAGGTTGAAGAACTGGGTAAACCAGAAATGAGTGTACAGATTTGCACACACAAAAATGTGCCTACGATAATTCATAAAAAAGAAGGTATATGTCTGCCTGCAAATTTAGACATCATTGCCATCACTGATAGCTCAGTTGGTTAGAGCATGGTGCTGATGTCATCAAGGTCACAGGTTTGATCCCCATATGGGATAGCTACATGGTCCAACATTGCAGGTAGTTGGCTAGATGATCCTCAGGGTCCCTTCCAACTCTACAATTCTATGACTTAAACAAAAAATAAAATACATCTCACCATCATGGGGAAGATTGTGATCTGTGTACTCACTTAATTCTGTTGACCAGGTGTTAGCTGCTGATGGGCAGCTAAAGATCCTGCTCTCCCTTCCTATGTTTATTTTTATCTTTAAAATAGACATGAACTTGACAGCTCTTCAAATAAAGGACTGTCTTCTGTAAAGTAGAACCCATGGCTGCCCTTTCTTAACTTTCAGTTAATCATGGAATTTATCACGGAAACGCTTCACGTTTAAAGAAACCGTTAACAATTGCAAAAGGGACACGGGACTTTGACTTCGTTCTTGGTAGGGAGACATATTTTCAGTTGTATGCAATACATATTTCTGGCTGATTTGAATGAACTAAGACCCAGAGTTAAAAACCATCTGCACCTCCTGTTTCCGCCTGAGACATTATTTATGTTTTTGGCTTTGTACCCCTGAGCTAAATACAGAACGTGTAAAGACTGTTAATTAACCCTTGGAGAAATGTGTTTCCCAACAGCATATGGAATGGGAAGATGTTTTTAATCAAGCAGTAAAACTCTCAGGATTTAGACAGGTTTAAATTGTCCTGTTTAATGAACCCAAAGGGAATAGATGTTAAATATTTTCTTAACATCAACCTATGTTGAAGTAAAGTTACAACTGTGTAACACCCAAACAAGAGCCACGGAATTAAAATCTGAATCTTATGAAGCCTCATCAAGGCCAGGGTTGAATATTCCATGATGTGAATGTCTGAGCTTCGGTATTTAGAGCACTTAGCTTAAACATATTGTCTTGGAAGATACAAAAACCCTTGATTGCAATGGAACTGCCATAAAAGAAAGCAGAAAAATCGTTCGTTTCTTGAAAGACTTGGGACAAAGGCCCACAATGCAAATTTGCAAAAAAAATATGAAGGTACAGCTATTTTCTAAATGAAAATAGATATTGGGAGGGTGAAGCTCATCTACTGGACTGCAGTCCTCTACTCTTGTTTGGTAGGAGCCCCATGGAAAATATGCATTATAACTTGCTTTTCAGTGAATTAGCCACGATCCAGGGATTGCTGCCGTTCTTCCATACACATGGAGCTTGCTGTGAAAATGGAGGTAAGGTGTTGGAGCAGGTGCACTTGTGCCCACTACCATCTCTCAGAGCTTTGCATTTCCCTTATTGTAATGCCTGAATAGGGCTATAGTCCTGCTAACCGGCCAGGGAACTCCCCGGTTCTGCAAAGGAGGCTAGGGGTGGAGTCAGACCAAGAATTCTAATTCCCACGATTCTATAGGAGGAGCCATGACACAGAAACTGGCATAAAAATCAGTTTAAATGTATCATACAAAGCTGCCTACAATGTCCTTTGGGATACAGTCTAACTCTGGATCAAGCAGACTTCAGCATATTGATTTCAGTGGGGTTAAGTATGTCTTAATGTCTTTTGGGCAGTATAACAATGATTACTATTCAGCTGTACAGAGTGCCAAGTTATTGTTTTCATTCTTTTCCAGATGCTCTGTTAGAACGCTACAATTCAGCAGCTGGGCTTGGATTTTTCTGAAATCTAGTTGTTGAGCTAATGCGCGTGCACACGCACGCGCGCGCACACACACACACACACACACACACATATTCTAATTCCCCTCTTGCTCCTTGATCTTGAGAAGTTAATTGTGTACATTTCCCCCCCGAAGATTCTGCTAAAAAATAAAAACAATGCTTACATATTATATGTATTATCATGCATGCACTACAGTGGTACCTCAGGTTACATATGCTTCAGGTTACATACGCTTCAGATTACAGACTCCGTTAACCCAGAAATAGTACCTCAGGTTAAGAACTTTCTTCAGGATGAGAACAGAAATCGTGCTCCGGCAGCGCAGCAGCAGCAGGAGGCCCCATTAGCTAAAGTGGTGCTTCAGGTTAAGAACAGTTTCAGGTTAAGTATGGACCTCCGGAACGAATTAAGTACTTAACCTGAGGTACCACTGTATTATATGCACAGGCATTCCAGGTTTCCTTTTTTTAAAGACCAGCACATGAGCAGAATACAAACCATGAATATCATTTGGATTATTACTACATTCTGTGTTTTTTGTTTTGTTTTGTTTATTTTGCAAGCCACCCTGTGACCCCTGTAATGAAGTGTGGGATAGAACACTAATTGATTGGTTGGTTGGTTGGTTGATTGATTGATTGATTGACAATAGGTATAATATTCTGTATAATTTCCTAAAGAAATCAGCATATCGAGAGATGCACACGCCAATTCATGTAGCTGTCTAAAAATACTTATGTGTTAACACTTATAAAATTATGCTGCACAAATATAGTACCATGTGGGGTGTGACACTTTTATATATATTATTTGCAAAGAATACTTGTGTATAATTTGGCTTGTAATATTTTGGCAAGCTCGTTTGCTATTTCCTGGATTGCAGGAAGAGCTAAAATTCATGAAATGTAAAAGTTCTTCTTTTAATACACAGCTGAAAGAAGTTAGGAAGTACTAGAGGAGAGGAAAAGCTTTCATGATAACTTCAGAAAACTTTTACAGTGGTTCCACAGCATAGGACATTTTCAGCATAGAACTCCTGCAAAGGACATTTTGTGAGGCAAAAATGAGTTTGGCTTTATTATCATTCTATCCCCTAGTTGTAGGATTTGGAAAGAGAAGCATCTCTCAAATGCCACACTTCCTCCTTCAGTGGTGCAGTTAAGCAATTCTAGACTCTGGACGCCATGCCTTTGCGGGAAGGGGAGTGGTGCTCTGTATATGGCAATGTGTACTACTTCAAAAATTGGCAAATATTTTTGTTCCTCTTCCAAAATGTGGTAAACATTTTGTTCCACTTCCTTCTTGCCATTGAAGGACGGTGCAGCGATTGAACAGCATAGAGACATAACACTGACATCTTTGGGTATGCCAGTTATTATGTTTTAATATGTGCTGGAAGCTGTCCAGAGTGGCTGGGGAACCCAGTCAGATGGGCGGGGTATGAATTTATTATTATTATTATTATTATTATTATTATTATTATTATTATTATTCCAACTGTCTGCTCCAGTCCACCAAAAGCACAGACAAGGCAGCAAAGGGTTTATTGTCATTTCCACCCAATATCACTCCCCTCAGAGGTAGGCATGGTCTGTATGCTGTGGGTTTTCAACCAGGTTTTCAACCTCTATCTTTTTCTAACTGCTCTTTCTCAAAGTTATTTTTTTTTTCTTTATGGGGTTTGGCTACAAAATGCAGCTCTGGTTAGTTTTTTTGCTACTTTAATCCCAGGCCTTTTAAATAATGGTTGATGGTGCTGCCTTTGTGAATTCTTGTTGTTTTAGATCCTTGCATTTATTGTGCTTCTACTACAATACTTTGAGCCGCAGGCTACGTCCAAAAAAAGGTGGGGTATAAATATTTTTATAAATAAATATAAACCAGCACTGCTCTTTTTTTTCTTTTTTCTTTTCAGGGCTGGATTTCTGTCTTGGAGTTTGTCCCTAACACCACAACTGTTGTCTCCCGTCTTCTCCACTGTAAAGCCAAACAGAAAGAAAGGGGGATTTCCTTCAGTTTTCAAGATTGGTTGATGGAGGGAGGAACCTATAGACCATACATGTGAGGTGCATTTCTTTGAGCTGACAGGATTCTGAAAAAGCTTTCTGTGTGGGAAGATGATGACATAAAGGATAAGGCAATAATGAAGTCTTAGGTCAGACGTGAGCAGCCAGCAGACCTCCAGATGTTGCTGGACTCCAATTCTCCCCATCCCTGACCCTTGGCCATGCTGGGTGGGGGCTGATGGGAGCTGCAGTCTAACGCCATCTCTGAGGGCCTCTCGTGTTCCCAAGTCCTATTATAGCAGGAGATGCCAGGAATTGAACCTGGAACCTTTTGCACGCAAGACATCTGCTCTTCCACAGAGATAATGGCCTTTTCCAAAATTATCTATGTGCACATATGCATGTACAAATTTGTAAAGTGTGGCCTTATTACATTTATACCTCGCCTTTCATCAGTAGAGTTCAAGATGGCATGCTTACTTCTCTTCCCCATTTTATCCTCACAACAACCCTGTGATGTAGGTTAGGCTGAGAGGTGGTGACTGGCCAAAGGTCGCCCAGTGAGCTTCAAGGCTAAGTGGGTATTCGAACCCTGGCCTTCCGGGTCCTAGTCCCATACTCTAACTGCTACACCACATTGGCTCTTCTACTGCTGAAATTATTTGAGTTATAACAAAGGACATAACCACAAGTATTGTTCTTAAACTATGACGGGGTTGCCAAGTGAATATATACAAGAACAAATATTTGTATATCTGTATATCTGTAGCCAGATTGTATATCTGGCTCCCAGTACATTTCCGAGCACAATTCAAAGTGTTGGTGCTGACCTTTAAAGCCCTAAACAGCCTCGGTCCAGCGTCTCCACCTCCATCGTTCTGCCCAGACACTGAGGTTCAGCACCAAGGGCCTTCTGGCAGTTCCCTCACTGTGAGAAACCAAGTTACAGGGAACCAGGCAGAGGGCCTTCTCGGTAGTGGCACCCCCCTGTGGAATGCCCTCCCACCAGATGTCAAAGAGGAAAATAACTACCAAACTTTTAGAAGACATCTGAAGGCAGCCCTGTTTAGGGAAGCTTTTAATGTTTAATAGGTTATTGTATTTTAGTGTTTTGTTGGAAGCCACCCAGAGTGCCTGGAGAAACCCAGCCAGATGGGCGGGGTATAAATAAATTATTATTATTATTATTATTATTATTATTATTATTATTATTATTATTATTATTCCCCATACACACTGAAATTCTTCCTACTGAAATTTGAACTCCAGAGAGGTACATGTTAGAATTACCAGTTCTTCATTTATGATAAGGAATGCTTGCATTGAAATTATGACTGAAAACTACTTTTCACAAGGCTTGTGAGCTCCTACCCCTAAGAACTGTCACTGTAAGATCTTGGAGGCTGCTGTGGTGCCTGAATGCTTTCAGTTTTCATTTAAAATCTCCCCTTCCGACTTCCAGTTTGGATCGCAAGCAGTAAGGGAGCGCGGAGAAGCCGCTGAAGGGTTTTCTCCGAGTTACACGGGGTTATTGGGGCAACGCAAAGGCACTGCGACCCCAAAACCTCAAGGGGGGCTCCCTTGAGGGAAATGCTAGCCAGCAGTGTTGGAGTGGTTCCGACGTTCCTCCGGATTTTTTTCTTTTTTGGAGAGACTCGGGAGCGGCGGGGCTGAGAAACGCGAACGGTATGCTCTGCGGACCCTGTGTGGCGATGCCTCTAGCTCCCACTGAAAAGGCGACAAACCTCCGTAACTTTAAGAACAGCACTCCCTAAAGTTATGTGATTAATTTTGAACTAAAAATAAGAAGCTACAAACTAAGGGGTGCTGGATGTTAAAAGATTGAAGCAAGGAGCCCGACCTGTCTTTCGGAGTTAAAATGGCGCTGGACCCGAAATCATAAGGGTAAAGCAAGTTAATTACCACCGCCCGCTGTAGAAACGGAAAAGGGAAGGTCCTCAGTAGTAACTATACGAGGCAAAGGAAACAAAACAAAATAAAAGTAACAGAAAAGAAAATTCCTTAGAGACTTTGTATCGTTTTTGGCTAAGCACTAAAGAACAGGAGGAGGACGTAGATTGAGAGACTACAAGAAAAGGAATAAGCGGAAGCCAGACTTCGAAATGGAAATGTAAAAGAAGGAGGGGAGAGGAGGAAAAGGGACGGAACAAACGTAAAGAACGAAACGGCGTTGAAGGGGGAAAACAATAATCCTCACCCTTTGCTTTTCCTGCTTTAAATTTCGGACTGCGTAAATTATAGGGTGAGCAGAGCAAATATTTTATCCCCCCCAACCTTAACTTTGGACTTTAATTCCCTCCCCCCTGGAAGAACTTAGATTTTGGCTTCCTCCTTTTATCTTTCTCCCTTACCTCCCATTACTAGCTGGTTGGAGAACCCTGCATAGCACTGAGTTTCACAGCTTTAGGAATTACTTCTTTTCAGGACAATTACTTTAACCTTAGCTAGCTTAATTTACTGTGAACATTTTGACTAGTTTTTGGAATATATCATATATCTTTAGGTCTGTGGATTTAAACTATTTATGGACTGAGTCTTAAAAGGGGTGGAATTACCCATACATCCCCACCTGACAGACAAGAATTAATACTGGCCTCTTGAACTACTTTTCAATAATAATTTTTCTGTGTAAAACAGCCTAGTAGGAGGCTGAGAAATCTCAAGACTTGGACTTGAAGTAGTTTATTCCGCGTTTAATCCTTGGACTGTATCAGAGTTTTTTCTTCTTCTTTTTCTTGGAATTATTGGAATCTTTGGGAATTTTTTTTTCTTAAACCACCAGAAATTGGAATGCTTCGTTTGAAGTTTCTGAAATTTCTCTACCTCTTTTTCCCCCTTCCCCCTTCCCCCTCCCCCCTCACTCTCCTTTCTTTATACATGCACACATATCGTTTGAACTTTATTGATATGGATTAAGCCAACCAAGTGGCTGAAGAATGAACAAAAAGGGAAAATAAATAAATGAACTATCCCTATTTAAAACAAAGTTGAACACCGATTAGACCCATATTTACTCAATCTCCCCCTCTATCTTTCCCCTTTTTTGACCACCCCTTTTCTCCTACCCTCTTCTTTGCATAGGGTTTGTAATACTCTAATGGACTTTAGTATAGGATTTATACCCTCACACTCCTATACTGAATCTAAAGAATCTAATTGAACAATATTTGCATTTGTCAAGAGAAATCTTAAGGTTGGAGGAAACCTGAAGGTCTGAATTTGTAAAATCGCCCTAATTAGCAATACTTTGATTTTATAATTTATATGAAAATTTATGTATATAATTTGATAATTGGAATTTGTTAAGATTGTGCGCCCTTTAAGGGAGAGCATAAACAATTTAAGAAGTTAAATCTGGGTTAAATCTGGGGTGAAAACTAAGGGTAAAGCAGGAGAGGAGTAGAAATGGAAAAATGGCTGGGGAAAATGGAAAAAAGATAGGAGGAACAGCATCAGAGAGGAAAACATCCTGACAAGAAGAGATTAAAGACCTAGATATCATATGGCTGAAAATAAAAGAGGAGTTTAAGCAGAACGAAACCCATTTGGAAAGAAAATTAGGAGAGATGCATGAACTGATTGATAAAAAGATAGAGGGAGCAGTGGGCGAACTGTCAAACAAAATAAAAGACTTAACGGTCCGATCCAAGGCCTTAGAAGACTCAAACAAAAAAACACAAAGAGAGATGAAAGAACAGAGGAAGGAGACAGATAGACTAAGGGAGAATTTCGGAGAATTGAGTAGGAGCCAAGACCAGGTTTTGGATAACTTGGCAATGATGGAAATGAAACAAAAACAGTTAAACCTAAAGTTTAGAGGGGTAGGAGAAGATACTATTGAGAATATTAAAGAAAAAATGATTAAAGAACTGGCGAAATGGCTAGAATGGAAAGAAGAGGAAATTGCACGAACGATAGATAATGCCTTTAGAATAAAAACAAAGTCTAAACAGGCAAAACTGAAAAAGGTTATAGGAGACTGCTTAGTGATATTTAATTCGATAGAAATGAGAAACATAATTTTAAGAGAAAGTTATCAAAGGAAGTTAATAATTGAAGGCAGACCAATAATTATCTTTAAAGAAATACCAACCAGGCTTTTACGCAAAAGGGAAGCTTACAAACAGTTAGTAAATGCTCTGAAAAAGAATGGCATACAACATAGATGGGAATTCCCAGAAGGGATTTCCTTTTTCTACAAAGACAAAAGATTTAAGATTACGGAAAGCCAAGAAGTGGGTAAATTTCTGCGTAGATACGAAAAAGAGCTCGGGAAAGTGGAGGAGAGATATAGAGGGAGAAATGGAGAGCCAGAGGAAAAAGGAAATACAAGAGAAAGGGGAAGAAAACATGAGGAGTGAGGAGGGGGGAGGGGAGAAGGGAGAGGACGAAACAGGAGAAGAAGAGGCGGAGGAGGAAGAAGAAGAGGAATCAGAGAGCAAAACTACTCGAATCTAAAGTGATAATTTTGTTGGCTTGAAGGAAAATAAACGTAACAATGAACTTGAAAGTTCTATCATGGAACGTGAATGGCATGAATGAAAAAACTAAAAGGAATAAAATTGTAAATATCCTGAAAAAGAAAAAACTTGATTTAATCTGCATACAAGAGACACACGTGACTAAGAGACATAAACACATCTTGCTGAATAAAAAACTGGGAATAGAATTTATAAACTCCACGGTGGAAAAGAAAAGAGGAGTAGCAACATACGTAAGTGAGAAATGAGAACCCAAATTGATTTATAAGGATGAGGAAGGAAGGATATTGGGTGTACAAATGAATTTCCAGGGGGAAAAACTCAATGTGATAAACATATATGCCCCAAACTCAAATAAATTGGAATTCTTCATAAAGTTGGAGCAAGTTTTATTAGAGCTAGAAAACAACAGGATGATATTACTGGGAGACTTTAATGCAGTGCCAGCACCAGAAGTTGATAGGCAAACGGATAAGAAAAAGTGCAACCAAGGGAAATTACCAAGATTATTTAAAGATTTGGAGGAAAACTTAGATTTGACAGACATCTGGAGACATAAACATCCAAGAGAGAAACAATTCACTTTTTTCTCGGAAGTACACAAAAGCTGGGGTAGAATCGACCAAATCTGGATCTCAAGAGAACTTACTTTAAGAACTGTAAAATGTGAAATCCAACCGAGAACCCTCTCAGACCATAATCCGATAACGTTAGAGATTAAAGGGGTAACACAGGGGGGGTTCAGATGGAGATTGAATGAATATCTGTTAGACAATGGAGAAATTATTGAAAAGGCCAAAGTAACTCTAAAAGATTATTTTGATCTGAATCTGAATACAGAAACAAACATAGAGATGGTCTGGGATGCCAGTAAGGCAGTTTTAAGAGGGTTCTTCATTCAACAAAACAATTATAAGAGGAAAATAAGAGAACATAAGAAAGAAGAAATCCTCAACCAGTTAAGAATCTGCGAGAAAAAACTAATAGAAAATTTGAGAGATGAACAAAATCTACAAATGATAAAAATATTACAAACACAATACTCAATGTTAACAAACCAAGAAGTTGAATGGAAAATCAAACTAACGAAACAAAAATATTTTGAATCAGCAAATAAAACGGGTAAATTACTGGCTTGGCAATTGAGAAGAAGGCAAAAACAAAATGTGATAAATAAGATAAAAATAGAGGGAGAATTGATAGAAGATCCAAAAAGAATAAAATAAAATTTCCTCAAATTTTACGAGAAATTGTATAAAAAAGAAGATGAAGATTTAGTTCAAATCGAAAAATACCTAGAAGACTGTAGTGGGAAGACCATAACAGAAGAAGAAAAAATTCAATTAAATAAACCTATAAGAATAGAAGAGATCCAGAATGCGATAAGAAAAATGAAACTAGGGAAGGCCCCGGGACCTGTCTGCCAAATACTATAAAGTTTTGGAGAGTCAACTAGCACCAGTGCTTTGTGATACCATGAATAACATCTTAAGAGGAGGAAAAGTACCTGAATCTTGGAGAGAGGCTCATATTACGCTAATTCCCAAACCGGACACGGATACTTTAAATATTAAGAATTATAGGCCAATATCATTGTTAAATAATGACTATAAAATCTATGCAGAGGTTATGGCGAATAGATTGAAAAAATGCTTAGTAAATTTAATCCATAAAGATCAAGCAGGATTCCTTCCAAACAGATTTTTGAAAGATAATGTAAGACATGTTATAAATATAACTGAATATCTAGAAGTTAAAAATGAAGTACCTACGGCCCTGATATTCATAGACGCAGAGAAGGCGTTCGATAATGTTTCTTGGGCGTTCCTACTAAAAAGCATGGGAAAAGCGGGGATAGAGGGCGAATTCTTGAAAGGTATAGAGGCAATATATAAGAACCAATCTGCTAAATTGATTATAAACAACAACTTTACAAATACATTTAGAATTGAAAAAGGGACAAGACAAGGATGCCCTCTCTCCCCACTTTTGTTTATCATGGCATTAGAGGTAATAGCAAATAAAATAAGAACAACACCAGAGATACAAGGGATTAAGGTAGGAATAAAGGAATACAAATTAAAAGCTTATGCGGATGATTTGATGTTGTCTCTGGAAGAGCCGCAAAAAAGTCTCAGCAAAACGCTGGAAATATTAGAAGAATACAGTAAACTATCTGGCTTTAAATTGAATAGATTAAAGACAAAAATGATGATCAAAAATCTGGGAAAGGACGAAAGAGAAAAATTAGAAGGACAACATGGAATCAAGGTCGCAAAAAAAATAAAATATTTGGGAATTTGGATTACACCAAAAAATATAAACCTAATTCAAGACAATTATTTAACAACGTGGAAAGAAATTAAAAAAGATTTGGACGTCTGGAATAGAGTTAAACTTTCGTGGATAGGAAGAATGGAGGCAATAAAAATGAATGTACTCCCAAGGATGTTGTTCCTGTTTCAAAACATACCAGTTCTTAAAGGCTCCAAAATATTTAAAGATTGGCAGAAAACACTTTCGAAATTTATATGGCAAGGGAGAAGGCATTAGATTTAAACTACTTACAGATTGAAAAGAAAGAGGGGGTTTTTCGGTCCCGAATTTAAAATTATATTTTGAAGTCGCCTGCCTTTGTTGGGTCAAAGATTGGATAACTTTGGAAAACACCGACCTATTAGATTTAGAAGGATTCAACAATAGGTACGGCTGGCACCCCTACCTATGGCCAAATAAAGAACAAATACACAAAGGGTTTTCAAGCCATATTATTAGAGGACCACTATATGATGTTTGGGAGAAAAACAAAAAAATGTTAGAATGGAAAACACCGTGGTGGTTGTCCCCAACAGATATTTTAATAATCAAAAAAGTAAACATGGAAGGACAAAGACTGACTTATGAAGACCTACTGATAAGATCTGAAGGCGGCTGGACATTAAGACCATATGAAGAACTGAAAGGAAAATTAACAGGCTGGCTACAATATCATCAAATAAATGCAAGATGGACGGAAGATAAAAAAGTAGGAATAAATGAAAAGAAGTCCAAATTTCAAATAGAAATAATAGAGAGCAAAACCAAGCTGTTATCCAAAATGTATGATATATTATTGGAGTGGGACACCAAAGACGAGGAAATTAAGGAGGTTATGATAAAATGGGCAATAGACCTGGGGTATAATATAGAATATGAAAAATGGTCAAAATTATGGAATAACGGAATAAAATTTACGGCGAGCGTTACAATAAGAGAAAACTTAGAAAAGATGATATATAGGTGGTATATAACACCAGCAAAATTAAATAAGATGTATAAAACAGGAAATAAGGCCTGCTGGAAGTATAAAACAAAAGAGGGCAATTTCTTCCACATGTGGTGGACGTGTGAGGAGGTGAAGAAATTTTGGGACTCAATTTACAATGAGTTAAAAAATATATTTAAATACACCTTCATTAAAAGACCAGAAGCTTTCTTACTAGGTATTATTGGAGATGAAATAAGAAAAGAAGATAAAACCTTATTCCAATATTCAACAGCAGCGGCCAGAATACTAATTGCCCAAAATTAGAAAGGTACAAATATACCAACGGTGAGGGAGTGGCAAGCTAAATTATTTGAATTTGTTGAATTAGCTAAAATGACACAAAAAATTAGAAACCAAAAAAAATACAAAGTTTATTGATGACTGGAATAAATTCATGACATATACAGAAAGAAATCATAAAAACTTAACAACTATAGCAGGTCTGTTATAAAACTTACGATGTTTAACCTAGTAACAATACCAGCTGCAGAAAATGGAGTTTTTAATTAAGAAACCCGAATCCAGCAGGGAAGGAAGTCAACTTGTATGTCGGATAAGGTTTTTGTTATGTATATCCGTTTTTTATGTTGTGTTTTTCCCTGTTTTTGTGCCTTGCTGATCTTATTTATTTTGTTTGTTTTTTGTTTTTTGTTTTTGGATTTGTTTAATGTCTTTGTTAGTTGTAATGGAAATTCAATAAAAAAGATTTTTTTAAAAAAAAAAAATCTCCCCTTCCAAGAGACTCCCAGAGTTCACTGCCCTAACATTTACATCCTCCCTGAACTGGCCCCCAAATATGATGTTTTGTGGCTTGCAGTCCTTCCCGGGAAGAAATCCTTGAATTATTTGCTGATGATAGAAGTGATCCAGGTGGCCGGCAAACTAGCTTCTCAACGGTCTTGTGTGCGTTACAGAAAAGGCAGCCCGACATTCATCATGCCCTTCCAACAGACTGCAAAAACAAATCTCTCTCGAAATGCATTTCATGTACAAGTTCTAAGGGCATCACCCTGCTTTCCCTTTTTCCTCGCCCTGGTGACAGCGTGTTGACTAATTGCAGTGGTGGAACTCTGCCTGAACTTTTGTCTAATCCAAGCACGAGAAATAAACCTGCATCTGAGTCAGCAAACTATTTTAAAAAGTTATGCAATCTTTGCAAATGCAAGGAGTGGTCTGCAAAAGAAGCCTTGCATCTGCTCTTCTGGGAGCAAAGATGTACTATTCAGTCTGAGTGTGCTCAGTCTCCATGTTGTTGTCAAACAATAAAAAGGCAGCCAATATGGGTGTTTTGAATTACATCTCCCAGCAGCTGCAGCTAACATGGCCCACGATCATGATGGGAGTTATATTAGTATTAGTAGCAGTAGTAATGGAATTTATTAAATTTGTATACTGCCCTTCATCTTTAGATCTCAGGGTGTTGTAGTCCACACATCTAGAGGGTACCACGTTGGCTTCATATGAAGTAATAAGTATATTGACACAGGTAAGGAATTTAAGGTTGCAACTAAAAAGCACCTTATAGATGCATTCAATAAGGCAGCAGGGTAGGTGCTTGGACAGGAAAGGGGCTCTACCCTATAATGTCCAGTGTGAAGGGAGAGCTTATTTGAAGGGCCTTCACATGCTCTGTGAATACAAGGCAGAAGTGCCCTCAGACTTCAAAAAACCCACCCTCTCCACAGAGGCTATCATTCTCACTAATGTCCTGCATCATATTCATGAGGCATGGCCAGATAATATGTCCTCCTAAAAGGGGAGTCATTAAGAAAGAACAGAAAATACTTTTATGGTAGGCTCCCAAGCAGAATATCCAGCCCCAACTAACAATTAAGGGGAACTACCCATGCGGGTGGCGCTGTGATCTGAAACCACTGTGCCTAGGGCTTGCTGATTGGAAGGTGGGCTGTTCGAAT
Organism: Podarcis gaigeae; assembly: GCF_964106915.1. Lineage (NCBI taxonomy): Eukaryota > Metazoa > Chordata > Lepidosauria > Squamata > Lacertidae > Podarcis > Podarcis gaigeae. Next base: position 99,937,300 of record NC_139680.1, read on the forward strand.
TCCCGCGACGGGGTGAGCTCCCGTTGCTCGGTCCCAGCTCCTGCCAACCTAACAGTTCGAAAGCACATCAAAGTGCAAGTAGATAAATAGGTACTGCTCTGGCGGGAAGATAAACGGCGTTTCCATGCACTGCTCTGGTATTGCCAGAAGCGGCTTAGTCATGCTGGCCACATGACCTGGAAAAACTGTCTGTGGACAAACGTCGGCTCTCTCGGCCAGTAAAGCGAGATGAGCGCCACAACTCCAGAGTTTTTCACGACGGGACTTAACTGTCAGGGGTCCTTTACCTTTACCCATACATAGCCAACTCACATCATCTTATATTTGGGGATGGGCCATAGTTCAGTGACAGTGCATCTGCTTTGCATGCAGAAGGTCGTAGGTTCAATCCCTGGCATCTACAGGTAGGGCTTGGCATGTCCCCTGCTGGAAGTCCAGGATGGCCTCTACCTGTCATTGTGGACAGTAGTGAGCTACATGGACCAATGGTCTGGCTCAGTTTCAGGGAACATCCTTCCTTGCAGAATCCATCAGCTAGTCTGCTTTCCACCAGCCTTCAGTCTCTGCAGAACACTTGCGAGAGTTCAACCAGAACTTGTTATCAACAGTTCCAGATTGCATCATTGGTTGATGGCCAATGTTAGTCTCACTCAGAACAGTCCTATAGAAACCAATGGGTCTTGAAGATCAGGTTATCAATGGCTCCTAGCCATGATGGGTTTGTTCCACCTCCAATGGCTATGGCAGTATGCTGAGAGTCACAGATTGGGGAAATACTGTTGTGTTTAGGTTCTGCTTGAACCACATACCCCAAAGGCATTCTGGGGAACTGAAGGTGGTGGCAACTGATGCAGCCACTTCACCCACCAAGTCTCTTCCCAGCAGTGCACCCCTAGCCCAAAATATGCAAAAAGTATTCTCACTATGGTGAGATCAAACCTGACAACAGCCCTACCTGTCCCTCAAGAAATGACATATATGGAATAGAAAGCAGATGCTCAGGATTCCACATGTAGCATGTTAAGAAAACTGCAGATCTTCTCACACATTTCAGAAATCATGAGAGAGGGAGAGAAAGAGAGAAGGAGAGAGCTATCTGCCGCCAGACAGTTCCACTTAGATGACCACAATTTTTCAGACTTGGAAATATTTCTAATACGGAAACCATAAAGTCTTGAGACTCTAGGAGTGAGAGAAAACATCTGGATATATAGACTTAGCACTCTAACACTCTGGGGCTTAAACTTAGAAGATAATAGATAAACTTATACCTAGTGATGGAAGAGGAATTTGCTTAGTTCACATTTTGTTCAGTGGACAGACCTGAGTCACCAGGCACCTGGATGAATATGCAGATTGGCATGTGCCTATCAATAAGACTCCAGGGCTTCAAGTTACAAGAAAGGAGATACTGACTAAACACCAGGTAGAACTATATGGCAGTAAGAGCTGTTTGACAGTGGAACGTTCTCCCTCGGGAGGTGGTGAGCTCTCCTTCCTGGGAGGTTTGTAGGCAGAGGTTGGATGGCCATCCGCCATGGATGCTTCAGCTGAGATTCCTGCATTGCAGGGGGTTGGATTAGATGACGTTCGGGGTCCCTTCCAACTCTACACTTCTATGATTCTCTATAGAAATTCCTCAGAGTGTGCTGTCCAGGCTATGTCATCTGCCAACATCTATTGGATAATAACACATCACACTTTTGTCTTGGCATGGAGACTTGTCAGGTTTAACAGGCCCCCATTGCTCCTTGACTGTCTTTAGTCAAACGGAGGGCATTTGAGAGCAACAGGGAGAATAATATGCCAAAGAGAGTTGCAGGGAGAAGAGTGCCCTGTTTCACGCCACTCTTTATAGACAAGATGTCCAAGGATGAGCCATCCTGTTGGGCGCTGCTGTGAATGTTCTCATGGAAGGACATAATAATTTTGTGTTGCTTAGGTGGGCATCCTGTCTTATTGAGCCGTGTGAAGAATCATTTTCAGATGATGAGGTCAGAGTCAGCAAGCGTTTTCCCACACTGGTAGTTCATGAGAGCCTCACACTTTGCAGCAATAACAGGCTCCATGTCCTTAAGGCGAGCTTCAAAACCATCAGGAACCTTCTGCTGTCTTTTGCCAAAGGAGGACATAGCTGTGTTACATGTCGCCTCTTTGATGTATTTCCACTTTGCTTCGACACCGTCTCTGGAGCATTTCAGTAGACCTTGTTTCAGGAATGGCTGTTCTGGCAGCACTGATTCATGGTCACACTTTCTGCTTTGTGCTATGGGTCCTCTTTGGCCGGAGAAGGATCTTGCTCAAAGCCAGGGAGTGATTCATGTCGCAGCCGGCATGAACACAGTTCTGTGCCAATTGCCTGGTGGCAATCAAGTCCAGCTGGTGCCAGGGGCTGACCTTGGATACCTCCAGGAAACTCACTGCTTTGCCATGGAAGAGAAGAATGTGTTTGTGATGCCGAGCCTGTGATAGGAGCACAGCTCAAGCAGCCATTGTCCATTCTCGTTCATGCTGCCAGTAGCAAAATGGCCTGTGCAGTTGTCCCATGGATAATGATCACCCCCAACTCTGGCATTGAAAGTTCCCAACAGGACTAGGTGTTTGCAGACTTGACAGCCTGGTCTAGTTCTTCATAGAACTGGTCCCTTCCTGGTATGTATGTATGTATGTATGTATGTATGTATGTATGTATGTATGTCAGATTATATGAGCCAGTGTGGTGTAGTGGTTATTGAGAGCCAGTGTGGTGTAGTGGTTAAGAGCGGCAGACTCGTAATCTGGTGAACCGGGTTCGCTTCCCCGCTCCTCCACATGCAGCTGCTGGGTGACCTTGGGCTGGTCACACTTCTTTGAAGTCTCTCAGCCCTACTCACCTCACAGAGTGTTTGTTGTGGGGGAGGAAGGGAAAGGAGAATGTTAGCCGCTTTGAGACTCCTGAAGGGGAGTGAAAGGCGGGATATCAAATCCAAACTCTTCTTCTTCTTCTTCTTCTATATAGTGGGAGCATAGATGCTCAAGATGTTAACTAGACCAGAGGTGGTTGAAAGGCAGAGGCAAAGAAAATGTTGTGAGTCCTCAGTCGGCAGTTCTTTCACAGATAAAACAAAGAAACAAACCTATGCTAAAAGTGAGTCAGTGGCGGGAGACATGAGGCAGCACAAAATGTAACCAACATCTCAAAATAAGAATGGAAGCCCCAACAGCAATATTGCATCAGTGGGTAGTCTTTGTTCCCGACCCTTTGCTTTGTTCCCGACCCAGTTTGTGAAAGCACCTGAATTTTTATTTGTCTGTCCAAGGCAACAAGCTACAAGACTCCCCCCCCCCTTTGTGTTATCATGAACAATCACAACTTCTCCCACACAAACAGGTCACCAGGCTTCAATAATTTTCTCTGGCTCCAAGGACAGAAGTGAAAATGGAAAAAAAATAGAACAGGCTCTGCACAAATATAAATTCCTTTCTGCTCCACTCCCATCATTCAGCCCAGACACTGAGGTCCAGCTCCAAGGACCTTCTGGCGGTTCCCTCACTGCAAGAAGTGAGGTTACTGGGAACCAGGCAGAGGGCCTTCTCAGTAGTGGCGCCCACCCTGTGGAACACCCTCCCATCAAATGTCAAGGAAATAAACAACTATCTGACTTTTAGAAGACATCTGAAGGCAGCACTGTTTAGAGAAGTTTTTAATGTTTTATGTTTTTATTGTGTTTTTAATATTCTGTTGGGAGCTGCCCAAAGTGGCTGGGGAAACCCAGCCAGATGGTGGGGTATAAATAAATTATGATGATGATGATGATGATGTTTGGAGGTTTCTTGTTCAGCATATCAGATGCCCTCCACCAGAATACTCCATTACCCCCTCTAGAGATGGGTAAATCTGTCAGTTTCAGTTTCTTTCCATTTCTCATTTTTCAAGCCTTCAGTTCAGCTCTTCACATTTCCACCACAGTTTGATATATGTTTTCTAATCAGGGTGTAATTCAACTAAGTTTTACTCAGAGGAGACCCAGTGAAAGGTGCATTCCTTTATTAACTTACTAGGAAGTAAGCCCCTTTTGAACACAATGGTGCTTACTTTTGAGTAAACATGCATAGGATTGCATTGCAACTTGAGTCCATTAATTTCAATAGGTTTGCTCTGAGTGAAACTCAGTTGAATGCAAAAGAAAAGTAAAGAAAAGTTAAAGAAAGCCAATTCATAAAGGGTCCAAATTTATGCTAACATTGCCCCCTCTCCACCCAAAACAGAAGTTATTACAGGCATATTAAAACCAGTTGGAATAGTAATCCTCTGGCAGTCCTGTTTGGTTAGAAAACAAGCAGTAGATAAACACAAAGAGGCAAGCAAATAGCTCCTCTAAATCTACTTAATGGCGTAAATTGAGTTACAAAGTTGAGTTACAATGTGGGGTACAGGGAGGCAGTATTCTCTCCTTTTAAACCAGTCAACATGAGCAGCTTTGATACATTTTGGCCTCTTGGTGGCAGCATGACAGAGGCAGTAAACAACCAGGACTGCAAATGGATGTAAATCATTGTACATCAGGCAAACACTGTTCAGACCATTTGCCTCCATTTTGAAAGATAAGAGAAGGACTGACTTTTATGGAACTGTGTGTGAGAGAGAGAGGGGTGGTGGTGGTCTTGGGTTAAACATCAGCACAAATGCAAAAAAAGGATAAACTACCCTAGCATTCTGCTACTATTAGGAGTGCTATATTACCTCAGAACTACATGATGTTTTAACAAATGTACATTCCCGCCCCCATGGTTTTGTTTTCGTTTTTAGTGCCATTCTTAATGTATGTATGTGGGATTTTTGGCACAAAACATTGTAAGCCGCCTTGAGCTGTCATGGCAAAAAAAGACTAATAAAACAGAATAACAATCATCATCTTTGCTGAGTTAGCACATATGCAGAGCCTAAGTGAAGGGGGCTTGTAGGAGAGAATTGGCGGATGAGCTGTGGGCTTCACCCTCCGTCCCTCACAATTCCCCCTGCAGCAGAGCTAGCCTGGTGGGTGGGTGGGTATCTGGGTGCAAGAGATTAAAACTTCCAAGAGATTTGCAGGGATGGGGGAATCATCCAGTGAGTAAGCATTCAAGCGTCATTTCCCACCTTTCGATTCTCCCCTGTATAAGTCCCTGTTATTTATTGAAGTTCTCACCCTGCCCACCAGGGGGGAATGTGTATATAGTTTTCACTCAGGTCCACGTAAGTTAATTTAGGCGGGAAACCCTGGGCTGCTGTTGTTACAATGTTGACAGCCAGCTGCCTCTAAAAGCAAGCCGGCTGAGCTGTTTGCTGTTCAGTTCAGTTCCAGCTTACTTATAAAGAACTATGTGGCAAAATCTCTGTGTCGTCTGCTATGTCAACCCATTACTTAATAGTCCCCCACGCTTCCAATGGGCTTAGAAGGAAATCACATGTAATATGTAGTTCTCCCCTTAGCTCTCTGCTTTTTATACCTAATAGCTCCTTGCTATTAAAGAACTAGCATTCTGCTGTCGTATTTCTCATTCTTCACTTGGAATCTAGTCCATAGGTTGAGGAACAGTAAGGTGGACAGCAGGGTTTGACATGTTGCGTGAACATGGACTAGATGGGCCATTGGCAGCAGGTTCTTCTTAAGTTTTTTTTTTTTTTTTTGGGCAGCAGAATGAGCAGGGACACCAGTCCCTGGTCCCAGTCTTTGCCACTATGGTGTGATATACTGCATTTCTGTTTAAGATAAAGGAACTATTTCTAAATTTGCCTCCATATGCGCAAATTTTATTCAAATCTGATTCCCTCTCTCCCTCCTCTTTCCTTTTTCTCTTTTTGCTGATGTTTTAGTGGCCATACTAAGAGAGTGTTATTCAGTAATACTCTAAAGATTCATATCGTTTAATAATCTGAATAGTTGTTCATGAGGGAGACTCAAGAGAAATAGTCCGCACTCCAAAAATTCCTCTTTTTCCACATGGAGTGCATTTTTTAAAAATCACAACACTAATAATAATAATAATAAAATCTTGAACAGGAATCAATCAGTACACCAGGTTACACCCTTGGCTCCCTCACCTCACTCCCACAGGCACAGAACACATTTCTTCTGTTTAAAGAAAAAGCAATTGAGCCAATTCAACACTTGCCTTTCTATTTTTAGATGACTAATAAAAGTTGAGGGACATTAAAAATGGACAAACAATCGAAGATCCCAGCCCATCTCCAAGCATGAGGTTCATGTTTTTCAAAGTTCAATTGTTTGAGCCTGGCAATGGTGTGGGAAGATATCTTTGGGTATGGAAAGGACAAACGTTATTTATTGTCATACGAAAGGAAACACACCAGCATAGGGCAAGTATAAATAGGGACAGCTTTAACAACAGGCTAGACCCCTCCCCATCATTTGCATACATGAATTGATTGGCTGTTAGGGCAGACAAAGGTCATGCTGCTGCAGATGGTGTTCCTTTGTGCTTCTTCCAGTGGCCATTCTTCCTCTGGTCACTGCTGTGGATTCACAGCCTGAATGTCTGTGTCCAGGCACTGTGGTCATCTGCTAGGGATTCCCACATGGTGAGGTTGATGTTACCAGCCTTCATGTCATGTTTGCAGACATCTTTGTAACATAGAGTTGGTCTTGCAATGGGCCTGCTGCCTGAAACCAGCTCCTCATAGACCATGTCCTTGGGGATCTTGCCATCTTCCATTCTGTGAACATGACCAAACCAGCATAGACATCACTGAGACAGGGGTGCAAACATGCTATGAATGTAGGCCTGGGAGAGCACATCTCTCTTTGAGACTCTGTCCTGCCATGTGATACCCAAAATCCTCCTGATGCAGTAAATAACAACAACAACAACAACAACAATAAATTATTTATACCCCGCCCTCCTCAGCCAAGACGGCTAACACCAGGTATAAAAACAATTGATTAAAATACAACTTAAAAACAAGATTAAAATACAACATTAAAATGCAGCCTCATTTCAGTAGAAACTGAAATCAAAAACTTTGGAGATGAAAACGTCAAATCTTCACCAAACCAACTATCCAGACTGGTCCTACGTGGGCCAGAAAAAAGCCAAGGAAGTCCCCAAATAGGAGTTCCATCACAGAAGGAGAAAGGAGAAAGGAAAGAGGAAAGAGGGGGAGGGGAACAAGTTGATTCCAAGCCAAAGGCCAGGTGGAACAACTCTGTCTTACAGGCCCTGCGGAAAGAAATCAGATCCTGCTGGGCCCTGGTCTCATGAGACAGAGCGTTCCACCAGGCCGGAGCCAGTGTTGAAAAGGCCCTGGCTCTGGTTGAGGCTAATCTAACTTCCTTAGGACCCAAGACCTCTAGGGTGTTGCTATTTATGGACCTTAAGGTCATCCGCGGGACATACCGGGAGAGGTGGTCCCGTAGGTATGAGGGAAAGCATTGAGGTATTGCTCCTGGTGGCTATAAACTGTGCATGACTCACTGCCATAAAGAAGCATACTCAACACACAAGCCTTTCAGCTTGGTATGCATATGTACACTGTTACATATTCAGTGGTCTGTGTTTGCCTGAGCTTGAGTCTGGACTAAAGAGTCTGAGCCCCTGTGTCCTGATTTGATACATGATATCCAATCACAGAACGTTTCAGGATTTGGGCCTCTGCCATTGGCCCTTAAACTCTGAGTCATGATTCGCAACTTGGAAGTTTAGACAACCAATCACGGTGGGAGTGGGAGTGGCCCAGGCCTTCAGAAATTTTTATAAGAAGTTGCTTTGTCCCTGTTGTCTAGCTCTGTAAGTTCAATAAAGGTTCTTGCTGTTATCACTGTGTCTTGCCTAATGGCAACCCACCTACACTTCATACACATATATATTTCAGTGCAATTACACAACCACTGGTGTGTGTGGTAAATACTAAGCAACACCTCCTCATATTACTAACATGGCCTTGGAATGGCAGTTTTCTGGAAGACTCCTGGTAGAACTCTTCTCTGTTTGTCTTCTACAAAATGTGCAGTTTTCATGAGTCTTAGCGGGTTAGGAGGCCAGATCAAGCTTTTAAATGCTTTTGATGGATACACTGTTTTGGGTAACATTTTAGCCATTTATTTTTCATTACGTTGTTTTATTGATGTTTTTAGTTTGGTTCCTAAGTATAAACCATCCTTCCTGCCATTTGAGGCGGGATGTAAATATTTGAATCAGCCGGACAGTCAGTTTCACATGTTCCATCTCCTTTTCTTTAGTTCCGTAGCCAGAAACACAGAGTGACAGGAGGCCTCTGAGGCAGTCCCTATGTGTGTGAGCACAGAGTGGACTTTCACGTACTGCCTTTCCCGTGGTTTATTTATAAATAGGCTTATTTGCTTGTATCATCAAGAAGCAACCATTCGTAGATTTATTTCTCAGAGACAAGAGGAATCAAGATTAACATGCTGCCAAGTGGAAACTTCATCCATCAGACTTCACCAACCTGGTATTCTCCAGATGTTTAGGACTTATGACTTCCATCTGCCCCAGCTGGCACAGGTGGGAGATGGAGCCCAAAACATCTGGAGGGCACCAGGTTGGTGAAGACTGTACTAGATACAGGCGGAGTACATAGTGCCAGAATCCTCCTTTTTTGTGTGGAAATTGGACCATTTTCCTGTTATCAGAATGAGAACCAGATGTTAAGAAACATGTCAGTCATGCATGCTTATGCTTTGTAGAGATGGTTGTTGTGACCTGAGATGCAGAAACGTTTTTCACCCATATTTTTTAAAAGGAAAGAAATCAAATTGGGAAATGAAAATGAAATGAAGGTTGCCATTAAGGCAATATCAAAACAGCTAATGTATTAGCCTGAAAGGTATCTCCACCAATATATGAAAGATAAGCTTTATGCTTTACTCACTGATGCCTATGGAAGTGTGCCAACCGCAAGGCCTTTTTTTCTAAAATGACATGTGCCAGGGCAGAAACTTGCCTGAAATGACTGTTGCCAAGAAACTCTTACTCCTGATCCCAGATGTATAAGTGGTAGAAGCCATTTTGTACGTGCTCCTTGTGAGCTCTTTGTAAAATTGTTTGCAATGTTCTTTGAAGGGTTCTTTTCTTTACTGTTATTTTACATCCTCCAAGCTGCTCTAAGTCGCAAAGTGCCCTATCTGAGTATTGCTTTGGTTGTGAGATGTTCTAGGTTCAGTTGCCATAGAATTTCATGTTTTGGGGGAGGAGGGGAGGACTTTATAGGGCATAGGAATGGGGAGGGGAGAGAAATTTGATGCACGGTAATATGCATTTAAAGGCAAATGATCTGATTTGCACTTTTCAAAACAATGTGCGAACCAAAACACGACTATCTTTGGAAATTCACAGTTCTCCAAAATTTCCACTGAAGTTATTCAGCCAAGTATTGTATACAAAAATCCATATTGCTAAGGGAAAGTATGCATTAAAGTGCATGTATCAGTGGAAATTACATACAAAATGCATTATTTTAGGGAAAATATAAATATGGGAAATATGGTTTGCAAAAGAAGTGTGCACTAGGCAAACTTACAAATGAAATGTGTTCTTTAAAAGAAATTTGAAATAAAATGCTGCTGAATTTTTCATGACAACTTTTTTAAAAAAATGCTAACTGATATGGAAATGCAGAGAAATGAGGGGATGAGCCCAGGGTTAATCTATCAGGAGCCACAAGACAACAGTGGGCAGAGCTGATGATGGATAGAACCGGAGACTGTTCTGTATTAGGAAATTCAGAATAAAGACCACCTTGCCTTGATTTCCATTATGGTGAGCTAGGATTGGAATTTCCAGCTCTATGCGTCTCTACACAGAAGCTAAGTCGTACTGAGTTTGAAGAGGGCTTCTCAGGCTACAATATTCAGGGGGGTATCCATAGAGAGGCAATCCAGAGAATATTCAACATCAAAAAATTGTGAAAGGGAATTTTGATTCCTTTTAGCTAAGCAGGAGCTATTCATATAGTTTAGTTTTTAGTTTAGTTTAGTTTAGTTTAGTTTAGTTTAATCTAGTCTAGTCTAGTTTTTTATTATTTAGACATTTGTAGCCCGCTCTTCAACTTGTCCCATTAGCCCCACCGATAAAGTGGTTTTGTAGACTAGTCAACAGTACGGTGGCTGCACATTTGTTCTGGCCTCCCATTTCCAATTTAGTTATGGTTCCTATAATGGCATTCATAATGCTCTTGTTGCAAAATGCCACATGATTCTCAAATAACCACATAGTTTATTTTAACAACACACACACACAAACAAAACGTATGAACCATGAGAAGACCTTTTAAATGGTTTGTCCCAAACCAATGTTAGCATGAGGTCTCCTAACTATGAAGTTGCCTGGGTTTTTCTTTTTGTCTTCCACAACTACATTACCAGTCAATTAAAGCTGAATGTAGAAGGAATTCACTAAAGTCACATCCATACCATATGTTTAAATCAAATTTAAAGTGCAGGGCTTTCCCCACAAGGAATTTTGAGAACCGTAGTTTTCCCCTCACAGAGCTACAATTCCCAGTACCCTTAACAAATCACAATTCTCAGGATTCTTTCGGGGAAAGCAATGTGCTTTAAATGTGTGGAGTGGATGTGAAATAAGACGAAGTTATTTCCCATTCAGCTATATAAACCCCTTTGAAGAAAGAGAATGTGAAACCAGGGGGGTGGGATATAATGTTATTCTGTGACATTAAATGTTGAATTAGCTTTGAGTTTAAAGTACTCTCTTTCTCTGCAGGAGAAACTGATAACAGGAATATTATCAATACTGAAAGAAGCAGACAGATACCTCTTTGTCCTATTTCTCAGGATGCATAAGGAGATCGTCTAGCCAGGGAACATTAGGATGTAGACCGATGTACATCAGCTTCATGGTCTAGATTATACTGACTCCAGCCATATCATCCAGAAATTGATGCAGAACTCTAAAAAGGCAGACACAAGGCGTCATTGTGAGACCTCAGAAGGTTTTCCTTCTCCCCACCCCCCAGAAATTGCTACTATCATGCTTGACAAGAAGGTGGCACCATCATCCTGAGATTGAGAATTAGTCCTAGCCAGGAGCTTCAGATATACCTGCATGGCACTAGATACCTTTGAAGTCAGAGCTGCTATGTAAAAATGTCCTGCTAGTGGCAAACAAGTCATCATCTCATTCATGCAGACGTCAAATACTGACACGCCACTATCGAGCAGCTGGCTATTCAATATCAAAACCATATCAGATAGTATGTCACACTCTGAAGGAAAGAGCTGAGGAGCAAATTCACATTCCTTCATTTATATATTTCCTTTTCAGTCTGCCCTTCATCAAATAAGTGCAGAGTACATCAAATATATGGGACGCGGGTGGCACTGTGGGTTAAACCACTGAGCCTAGGACTTGCTGATCAGAAGGGCGGCAGTTTGAATCCCCACGAGGGGTGAGCTCCCGTTGCTCGGTCCCTGCTCCTGCCCACCTAGCAGTTCGAAAACACATCAAAGTACAAGTAGATAAATAGGTACCACTCTGGTGGGAAGGTAAACGGTGTTTCCGTGCGCTGCTCTGGTTCGCCAGAAGCGGCTTAGTCATGCTGGCCACATGACCCAGAAGCTGTACACCGGCTCCCTCGGCCATTAAAGCGAGATGAGCGCTGCAACCCCAGAGTCGGTCACAACTGGACCTAATGGTCAGGGGTCCCTTTACCTTTACATCAAATATAAAATCAAAACTAATGGTGCAGCAATTATCATTGAATCATTATAGAGTTGGAAGGAACTGTGTGGGTCACCAGTCCAACCCTTTGCAATGCAGGAATCTTTCATCTCAGCATGGGGCTTGAACCCACAACCCAATTCCAATAAAACTACAAAACATCACTGTGGCTGGGTTATTTCTGTCCAGAAATGGCCATATCTAGTGGACCACCCATAGCTGGCAATGGGCACAATAATACATGTACCAAGGAAAGCATCTAAATATTGAACGGCTGAAGTTATATCTTCATGGAGGTTCCAGTGAACAAATGAAACCCCAAATGAAGAGAAATTCTTCTGTTCTGTATAGTGTGAGAAGATATGCTGTTTACTTGCACAAAGCTTTTCCAAATGTGAAGGAAATGGGACATGTCCCAGCAGATCTGGAAGCAAAGTAGGGCCATAGATCCCATTTTTTGGCCGTATTCAGTGATCCAGATTGGACCCTGATTCAGATCATTCTGAATCCAATCCAGCCCCAAATCCAGAAAGGTGAATCTTGTCCACCCATTCATTTGCATTAGGAAACCAAAACACCTGTAATTCTTTGTGTGTTTGTGTGATAGCCCCAGCCTAATCCAGATTCAGCAAAAATCAGTACAAATTTGTCTGATTCAGTGCCAGACTTGGCCAAATCAGTTGCATAGCTCAAGGAGTGGATGCATGGAAGAGACTAGACTGAAACGTGCAAATCCAGATGTAAATGAATTCAAAACAGTACTTCATAGCTCCATCAGTGTTGGGGAAGAATGGTCAAAGTGCAACCCAGTAAGTTTTGCTGAAGAAACAAGTTTGATACCTGGCAAATCCACCTCTGTCACTGGTTGCAAGAAGGCATATACTTTCCAACAAGTCGCCAAAATTCAGGCTCACTGGTGATGAAAGCTGGTTGCAATTACTGCCTCTATTACCCAGACATACTTGCTTAATTAGGACCAGAAAGGAAAGTCCTGCTTCCCCAGGGAAGCAAAAATATCTGAGCAAAAACAATGACACCATATTTTTATATTCTTCAAAATAAAATATTAGCTTGACGTCTTTCTAAGCCTCCCCTTCCTTATTCAATAAACTTGAGTTTCCAAAATCAAAACATGGACTTGTGTCTTCAGCTTAATCCAGTTCCATGTGTTTCTTTCTATTTTGATATTGGCCTCTAATATGCTCCACATAACTATCTGGGGACAAGACAGCTATCACTGTGTGCGTCAACCGGACATATGACTTACCCACAATAATACATTTACCAGGGAGAGGATCCATAGGTCAGTGACAGAACATCTGCCTTGCATGCAGGAGGTCCCATGCTGAAACCCAGGCATGCCTGGAATTCTGGGGTGAAGGGAACTTGCTATATTCCTGATCTGAGCTTCTTATAATCCTAAATTCTGGTGCAGTGACAAACCTTTCCCTAGTTGTGGCCACTCTCAGCGGCTCCCAACAGAATATTAAAAGCACAATAAAGCATCAAAAATTAAAAACTTCCCTAAACAAGACTGCTTCAGGTGTTTTCTAAAAGTCAGGTAGTTGTTTATTTCCTTGATATCTGATGGCAGGGCATTCCACAGGGCGGGTGCCACCACCGAGGAGGCCCTCTGCCTGTTTCCCTGTAACCTCACTTCTTGCAGTGAGGGAACCGCCAGAAGGCTCTCAGAGCTGTACCTCAGTGTCTGGGCTGGATGATAGGATGGAGACGCTCCTTCAGGTATACTGGGCCAAGGCCATTTAGGCTGAGGCATTAAAGGTCAGCACCAACACTTTGAATTGTGCTTGGAAAGTCAAGGCATAGTACCCAGAGAAACAGTTCCCATACTGCAGTAGCAGCTGCTCTTGATGCAAGCAGTGCTTGTGCTAAAAGTGGATTTTCATACCCTCCAACATTTCTCTGGGATGTCCTATTTAGTAGTAGTAGTAGTAATAATAATAATAATAATAATAATAATAATAATAATAATAATAATATATCTGACCAGATAGCCCCAGCCACTCTGGGTGGCTTCCAACATATATAAAAATATTTTTTAAAACTCCCCTATACAGAGCCATAGCTGTCAACTTTTCCCTTTTCTTGCAAGGAATCCTACTCAGAATAAGGGAATTTCCCTTTTAAAAAAAAGGAAAACGTTGACAGCTATGTACAGAGCTGCCTTGGCTCAGGGGTCGCATAACACCATACCTTCCAACATTTATCTGATGAAAATAGGGACATCCTAAGGGAAAATCCGGGATCAAATCAGAAACCAGGACGGCTTCTGTAAATCCGGGATTGTCCCTGGAAAATAGGGACACTTGGAGGGTCTGGATTCTGGGCAGGGGAAGAGGCAAGATTTCCCCTAAGCCTGGTATTGTCCTCTGCCCTCTGCTTTTCTAATTTTAAGTGCCCTGGCAACTGAGCTTCGCCTGTGCTAGGGATATGTTGTCTATTTCCCTTCAGCTTTCGATAAGATACAATACTCATATAGGGAGAAGTAAAATACACCTGTTCTGCAGATAGGGAAGTGGGGAAGGAGTTGCAACATTTTAAAGACAATTTTGTGGAGCATCGGGTTATAGATGGCTACTAACTATGGAATCTATGCTCTCACAGTTGGAGGCAGGAATGCTTCTGAAAATCAGTTGCTGGAAATTGCAGCAGGGGAGGGTTCGAATCCTGCTCATGGGTTTCCCACATGCTTGGCGGTGGTGAGAACATGATGCTAGACTAGATGAGCCATTGGCCTGATCCATCAGGCTCTTCTTTTGTTCTTAAAAGAACCTAATTAATCATTAGCCCCTCCCTGAAATTAATTTGAGACAGGATTCCGAATGGTCCCTGGGTTGGCCCAGAATGGATCTGATTAGGGTCTCCAGAATTAGGGCCATGGAGTGGATCAGGGTGGCTGTGCAGAGCCCTAATAAATATATTCAGCAAACAAACAATTCTGTCATCAACTTAGCAATAGTGTTTCAAACAATAATGCTGGCAAAGTCGTATTTGCCCACCAGAATGGTCTCAAAGTAGCAGTATTTGTTCATCAAAGTGTATAGTTACCATTCCATAAGTGTTTCACAGACAGAGTTCATTTCCCTTCTGAGGTTTCGAGAAGAAAAAAACATTACCCAGAGGAATTTTATTTACTTTTTGTTTTGTTTTTCCTCCTTTCAAAGTCCACGTTTGCATCTTTTGTCCCTGGTCCTCGCTGCGAGTTTCACACGTCGTAAACTTTGGAGTAGGAAATGAAAAGGCTGAAGGTTCTTCTGTTACTGGTCAAACGGCTATTTATAGGTCTCTATAAAATCAGGCCCAGATTTTGAAGTTAGCAAGGCAGCTTTAAATATCAAAGTTGTCTTTGAATGTAGGGATTTGTTTCACAAAGGCAGCGGTTTAATAATCAGTGTGAAACGCTATCCTATTCAGTGATCTGCCCCCGCTAGCTAATCCTGGCAACTTTCGCTTTAATTAACAGTTGGGAAATGGGGGCGGGGGGCCAAGAAGCTGTGCTCAGCTGAAGCCTCCCTTCTGAGAGGGCTGCGATTCTGTCGGTATGCAGTTTGTGCAGAGGAGCAAGCAATTCTCCTTGTAAGTGCCAAGCACAATGGCACACCAGGCTTTCCACTAATTGCTAGACCGAAGAGGAGGTCTCTAGACATTTATTTAACTCTAATTGCATCAGTAAATACTCCTTGCTTTGCAGTGTGTGTGTGAAAGTTGGATGGGAAATCCCGCAAGAAAGGATGTCAAAAGAGATACTTTTGGGAGGATAACGCTACACAGGAAGATGGGAAGCTACCTTATATTGACTCAAACCCTTGGTACACCTAACTTGGTCCATCTACACTGGTTGGCAGCAGCTATCCAGAGTTTCAGGCAAGGAGTTTTCCTGGCCCCACCAGGAGATGCTGGGGATTGAATCTGGGACCCTCTGCATGCAGATCAGATGCTCTACCATTAAGCTATGCCACATTAATAAACCTTCCCGATTTTGTGCATCATGCATTAATGCCCAGCTGATCAAAACCACAGCCATTTGCCACATGGACCATCCAATTCAAGTTGGGACCGACTGCCAATTTCCTCACTCTGACCCCTATGTGGGAGCTGTTATGCACACCCGTAGCTCTAAGAGTGGGCTGCCCTGTTCCCACAAAGATATGCACACAGCTTCCACAAGTTTCCGGCTGTCCATTGAGTTCTTCCAGAAATGCTCATTTCATAACTGTCTTGAAATATGGTTGGTGGCTATGCACAAGAAGACCCTCTCAGCTGTGGCAACCAGGCTCTGGAGAACCCTCTTCAGAAGGCCAATATAAGAACATCTGAACATAATAAAGTGATTAGTGGATCAGACCAAAGTCCTCTGTAGTCCAGCATCCTGTTCTGACAGTGCCCCCCCCTCCATATGCCTCTGGAAAACCCACAAGCAGGGCATGAGGACATCATCACTCTCCCTTGTATGCATAAGCAGCAGGTATTTCCATCTGTTGCTTTGGATTCCATGCCAACTGAGCATGCTCAGTCCTCATAGTTTTCAGGCCGGTACCCTGTTATGGTGTCCCATCTTGGCTGTGAGTCCTGGAAGACCCTGCTCCCTGCCTTGCAGGCCTTTCCCCACCTGGCCAGGGAGGATGGAGCCCTGACTGACTCCAGCTACAAAGGCAGAGACTGCTAAAGAGACTTGTGGGTTGGGGTGCCTGGAGTCTTTTGGGGGACAGGATATCTTTCTTTTAGATCTTCTTGGGATTAATGTAGAAATTGTTCCATTTGGCTGGGTATTCTTTAATATTTTATTTATAGCTATTGACTGCTTTGATTACATTGAAGTTATGTAGTTCGTGTTGTAAGCTATACAAATAAAATATGTATGCATCTATGTAAGTAGGTTTTCTTGTTTAAGTTTTGTTTTTGTTTTTTTGGTACTTCCACTTCCCCATGAGCCATGTTGAGAAGTCCCATTTTGTCTCTCACTGGCCCTGTTTCAGCTTCATTTCCAGTGCCTGAGTTCACTATTAGAAGTAACCTAGACATGAAGGTAGAGAATGCCACCATTATTTTGACAAGCTGGTATGGTTCTACAGGATATGCTAAACATTGGAGGGACATATCTGGTAGCATTCGATGCAGGGCAGGTTGAGAATATCTGCTGCTGCTTGGACTTTCAAAACATGTCCATTGTCAGAACCTGGCGTTGGATAACCTGGCCTCTAGTGAACAGCTGCAAAACAATAAGAAATTGGTCAACATGCTGTGAAGTAAAGGCAGGTGGGATGGGCATATTTCCTCTGGCCACTGCTTCCTCCCCTGCCATCCCTTCCTCAGCTTCTTCTCCTCCAATAGCTCAGTCTGTAGAGCACGAGACTCTTAATCTCTGGGTTGTAGGTAAGAGCTTCACATTGTGCAAAAGTTTCCTGCATTGCAGAGGGGTGAATTAGATGACCCTCGTGGTCCCTTCCAACTCTACAATTCTATGATTCTAACCCTATGATGTTAGTCACACCATAGGCATACAGGAAGCTGTCTTATACAAAGTTAGACCGTCTAGCTCAGGATTGACTATACTGACTAACAGTGGCTTCCCAGGGCTTCAAGTAGGGGACCTTCCTAGTTCTACCAGGAGATGCCAGGGATCAAACCTGGAACCTTCTGCATGCAAGGCACCACTGAGCAAGGGCCTTTCCAATCCCTGGGAAAATCAGTAGATGGGGGAAAGTCTGGGCGCCTCTCCCCACTTGCCGTTTCTTCCTTGCAAACGACGTCATCCCAGCCCTATCTTGCAATAATTGGGACTCTCCAGGCCATGTGTCTGCCACCAAACATCCAGCTCTGAGCACAGATCGCAGCCACAATCTGGAACATCGCTCTGGGTCGCTGGCATGAGAATGAGGGCCGTGAAACCACTGCTAGCATCGCAGCTCTGGGAACCAGCCTCAGGCCGCGGACAATGCCTCTCCGTTTGACTTTCACAGTGTCGCATAACTAAAGGGAATCGTGCAATAAAGAAAATGATACCCTGCACGCTTGAAACCTATAATAAGGCAATGCAAGTTTGTAGTTAGCCTTTGCATTGCGGTGCGTGAGTAAGCTTTAAAAAAAGCAAGTTGACGTTTGGTGGTATGCGAAACAGATGGTGGAAAAGAGCAAGCCTGGGCTGGTGTATCAGGCCACTGAGCAGGCCTCACCACATGATATGTCCACTTCAGCTTGGCTCCAACCCAAGCCCAGCTCAATGTTTTTGTGCGTGTGTGTTTATAGACCCACCTCCTCTCTGTCTGAAAGCAGCTGCTAGCAGGAAAAGTGGACCCAAGGCATATGAGCACCTACAAATATAAGCCCATGTAATCAGCTTAAGTTGTTCCCTTGTTTGGGGGCTGAAAATTACTTGACTCTTAGCAGGACCCCAATTGTTACCAGGGATCTTTGCTGGGACTTCCAAGTCACACATAGCATTGGCACAGATGTAAGAACACAAGAAGAGCCTGCTGGATTAGCCAATGGTCCATCCGTTCCAGCATCCTGATCTCATATACCAACCATATACCTGTGGAAATCTCACAAGCAAGGCCCAAGCACAAGAACACTCTCCCCTCCTGCAGTTTCTAGCAACTGCTATCCAGAAACATTACTGCATCCGACTGTGGAGGCAGAGCTCAGCCATCATGGCTAATAGCTGTTAATAGACCTCTCTTCCATGAATTTGTCTAATCCTCTTTTAAAGCCATCTAGGTGGGACTAAGTTCCATAGTTTGACTATGCTCTGTGTGAAGAAGTCCTTTCTTTTCTCTGTCCTGAACCTTCCAACATCCAGCTTCATTGGACGTCTGTGAATTCTAGTATTACGAGAGATGAGGAAAAGCTTTCCTCTGCCCACTTCCTCCTTGCCATTCACAGTTTTATAAACTTCCATCATTGTAGTTGCCTTTTCTCTAAACTGCTGGAGGAGACTCTGGAGAGTCCCATGGACTGCAAGAAGATCAAACCTCTCCATTCTGAAGGAAATCAGCCCTGAGTGCTCACTGGAAGGACAGATCCTGAAGCTGAGGCTCCAACACTTTGGCCACCTCATGAGAAGAGAAGACGCCCTGGAAAAGACCCTGATGTTGGGAAAGATGGAGGGCACAAGGAGAAGGGGACGACAGAGGACGAGATGGTTGGACAGTGTTGTCGAAGCTACCAGCATGAGTCTGACCAAACTGCGGGAGGCAGTAGAAGACAGGAGTGCCTGGCGTGCTTTGGTCCATGGGGTCACGAAGAGTCGGACATGACTAAATGACTAAACAACAAAGTTCCCAAGCACTGCAGCCTTTCTTCATAAGGATGTAGCTTCATCATCCTGAGTTTTCCATCAGAATCATCTATTTACTTGTGCTGGCTGTTGTTATAATCTTGGGCTCTAGGGTGGCCATGTGTCCTGCCTTGCAGAGAGCAGTCGGAGAGCTCTCTGGTTGGAGACCATTTCCCCTATAAATGGCCTTCAGTGTATATGGCTGCACAGTGCCTAAGGAGCGTAGGAAGCTCAGACCATTGGTCCATCCCATTCAGTATTCTCTACACTGACTGGCAGTGGCGACCCAAGATTTCAGATGAAAGACACTCCCTATCTGGAGATGCTGGGGATTGAACCTGTGACCTTCTGCATGCTCTACTACTGAGCCCCATCTCCTACAGCTTTGGGAACTGCACACATTCAACATGAATTGGTTAACTCATCTGCATCCAGCTCAGTGTGAAAGGGAGAGAGTCGTTCAACGTTTGAGCCAGCAGAGTTCATCAGACTTCTGTCTTTGACAAGCGGAGGGAGCTCTGAATTCCTCAGGGACAGGCAGGGAATGGTGCAGTGTCCAGCTCCTCGGCTGTCCTGGGTAAAGCAGCCAGATAAAAAGATAGGTGGGAAGACAAACGAGCCAGGAAAACAAAAGAAACAACTCTGTGAGCCGGGCTTTCTTGTAAACAGAGATTTCTCCTTTACAGGCTGCAGAAGAAAACAGTGTGATTTATGGAGATCCAAAGGCAGGCACATTGAAGTCGAGTAGCATTTGTGTTCAAATGCTGGAAAAGAAAAAAGAGGAGGGGAGGAAAAAGAGAAAGGCCTTCATTTTTCCTGAGCTGTCACTTGTTAACAGTGCCGTAGCAACAACTTTGCACAGGCACAGCTTGACTAGGAAAGAGAGTGATCAGACTCCCAAGGGAAGCAATGAATATGAGGAATAGGAATGAGCTGCATACAAGACTCTGGGGCTGCGATCAGAGTTCCATATGCAGGGAGTGGGGCAAGGCTGGGAGAGGGAAAAGCTGGATTTGGGGCACTACATTTTGAAAGCAAATCCTCTGTGTTAAAACTTGATCTGCCTACACAACACAGGACCCCTACAGAAAGTTTTGGCTTCAGAAATGACTGTACAGGTCCAAGCACATTTTGCCATGTACAGTTTTTAAAAATACAGTAAATCACCAACATTGTATGTCACCACTTCCCTTCAGCACAATGGAATAATGGTGTATGAGGTTCAGTCATACAAATACTCAAGTCAACAACCTGCAGTTGCATGTCATAGACATGCTAAACTAAAATTCCTCCTAAAAGAATTATTTTTGTGGACACCCTTGCATTTATCCTCATCATAGGCTAATGAAACCAACATTTGTAGCAGATTGTTTAATAAGAAGGTTGCAGCTGACTTGGGGAAAAATTATGAAATGTGGGCTAGTTTTCTTGTTTCTTCCTAACTGGAGTTGTGCTGGAATGTGAACTCACTTGCAAGTAAGAGGGCAGTGTGTGTATACTATTGTTTAAATCTGTAACTTAAATCTTCAGCAAAAAGGGGGGCAAATGCTTTGATATTTCTTTCTCTGTGACAAAAACCACTGGAATGTTTTTTTATTTGCCAGCCTGTTTTTGCCAAATGTCTGCATTTCTTCTCTTGCTCTGCTTTTAAATCATTGGCAGAGTGACTGCTTCTGATGGCCTCTCTTTTCTCTTTTAGCACGAACAACTTGGTAAACCCCTTTCAGCACCACATCATGGCAGATACATGTCTCATAGATGGTATAATCAATGTGAACTCTGGTGTCCATCAGCTGAGATGTGACATATCATAAATGAGTGAATACAGTCATACCTTGAATCCCGAACGCCTTGCTACTCAGATGTTTTGGCTCTCGAATGCTGTAAAACTGGAGTGAATGTTCCCATTTGCAAACATTCTTTGGAACCCGGATGTCTGACGGGGCTTCCGCGGCTTCTGATTGGCTGCAGGAACTTCCTGCAGTCAACCAGAAGCCGTGCTTTGGTTTCCGAACGTTTTGGAAGCCGAACGGACTTCCGGAACAGATTCCGTTCAACTTCCAAGGTACAACTGTATATCATTTTGGGTTTCTGTCAGTTTCCAATTTTTTGAATCTTATGTTTTGTTCTCCACTTTTCAAAATCAGATGGCAGATGTATGTTGTTTAAGTCTACATGAAAATTCATAGCCATTTTAGTGCAATTTTCTCCTAATACAGTATGCACATTCCTGCAAGCAATATTCCCCAACACAATGCATTCTTGTACATTATTTTCACTATTGTATCCTTGGGTGTGCATTTTTGCACACATATCTTGTCTGGAGAACTGCATTGCAAAATTAGGAGAAGTAGCTGTGTTTCAATCACCTTTTTGTTGTTGTTGAAAAGGTGCATTAGTTATGTTCACATCAAAATGTGAACTGAATTGGATTTCTCCTCCGATCTGCATGTGGAGTGCAATTTCTACCTCCTCCTCCATTTCTGAACTAACCCACCTTGTTCTTTAGTAAAAAGCTGGGTTTTGTTTGAAATTTACACTGCTTAACTTTAAACCCACCTAGTATCAAACAGTAATGTCTTTGTCAAACCACAGCAGCATCAACCTCAATTGCTAAGGAGTTTTTGACTACCATCATTAAAAATAATGTTTGATCAGTGTTAGTAATTCATTAAATTCATTTGTTCTGACATTGCCACTGGTCTGGAAATCTCTCAATCACAGCAACATCAACAAAGCCTTTGGCACAATGTTCCGCTTGTTATGGGTTCTATTTGGCAAATCTGGTTCTGGTGTTGCAACACACTCTAACTAGGACTGCACTGAATTGTGAAGTTTGTTTATCATTTTAATAATAAGGGAATTGAGTTATGGGACCCCAGTGGCGTTTCTACAGAAAGGTGAGTTGAGATTAAATCATGATTTCCTCCTATCTAACTGAATGTTTTAATGGACGCGGGTGGCACTGTGGTCTAAACCACAGAGCCTAGGGCTTGCCGATCAGAAGGTCGGCGGTTCAAAACCTGCGATGGGGTGAGCTCCCGTTGCTCGGTCCCTGCTCCTGCCGACCTAGCAGTTCAAAAGCACATCAAAGTGCAAGTAGATAAATAGGTACCACTCCGGTGGGAAGGTAAATGGTGTTTACATGCGCTGCTCTGGTTCGCCAGAAACGGCTTTGTCATGCTGGCCACATGACCCAGAAGCCATCTACAGACAAAGGCTGGCTCCCTCAGCCAGTAAAGTGAGAGTCATCCGTGACTGGTCTAAATGGTCAGGGGTCCCTTTACCTTTAACTGAATGTTTGATTCAGAAATAAGAGGTGTCGTACAAAATATGGGTTGGATACACATTTGTGACTATGTTCTCACGATAAAAACTGGGAAGATTGAGTTCAGGAAGATGGCATTACGGATTTGGGCTTCAAAGTGTTTGAGGATATGTAACACATATTTCTGGCCTGCATTTGGCCAAGCTGCCTACAGTTCTAGCCTGGCCTTGTCATGTGGCTAAAGAGCACAGATGGAATCAAAATATATTCCATAGTTTGATCACAGAACCCCTGGTTCAGAAGGTTTAAATCCCTCGCCCCACCCCACCCCTTTCATCAATAGGGAACACAGAGACAGCCTGTCTGAAACCTGGTATTCAGACACACCTTTTGCTTAAAGCTTTGTATTGCTATAGGTAGGGCCACTCATACCTGTATTAAATAAACATCTCTGCACAGAGAGCTCAAGACGTAATGTCAGCTCCACAGACAGTCAATATTTGGCTAAGATCCTTTAAATTGCTTTGGTATCACATGAAACATCCATAACAGGAAGTGAAGTTCTTTGTTCTTTCATGATGAAGATTTCATCTGTAGTTATGACCATTCTGTGCTGCTAGGTACTGTGTTTGTGTGTGTGTGTTTTAAAAAAGCATCTATTAGCCTCATTCCAATGTATAATGCAGTGGCAAATAATGTTTCTTTAAAACAGCAGGGAGTTTTTCCCCTCAACTGCTAACTTTCTTTCAGCTTCCACCTTACAAAACTATCATTTATGAGGAAATATTTCCAAAGAAGAATATCTCTAACCTCAAGCAATTTACACATTTCATTCCTAGGCAATATTAGCTTATAAAGATAGGGGTCTCTTTCAGCGTAGTCACTTAACGTCTCCAAATATTTACTTTCAATGTAATTGTGCCAAGAATTGGTGCTACAGCACATATATTGTGTGAACAAGTGGGACCTGGGAAATAGCTCAAATGGTTTTGAACCCAGGTGGACTTGCTGATAACTGTTAGAAGGAAGATTTATCAGGTCTTGGGAAACCACAGAAAAGCTTTTGTACTGTCATTTTAGCCAGAGACTAATGGCAAACAAAGTTATCGCCAGGTCCAGGTGTTGAACTGCCCCACTTTAGCTGCAGTTCTCTTTACTGAAAAATGTTTGTCCATTAGCAAATTCTTTATTTATGAAATGTTGGAGTTGCATTTCCACTCGCGGTGAGCTGAAATTTCTTAAAATACTTTTTTTTCCTTTAAAGATTTCACACCTCAGCCTCTCCCCTTTCCATCATTTTCTTCAAGTAGTATTCTTCAAACTGTATATTTTAGGCGGACACCATTACACACAAATTAACACACATACAGAGAGAGAGAGAGAGAGAGAGAGAGAGAGAGAGAGAGAGAGCTACAGAATGTGCTATAATGTGTCAAACCATAGTTCTAGGCAGGGTTTTTCTGCCACAGGAACCAAAGCTTCAGCAGCTGGTAAATTCCAATAGGTTAGGTGGTGGACATTCTGCTTTATTCCATTGGATCATAGTCATAGGCCAAGGGTGCTGTAAACCTGAAGGAGGATCTCCACCTCCATTGTCCAGCTCAGACACTGAGGTCCAGCTCCAAGGGCCTTCTGGTGGCTTCCTCACTGCAGGAAGTGAAATTACAGGGAACCAGGCAGAGCGCCTTTTCAGTAGTCGCACCTGCCCTGTGGAACATCCTCCTGGCTGATCTCAAAGAGTTAAACAACTATATAAATTTTCATAGACATCTGAAGGCAACCCTGTTTGGGGAAGCTTTTAATGTTTGGTAGGAGAGTTGTTTTTGGGTTGTTGTTTTTTGTATTTTCATTGAAAGCCTCCCAGAATAGCTAGGGCAACTCAGTCAGATGAGAAATAAAATTATTATTATTATTAGCCACCCATGTGCATCACATGAGCTGAGTGATGCGTTCATACATGTGACGCTTGTGAAGTGCATTGCGAGACTAGCTGCTGTTCTCTCTCTGCTTGCTCAAGCATGTGGCTTTCTTAACAGGCCATGAAAAGAATGCAGCAAATGGAAAAATCCTAGAGCAAAACTAGAGAGATGTGAAAAGGCATTCATTTCCTGTTCTGCTCTGCATTTGTCACATACGGCACTGTTTCTGTTCCACTGCAGTTTGTCTTCCACTGAAAACTATGTTATTTGTCTTGCTGTCCGCTGTGGCAAAATTGCAGAACTTACATAAATTCTGGAATTAGGTAAGTAAATTACATTGCCATTAAGTTATTCCACCCCTTTGATTTTATGCAAGCCAAATGCAATGCACAAATGGCGGTCAGAATGTAATTAGTTACATATCGTTTGTGGACTGAAAGCAAGATCAAATTCAGATCATATTCACTAGATAGATTTCCATTCCAGACATGGGCTGAATAAGTGGATGCCAGCGATTTCTGCTCCCTTTTCCATTTTCGTTTGAATTCTCTCTCATCCGTGTGCAAGAGGAAGTGAATGGTTGGGAAGAGGGACTTGGGATAAATGGTTGGGGAGGGAGACCAGCCTCCAAATCTACCACTTGCCTAATGGCAGGGCTGGCCTCAGATTCCTCTATTTAAACAGAAGCCACTACAGTGGTACCTTGGGTTACAGACACTTCAGATTACAGACTCCGCTAACCCAGAAATAGTACCTCAGGTTAAGAACTTTGCTTCAGGATGAGAATAGAAATTGCACGATGGCGGCATGGTGGCAGCGGGAGGCCCCATTAGCTAAAGTGGTACCTCAGGTTAAGAACAGTTTCAGGTTAAGAATGGAACTCTAGAAGGAATTAAGTTCTTAACCTGAGGTACCACTGTACTGCCTATTCATAATGCTGCGCATATCTTGAAATGTAGAACATTAGGACTGGCTTCTCCAATTGTGGTTTGTGTCTGACCAAATTTTATCAAAAAGCTGCCATCCAGAATCAAGACTCTTTGCAAATATAAAGTTGCCTAATTCAAAACATTTTCATCAAATAGCAGTCAAGACCAGTAAGTAAACCCAGGATTAGCCTTTGGTTAAAACACCTCTTTCATCCTTATACCAGCTTGATGTTAGACATATTTTCTCTTGCGTCTAGAGTCCCTGTGATTACGATAATTGATAAAATCATTATTTGGGGAAGTTTGTGAAACATTTAACTGGAGATGGGGGTGGAGAAACCAAGCCTCTAAAACTTTATATTGCTGTCAATTACTTTACCCCTACAGACTCCAAGGCAGAGAATAGTTCATTAGAGCGGGTCACCACCTTTGACACATCCAACTCTGCAGAAACGAACCTTTTAGTAATGTGTCCAAATTGAAAAGCAGCTTAATTTATGGGCTTGCTAGATTCATGGCTCCACTGCCTAATGTATGACTGATTTGTGTGCCAGCATTGCTCCCCGGTGAGAAATATGAAATAGCTGAATCACATATTAGAAAGGATGGAAAGAACCAGCCAAACAGTGCTGTGCAGTTATGGCTTTAGCAGCTCAGGAATGACTTAACATAATGTTCCTACTTATAGGGGAAACCAAGACATGATTCATATCTCAAAAATCTTAACATGATCAGTGTAGCTCCCTATTTGAATTAATGTTCCACTTTCTTAGGTTATACACCAGGCAATCAGCATGTGTTACTCCACAAACAAGACCTGCTGCTACTGCTCCAGCATTTATTAACAGGGAAAGAAATCAGGAGCCCAACTTATGAAAGAAGCCATAGAGGCCTACCAGGACATTATTTTATTTTATTTATTTATTTATTGATGTGCTCAAGGATGTAAATCAATACTTATTTACCAGGGTGTAACTCTCATTGGAATCAGTGTTGCTCACTTCTGCTTGGATTTCCATTTTCCCATTTTCTATGCCACTTTGCGTACAATATGCGGACCATGGTGATTTATGGCAACTATTGGGGCCTTTCAGATTAAAATTGAAATGATGCAACTGAAACAACATCACCCAATCAGACAGAGATAATATAAAATTCAAGTGCAAATGCCCTGGAGACAGAATAATAAGGCATCATTGGGCTAGAACTATATAGGCACAACAATCCATATTCACAATGGAGGTAATTTGGATGGGCCAGAGGTGTTCCTCCACTCAGCTCTGGTGGGGAGTTTCACTGTCAATGAGGAAGCCCTCAGGGAGAATTGACCAAATGGCAGATGCACTACCAGTCGCAGCCAGCAGGAACCCCAAAATGGAGCTATATGGGAGGCGTGGAATATTAAGTATAATTGTTTAATTCTACAATGAAATAAAAAATGACTCTGTATGTGTGCTGCTAAATTCATAGCATAGAAACTTCAACTGTAGCTAAACAAAAATGTTGCAGAGAGTTTAACAGGTTGATAATTAACTTAGAATGTATCTCTGCTACATCAGTTTAACATTAGATCACATGAGAAGGGTATTGCAAATCTGCATTTTGTTTGCTTTCAAGCACCATAGAAGAAAGGACATGTGCCAATGATTCTTTCTAGGAGAACATAGCCTCAGGCTGGAATGCAGGCTGTGTGGAGAGACATAGTTTTGTTTGAAGTAATTTTATATTTCTAAGACGCTGTACCTGTGCTTGGACAAGCACATTATATTGTCCAACTATTTGGATATAGCACTATTTGTTTTTGTGTATGTTTTGGAACAAGTCTTGTTAGTAAAGCTTTGGTACCGTATTTTTGGACTGGACAATTTTTATTTTAAAAGTGTCATTTTCTATTCATCCTGTTGTTTCCATATGTGCAACATTAACAACCATAACATGGAGGGGGCTTGCTTTAGCCAGCACAGGATCAGCTGCATCCTATGATGGTCCTGTTACCATCACATGATCACTTGGAAGATGACATAGTGAAGAGGATTTTTTCCCCACTTAACCACCACCCGCACCCACTGGTATGAGCTGCACTGTGGCCAGTCAGTTCCGCCTGAACCCTTCTATCCCAGCTGGATCGCAAAGATTATCTGAAAGATTGTTGGTCACTCCCCAAGGCTCATTTGACAAAAACAGGAAGCCGAGCCTTTTGTGTCATTAACCCAGTCTTGTGGAACGAAGATTTGGACACTTTCTCTTTCGACTTTGAAATGCTCACTGAAAACTTTTCTATTCTATCAGGTTTATGCAGGCAATTAAAAACACACCTTTCCTTAATAGTTGGCTGGTTTCGGATTTTAGCATTCTTATGTGGCTTTTATTGTATGATTTCATGTATAATTGTTGTAATTTTTTTTTAACTGTGCTAGAATGTTTCAATTATTCCGTTGTGTTTACTGCTCTGGTCTCCTTTGGGAGGAAGGTTGGGATATAAATCAAATTATTATTAGTATTATTATTACAATATGTTTCTCCAAGCTGGCTGTTTATTAAGGAATTGTGAAGTCAACTGAGAGAACACATTTCAGGTGCTGGTTTTGTTTGTTTACAAGACTGGTTCCATTTCATCCCATTTGTGGGTGGATTTTTAAAATAAAAATCCTAATGAGATCCACCAAGTTTTGCAACAAACAAAATGTACTTCTGAGGTGGTCCAAAGTGTGTCTCTTTCTTCCTTTAACATTTTACAGATGCTTGGAGCAGCTCTGTGGTCACCCAGTTAAGAAAAAAAATCTATTTTGAAATGCACCCAGAAGTGACTGCATATCACAAGGTGCTCCCGTGTACCTATTGGGCAGGGGGAGTTGGTTGCCTCCATATGTACAGTACATGGGGACAACCATCTTTTTCTCCACACGGTTCCACATACAGTGGTACCTTGGGATACAGACGCTTCAGGTTACAGAACCCAGAAATAGTACCTCAGGTTAAGAACTTTGCTTCAGGATGAGAACAGAAATTGCGCTGTGGCGGCAGCGCGGTGGCAGCAGGAGGCCCCATTAGCTAAAGTGGTACCTCAGGTTAAGAACAGTTTCAGGTTAAGAATGGACCTCTGGAACGAATTAAGTTCTTAACCTGAGGTACCACTGTATTTTTAACACTGCACAGCCACAGAACTGCTTTAAGCAGCTGTACAATGTTAAAGGAAGTGAGAATCAACCCTCAGACCACCTCACAAGTACAGTACGGACCCATGTGTTGTCCAGTGACTATACGACTTAATCCTTTCTGACCCATGTTTGTGTCTAAGGGGTAAGTTTGTTCCAAAATTCAGGGTGAACCAAAATCCTCCCAGCCCCTACAGACCTCTGATGAAGTCTGTTGTGTCGAAGCACATTTGACTTACATTAGACTATATTGCGTAGCATTTGGCCTATTGTTGATTTATTATTGAAGTATTTATTCATCCCAATGGAATCCCTCTTTGGAGTATCTGAAAAAATACCATAATCAGATGAAATGGTAAGCAGTATTCGAAATATGAGCAATGGCAGAAGATTGATAATATATGAAACGATAATATATGAAACAGAAGAACATGTCTTAGGTAAAATTAGAATGCAGTATGTAAATGGGATGAGATTATGAACAGCATGGAGGGAAAGGTGGTATGTCAAAGTTTAAAGAGAAATGTATAACAAATTTGGAATCTGGAATATATAAACCAGAAAGGGAAGTTGGGGGAAGTCGGGGGGGGGGGTTAATTGAAAATGTAAAATGTAATTTGAATTTTTGATTAGGCTAAAACTTCTTGTAAGATTTTAATAAAAATAATTTTAAAATAAAAATAAAAGTTTAATTTTTTTTAAAATGACTCAGAAAGAAAGCATTTATTCACCTGATGGCTATTTTATTGTAATAAGATCATTCCAAAGAAGAATTTGGACTCATGTTATATATTCTCACCAAGGCCCCTTCAAATCTATGCAAAGCATTCATTGAAATTCGAAAGAAGATGAAAAGCAGACAAACTATAGCCTGAGATACTTAACATAATCTGAGAAATGGCTGTTCTCTCCAATATGATTTCATCTTTCGCTTGCGGTTTCCCAGGGCTCCTGTTTGGTCTGAGCCACTACATTATGTCATGGGTCAAAGTCCTGTGCATGTAAAATGAGAATTGGGCTAGAACAAAGTCGATAGCATGAGTTAATCCCTGGCAAATTTAACATCACAAATACAAGCAGCAAACTCTCAGCCCTCTTCCCTTTATTCTTTCTCCTGTAAGCGATAGCAACTCTGGGTTAGGTTCATTCATGCTGTCAGGGTCACGTGACCTCTAGGGTAGTCTGAAGCACTTTAAAAAATGGGGTGAAAGGGAGGGAGAAGTTTCACAAGCTTTAAACAAGAATGCATGAAGAAGAAGGATATTACGTTCGCAGGATGCAATGTTCGACTCATAATGGTGTGATCACCTGTTGGGTTTATATGTCAAAACTGACAGCTTCTAATCCCGTTTCCTGTTTCAAGCCTCACACTCTCATGCTGCCACAAATAACATTTACTCTAGTGCTTTGTGAGTTGATTTCTTCAAATCAGGAACTGCACAGAGTTGCGTAACAAGATCCTAAGTTTAAACAAGCGCCACTTAGGTCCTTCCATCTCATAGGATCATGGCCTTCGGTGGTAAATGTGAAAGAAAGTAAAGAAGAACTCAGCTGGTTCACATCAAATAACTATCTAGTACACAATTCCTTTTCCAAATTGGCCATTCAAATCTGTTGATGATCTGTTTGTTTTCAAGATTTTTATCGTACAGGAAATATCAAGGCCAGCCATACAACACAACAGAAAATTCTATTTTAGGAGTGTTGTTCAGAAATCCTGAGAACTTCACAGGCAAAGCATTAAGGCAGCAGATCTTCCCTCTTGTTTATCCCCAGTTTGTCTAGTCAAAGACATATTAGCTCTCAGTATGGAAGCTTCATTTAGCTATCATGGTTAAAAGCTGTTGATCGACCCATGTTGAAAGAGAGCAGGAAGCTCTATTAGAATCAAATACGGGATCAGCAAATTCCGTGTGCTCTAGATGTTGTTGGACAACAAGGCGTGTTCTCCCTAACAGAGAGCACGTGTTGCGGTTGGGGAAACAGGCCACCCTGCAGTGACTAGGCAAATTTGGTGAGGAACCCAAGCCTTTAAGTGGTTAACTTTGGGTTGCTGGGGAGTTTTGATTGTTGCCAATTTGAAGGAGGGGTCAGGGTCTTTAAATACAGGGGCCAGACGTAGGACGTCCTCTTGGCCATTTTTGCACCGGATCACCCGCCCTCCCTCCCTTTTATAGGGTGGTTTTTTCATATCGCTTGACCTTGCTATGCCTGTCATGGGGTCGTTCGCCTTGGTGCGGGGGCCTGGTAGGAATTTTGCCATCTGGCTGATTGGCTGGTGCCATTTGGTTTTTGCCTACTGCGTAGCAAATCGTCACAACTTGTAAGGTTGGCGGTTAGGCATTGGTTAAATTGGTGCTTGGAGGGGTAAGTGCCTATCCCTCCAAATGATGCGAAGGGAATTCCGTTAAAGGAATCCAGGGGCTTGCCATTCTTTTCGTCCTTGTCCCCGGAGTTGGACTTGGGCCGTGCAAGCCCCACAGGAACAAGAGGGTGAGAAGTGCGGGACTGATGCCCAGCTCCACTTTCTCACTCAATACTTGTTTCCCACACTGGATTCCGTTGGTGTACGGATTGCCAGCTCTGTCCCTGAGGGCATGGACAGATAGTCATAACCAATGCCTAAGCAACCACTCACATTTTTTGTATTTTAATAAAGTTGTGGCCAAAATTATGCCAAAAACCTTAAACAAAAAATCATGTGTGAAGTGTGAATTTTTTGGTGGGTGGCATTGTGGGACTCAACACGCAACTCCCATCATCCCTGACCATTGGCCATACTGGCTGGGGATGATGGAAGTTGGAGTCCAGTATCATCTGGTGGCAGGCACCGATCCCCCAACTCTGGTTCTGGGTTGGTTATATCGATTTCTGTATAGCATGCACTTAGTGTCTTTGTTTGCAGTTCTTACCTGGAAACTAAGTGGGATTTATTCCTATGTAGAACAGTAAAGGATTTTACTGAAATAACCAGTCTGGTGGCTCCTACTGTGTCAAAAATGAATCCTTAATACTGTACTATGATATTGGAATTTACAGAAAGTTTCCCCGCCCTCTGGCTACCATTGTGAAACCCAAACTTGAAAAATGAATTCTTTACGAAGAACGAAACTGAGATAAGTAGTAGTAAGTATTTAGCAAATAGACTTCCGGTCGGCGCCAGCGTTTTAATGGCGGTCTTAGCCTCGAGCTCCGAGGCGAGACTGCTCTGCGAGTTCGGGTCTGACCCGCTACGGCGAGCGGGGGACCCCTAAAATCGCAGGCGCTGAAGCCTGCGAACAAGGAGACTCGGTGGGCACCTTTGCGCCCCCCGGTACTGCGAAAGAGCCTTTTTAAAGGCTCCGGAGCGGCATCGGGTGTGAGCGCGGTGCTGAGAGTCGCTACCCAGCCCGCAGAGTGAAGCCGCGTCGCCATTAACGGAGAGCGCCGATTCCTTCCTGAAACTACAATTGGCATCAATACCCGTGAGTAAGAACTTCAAAACAACTATTAACGGGACTTAAAAATTTGGATTTGGCTGAAAACGGGAGGCATTAAATCAAGGAAGTCTGCCCCCCGGAAACTGCATGTTTAATCAAGCAACGAAAAAATCAAGTTGTTTTTATATGACAAGTGCTTCTTAAAACTACAAGCCCGACATCAGAGAGTAACCTCCCCCCCTTTTGGGCAGGAATAGGGGGGGGAAGAAGAAAAAAAAGAGACATTATTAACCTGCTGAAAACATTAAGAGAAGTCATCCCCCCTCACCGCTAAACCCCCCTGGTAGGGGCTGCCTGATCAGAGTTGTATCGCCGGAAAAGGGGAACTGTCAAAAGGGAGCTGTCAAAATCGGACGGCAGATCTGAATGACTCTATTTGACAAAAAGTAACGGTTTTGGCTTATTTAGAAGATTGTTTTACCTTGATACAAAGTAAAGTTCGTGTTGGACTATTGGATTTGCATCGATATATGCTTAAAGCTTCTTTGTGACTTTCACTTTTGGGATACATTTTACTCCCCCTAGAGGGAAAGAGAGACATTGTTCCATTGGAAAAAATAACAGTGGGATTTTCCACTCAAACCTTTCCTGTGAGAACGACCTTGGCTATGAGCAATCCAGTGGAGGAAATATCAACAAGGGCCAGAACAAAAGCACAAGCACAAAAGAAAAGGGCCTCCACGGCAGGCTTACCAGCTGCACAGGAAAGAGCAACAACAGCATCAATGGATTCTATGACACAGGCACTGCTTAAAATAAACCAGTCTCTAGAGGCATTGACAAAGCAATCCACAGACAACTCCAAGAAGTTGGCAGAAAATTCCAGAAAATTGACAGAACTTACAACAAGATTAGACCTGAACACAACAACGATTTCATCCCATACTGACTCCATAAATAAATTAATACAGGAAAATACAGAAACGAGGAGGATAGCCGAGAGTGCTCAAAGTACGGTTGAGGAATTTAAAGGAAAATTTGTTCCAATTGAGAGGAAAGTGGGTGAACATGATGCAACCTTGGCCTTGATGGAACTTGAGAGAAAAGGGAAGAATCTGAAGCTGAGACTTGTCCCTGAGGAAGAAAAGGACGACCTTAAGGAATTCCTCACAGAGAATATTCATGGATTCTGGTTGGAGGACTGGGAAGGAGAAGAAGATTTTGAGATAACCACAGCCTTCCGGCTGGGCAGGAGACAAGGCAAAAAGCCGAGGGACTGTCTAATCACATTAAGATCCAGAGAAGAGAGAGACAAAATATTAAATCTACATTTTCAGAAGGCATTGGTGATAGGAAACTCTCAGATACAGATTTTTAAAGACATCCCCCGTTACATCTTGCAAGTAAGGACCTACTTTAAAGACCTTGTTGACCTGCTGAAGGGAAATAGCATCCCATTTAGGTGGGAATTCCCACAAGGATTGTCCTTCAACTTTAAAGGGAGGAAGATAAAGATCAAAACAATACAGGACAAGGACCAGTTTTTGGAAAGAAACTTTGAGGACTTACAAAAAGGGACTGTGACCCTAAGAGAACCAACAGACATTTCAAATCTATCATTTGGACTTACTTCACCACCACCAACCGAAGAAGAACAATTATTGGGTGCGGTCGGAGGAACAGATACCCATCAATAAACAAAGATGTCTCTGCAACTATTAACCTGGAACTGTAATGGTTTGAACCTTCCCCGAAAAAGAAAACAAGTTTTTTACATTCTAAAAAAAGAACAATTGGACATAATATGCCTCCAAGAAACACATATAGCCAGGACCCACAGGAAGCTTCTGAAAAATAAGAGACTAGGATTGGAATTTATATCATCAGATAAAGTCAAAAAAAGAGGCGTAGTGATGTACATTAAAGAAAAATTGGCCCCAAAAATGATATTTAAGGACGAGCAAGGAAGATATTTGGCAGTTGAAATTCAATCGCAAGGAGAAAAACTTTTAATAGTAGGGGTGTATGCACCTAATGAGGGGAAGGCGGAATTTTTCAAGAAACTGCATGAGACTCTATCAGACTTTATGGACTATAAAATTGTAATGATGGGCGATATGAACGGAGTAGTCTCCACAAACATGGACAAAGCTCAAAGACTTGTGATATCCAAGGACGGGAGACTACCAAAGGCTTTCTTTGAAATGACCGACAATATGGACTTAATAGACATTTGGAGAACAAGGAACCCTCTAGAAAGAGAGGGAACCTTTTTCTCCGAAGCAAAGATGACATGGACTAGAATTGACCAAATTTGGATCTCCAGTAATCTGGCATCAAAAGTTAAGAAGATAGAAATCTGCCCAAAAACCTGCTCCGACCATAATGCTGTAAAAATGGAAATGAAACAAACAACGGCGGGAACATTTCGATGGAGAATGAATGACACCCTTTTAAAAGATGAAGAAATCTACAAGAAGGCCCAAAAAACTTTAAGAGAATACTTTGAGATAAATTTAAGAACAAATGTGGAGAAAAGAACAATCTGGGATGCAAGTAAAGCCGTGATGCGTGGTTTTCTTATTCAGCAGAATTCCCTAAAGAGAAGAAAGCAAAAGGAGAGGGAAGAGAAAATCCTGGAAAAAATAAAGGAAGAAGAGAAGAAGTTAAGATCTAAACCAAAGTCACAAGAAATATTAAGAGAAATAAAATTCTATCAGATGCAATATATGGAACTGATGAATCAAGAAATAGAATGGAAGATAAAGCAGATGAGACAAAAGACATTTGAATCGGCAGATAAATGCGGGAAACTGCTATCATGGCAATTGAAAAAAAGACAAAAACTGAATATTGTAACATCTTTGGAAGAAGATGGAAGAATAATCACTAGACCAAATGAGATAAGCAATTGTTTTCAAAGCTTCTTCAAAAAACTGTACGCGCAAGGCCCAACAAACGAGCAAGAAATAGAGGAATTCATCAGAAAATATGGACTTTCAAAAATCTCAGAACAGAATAAGACGACCTTAAATGGGAGAATAACAGAACAAGAAATAGAGGGTGCCATTCAGAATATGAAATTGGGGAAATCTCCAGGACCGGATGGTTTAACTGCAGGATATTACAAAATGTTAAAAGAATGGTTGATTCAACCATTGAAAGAAGTTTGCAATCAAATTTTGGAGGGGAAAAAGGCTCCCGAATCGTGGAAAGAGGCATTCATCTCACTTATACCAAAGACAGAGACTGGCAAAAGCCAAGTAAAAAACTATAGGCCTATATCACTATTGAATGTGGATTATAAAATTTTTGCAGACATTCTGGCAAAAAGATTTAAAAGAGTGCTAGTAGGGGAGATTCATAAGGACCAAACAGGCTTTCTCCCAGGGAGATATATGTCAAGTAATGTGAGAAATATTTTAGACATTCTGGAACTGTTGGAAATGGACATTAACAAAAAGGCAGTTTTGATCTTTGTGGATGCGGAGAAAGCCTTTGACAATATCAATTGGAGTTTTATGATGAAGAATCTCCAGGGAATGGGGGTAGGCCAAAGATTTCAAAATGGTATAGGTGCGATATATGCAGAACAAAAAGCAAAATTAATCGTGAATGGTATGGTGATGGATGATATATCAATAGAAAAGGGTACACGACAGGGATGCCCTATGTCTCCCCTCCTGTTTATATCTGTCCTGGAGGTTTTGTTAAACATGATTAGAATGGACCCGCTGGTTAAAGGTATTCAGGTCGGAGCGAAACATTATAAATTAAGGGCATTTGCAGACGACTTAGTTCTAACATTACAACAGCCAGAGGAGAGTACGAAAAGAGTGTTGGACCTAATTGAGATATTTGGTCAAGTGGCAGGATTCAAATTGAATAGACAAAAAACCAAAGTGTTGGGGAAAAATTTGACACCGGAAGAAAAAGATAGATTTCAAAACGTAACGGGTTTGGAAATTGTTAAAAAAGTTAAATATCTGGGGGTAAACTTAACATCAAAAAATGCTAATTTATTTAAGGACAATTATGAGAAATGTTGGACAGAAGTCAAAAGGGATCTAGATATATGGTCTAGACTGAAACTTTCCTTGTTAGGCCGTATAGCTGTTATCAAAATGAATGTATTGCCGAGAGTGTTATTCTTGTTTCAGACTTTACAAATTCTGGACAAGATGGAGTGTTTCAAGAGGTGGCAAAAAGATATATCTAAATTTGTCTGGCAGGGCAAAAAGCCCAGAATTAAGTTTAAGATCTTAACAGACGCAAAAGATAGAGGGGGGTTTGCCCTGCCGGACTTGAGGCTCTACTATGAGGCAGCAGCTTTCTGCTGGTTAAAACAATGGCTACTTCTTGAGGACACAGACATCTTAGATCTAGAAGGTTATGATAATAACCTCGGCTGGCATGCGTATCTGTGGTATGACAAGGTGAAAGTGCATAAGAGTTTTAAAAACCATATGGTACGGAAGGCATTGTATAATGTCTGGATCAGGTACAAAGATTTAATGGAAAATAAAACCCCCAGATGGTTATCACCAATGGAAGCAAAAGCAGTTAAAAAACTTAACATGGACTCAAATTGGTTAAAATATGATGAAATGTTAGAAAAGGATGGAGAAAAGTTTAAATTAAAGAGCTATGAAAAATTAAAACATAGAGTTAGAGATTGGCTACATTACCACCAAATAAATGAAGTGTTTAAGCTGGACAGGAAAGTAGGATTCCAGAGTGAAAAGTCAAAGCTAGAAACGGAACTGTTAGAACCCAATACAAAAAACTTATCTAGAATGTATAACCTGCTGCTGAAATGGAATGTACAGGATGAAACGGTAAAATCAGCTATGATTAAATGGGCACAAGATGTTGGTCATGACATTATGTTTGCTGACTGGGAACAGTTATGGACCACCGGTTTGAAATTCACAGCATGTACTGCTTTGAAAGAAAATATTATGAAAATGATTTACAGGTGGTACATGACTCCAGTCAAGCTTGCTAAGATCTATCATTTGCCCAATAACAAATGTTGGAAATGTAAGGAAGCTGAAGGAACCTTCTATCACCTTTGGTGGACCTGCCCAAAAATTAAGGCCTACTGGGAAATGATCTATAATGAAATTAAGAAAGTCCTTAAATGGACGTTTTCAAAGAAACCAGAGGCTTTTCTTCTGGGTATGGTGGGCCAATTGGTACCGAAGAAGGATAAGACTTTTTTTATGTATGCTACCACGGCAGCAAGAATTCTTTTAGCAAAGTATTGGAAGATGCAAGAACTACCCACTCTGGAGGAATGGCAGATGAAGGTGATCGAATATATGGGATTGGCAGAGATGACCGGCAGAATCCGTGACCAGAGGAAGGAGGCGGTGGAGGAAGATTGGAGAAAATTTAAAGTATACCTTAAGAACTACTGTAAAATATTGGACGGTTAAGATGTCGAGAGGCTAGAAACAAAGAACTACAGCTGTAAATCGTAAATTAAAGGGGGAAACTTAATGAGAATATATAGAGAAATTGACTGAAGGGTTGCTGACACATTATAAAATAATGATGCAGAGAAGGGGAGGTATGGGGAAGTCATGTTTTATGTATCTGTTTGTGATTTGTTTGTTTTTCCTATACCCTTGTTCCCTGTTTTTTTTTGTTTTGTAAAAATAATAAAAAATTATCATAAAAAAAAAGAAGTAAGTATTTAGCAAATAAATTCCTAGCACTATCTGCAGACTTTGTGAGCAGAACAAAAATTAAAGCTCATTATGCCTGATTTAATACTTCTATTCAGATGCAGCCGAAATGCCCCAACTGGGGTCAGATGATCATCAACATTTTTATAGCCTCAGTTTTGTCTTGTTTTTATCTTCCTGGGCTCCCTTTCGTTTGCCACCCAAAGATGCTGCTGATAATGAGCAAACCTTCTTTTATGAGAATGAATGGCCTTCTCAGCTTTAACCGAATGGTTGCTTCTGGCTTTCCTATAATTAAATAGCCATCAAAATAAAACGGAAGGCTTCAGAGTTGCTGGGGTGTTTTTTTGTTTTTCTTTTTCTTTTGACCACTTATGGAATAAACTGATTTAACTTAAATATGTTGGTCTGCTGAGATTTCTGGACTACATCAGTGAAATAATGATGGGCTTCTGGACTGGTTCCCTCAGTGAACTGCAGTCAAGTGAGGAATGGAGCATAGATCAGTCAGGCAGCAGCTGCTTTGGATGCAAAAGATTCCAAAAGATGCCAGGTTCAATGATTACCATTTATATAGGGCTGGTAAAACCAAAATCTATCTATTTTGGTTTATCTCAGTTTCTCAGATCTGCCACCTCCTCAGCAGTCCCACCCCCACTGCCTTCACTGTGGCTTATCGGCAAATAAGAGACACTGTTGGTCTCATCCCAACCCTAGGGAGGAGCTGCCCTCTGGGTTTCCCCAGGTCCTGCACCCACTCAGGGTGATTCAGCCCCACAACAGCATTTGAGTCCCAATTAAACTGTCAGATGACGGGACGCGGGTGGCGCTGTGGTCTACACCACTGAGCCTCTTGGGCGTGCCGTCGGTGGTTCGAATCCCCACGACGGGGTGAACTCCTGTTGCTTGGTCCCAGCTCCTGCCAACCTAGCAGTTCAAAAGCACACCAAAAAAAGTCCAAGTAGATAAATAGGTACCACTCCAGCAGGAAGGTGAACAGCATTTCTGTGAGCTGCTCTGGTTTCGGTGTTCCGTTGCGCCAGAAGCGGCTTAGTCAAGCTGGCCGCAAGACTCGAAAAACTGTCTGCGGACAAAAACTGGCTCCCTTGGCCTCTAAAGCGAGATGAGTGCCGCAACCCCAGAATTGTCTGCAACTGGACTTAACTGTCAGGGGTCCTTTACCTTTACCTTTTTAAACTGTCAGATAAGGTAGATTTTATTCCTCCTTGTTACTAATGTAGATCTTCACCCACTCCTTCTTCCCTGGTCAGGTGAGTGTGCCATTTTGTCATTTGCCTCAGGTGGCAAAATGTCTTGGGCCAGCCCTGAACTCATGGCATTGGTATTGCCTCCATGAGCTGGGTGTAAGGTAAAAAAAAAAAGGTAAAGGATCCCTGGACGGTTAAGTCAAGTCAAAGGCAACTATGGGGTTGCAGCGCTCATCTTGCTTTCAGGCTGAGGGAGCCAGCTTTTGTCCACAGACAGCTTTCCAGGTCATGTGGCCAACATGACTAAACTGCTTTTGGCACAACAGAACACAGTGACAGAAACCAGAGCGCACAGAAACGCCATTTACCTTCCTGCCGTATCTACTTTATCTACTTGCACTGGTGTACTTTTGAACTGCTAGGTTGGCAGGAGCTGGGTCAAAGCAATGGGAGCTCACCCCATCACGGGTATTTGAACCACTGACCTTCTGATCAGCAAGCCTAGGAGGCTCAGTGGTTTAGACCACAGTGCCACCTGCATCCCTGGGTGTAAGCATGGAGGGTTCTCCAACAGAGAACCCCCTTGTCTCTCACAACTGAGTGTGTGAACAGCATCCATTGGAAATTGCGGCCCTATCAACAAATAAGAAAACTCTTTTTCTAAAGTATTAATTTGTGAAGACATGCAAGTTAACCCTGGATTTTTCTCTCTCTCTCTCATTGAATGATGAATATCCTAAAATTAGAATGTTGGCAGTCTCCGTGTGATCATGCTTAGCCCACAAATACTTTTAAAAATTAAAAGATGATGGTAAAAAAGGGTTATAGAATAATGAAAGCCTACATCGTGATGCATAAGAGTAGTTGTTTTCCCCATGGATCTTCTGCTGCTAAGTTTCTCTGTTATCCTGATATATTTTGGTTGCTAAAGCTAAGCAGTCAGTGTTACAATCCGCATCTGTTTTACACAGTGGTGCTGGGTGGCATGCTTAAAAGATAAATAAATAAAAGTGATATTGAGAGATTTTATCTAATCAGGATTCCAGAATAGATGACAAATTGCCCTCTTTTAAAACTGTGATGTATAATTAATTACACTGAAAGGATTTCCCCCTTCAGCAGGATGAGGCTAGAAGGTTAAGTGAAAGCTTTTGGCATCTTGAATGTGTGTGGCTTATGGCTGGAAAAGAAGCAAGAATTTTAAAAGGGGGCTATTGAATATGGGTCCAGGGTTACGGATAAAAATATATATTGCTAAAGAGAATGAAGACATGGCTAGAGAGTGAATGGCCTAAGGCAGCTTTGGGTGACCAACAGGACGCAGACCTGCCAAATGTCCCTATTTTCCAGGGGCGTACTTGATTTAGAGAACCATCCCAGTTTCTGATTTGATCCTGGAATATCCCGCTTTTCCTTAAAAGGTAAAGGGACCCCTGACTATTAGGTCCAGTCGTGGCCGACTCTGGGGTTGTGGTGCTCATCTCGCTTTATGGGCCGAGGGAGCCGGTGTACAGCTTCCGGGTCATGTAGCTAGCATGATTAAGCATGGTGAACCAGAGCAGTGTACGGAAACACCGCTTACCTTCCCGCCGGAGCGGTACCTATTTATGTACTTGCACTTTGATGTGCTTTCAAACTGCTAGGTTGGCAGGAGCAGGGACTGAGCAACGGGAGCTCACCCCGTTTCAGGGATTTGAACCGCCAACCTTCTGATCGGCAAGTCCTAGGCTCTGTGGTTTAACCCACAACACCACCCATGTCCCTGAAAGGATTTTCCTTAGGATGTCCCTATTTTCATTGGAGGGTATGGAGCACTTTAAATATATGGTGTGAATGAGGCCAGAGTGGAAGCATACACAGAATTGCCAGCTTTTCCGTGGCATCAGAAAAGCAGGTGGTAGGCAGTCCAACCATGTGCTATTTCACTGAGGCGAAACAAGTACTGACATCAAGAGACTTGGTGCAGCCACAAAATAATCAAAGGCATCTAACCCACATTGCTTCAATTATTTTAATTGTTGAACATGTCTAACGGCCGTTACAGGCCCTTATTACTGTAGGTAGCAATTGGAGTTTCCAGAGTGGTTCAGACAAACAAAACAACATCATTAAGCATTATATTTCTCCAAACCTATTTACCACTAACCTATTTATTTATTTTATCTCTAAAGCATGCTTCCAGTGTTCCCACCCAACTTTTCCCAAAGGCATATGCCTGCAGCTGTGTATAGCAAGATTAACTCAGGCTTTTGTTTTTCAGGCAAACACATTTCTCTTTCGAAGAAAATCAGTGCTTGTATTATTATTATTATTATTATTATTATTATTATTATTATTAGGGATTTATGGGCCCTTGATGAAGTACATAAGCCCCTTCTGATTCCTCCCAACTTTAGCAAAGCCATGTCTGCCCCCTATAAAGAGATGGCAGGTTTGAAATTATGGGATGGGGTATGCACTGTTACTATTGTTACGTGCCAACCCAATCTCAGCCAAGAGATTCCAGAGTTCAAGGCTCTTACCCAGGATATTTCCATTGGGCAGTTTGAGGCACCTAGGAGGCTGGTAACTTTAAGAAATACTGTTTATTAATACATATTTACACATGGAAGTCTGAAATGGAAGTAGTGTGGGACATTAAACCCCAAGAGTGTCTCTCACTGCCCCACACTTCGTTTCAGCAAGCTTGGGGCCAAACAGCAGCCAGTCATAGCTCCAGGTCTCTCGGTGCAGCCTCCTCCAGCCAGAGCCAAGATGGTTCAGACCACATGGTAGGTGAAATCTCATTCCATGGGAAGAAAGAGGACCATAGATACTGTTTCAGCAGCAACCTTGTGTCAGCCATAATGTACAAGAAGGAGGACAGGTTTCTAAGGAGAGCTGAAAATAATGCTTCGTGTTTTCGTAAGCATTGCAAAAACAGAATATCATTCCTGACCTGGGAAAACCCCATTCATTTCGGTGCTGTAAATAACCAGTGTTTTTGTTTTACTACTGAAGGTATTACATTCATGCACTGACGCTGAACCAGTGCTCTGCTGTCAGCATGGCAAAGGGCAGACAGAGGCACCAGACAATGTAAACAGTGCTAGCCCCTGCTTAATGAGAAGAGCCCGGGAAAGCAGGGACAAGTTTGACTTGCATAACTTCAGCTGATAAGCACAGAGACCCACAAGCTTACAGAAAGGCTCTTGTGGGCTTTAGTCATACTTAAGCAAGGGTGGACAACCC
Organism: Podarcis gaigeae; assembly: GCF_964106915.1. NCBI lineage: Eukaryota > Metazoa > Chordata > Lepidosauria > Squamata > Lacertidae > Podarcis > Podarcis gaigeae. Next base: position 99,979,095 of record NC_139680.1, read on the forward strand.
ATGGCCCTCCTGATGTTGTTGGACTCCGTCAGACCCAACCAAAATGGCCAATGGTCATGAATTACACAAGTTGTAGACCAGCAGAATCTAAAGGGCCATTGATGACCCATTATTACAATAATCCTGCTAAAGTTTTTATCTGTTTGCAATGTAACCGTAAATATTCAATAAACCATTAGCCATTGTTTTATAAAAAGTTTGTTATCTTGATTTCTGATTCTTCTGGTAAGTTTCATCATTTCTGCATACAGTGGTGCCCCGCAAGACGAAGGCCTCGCAAGACGAAAAACCCGCTAGACGAAAGGGTTTTCCGTTTTGGAGGCGCTTCGCAAAACGAATTTCCCTATGGACTTGCTTCGCAAGAAGAAAGCCCATAGAGAAATCTCCGGGGACCTCTTTTAAATGCTAGCGGTGGGGAGCAAAGCCTTTCCCCCCCCTCCGGCCTTCAGAAGAGGTCCAGGAAGGCCGGCGGGGGCCGAAAGGCTTTGCTCCCCACCGCCAGGACCTCTTCTGAAGGCCGGTGGGGGGCGAAAGTCTTTGTCCCCCCTGCCTGCCTTCCCGGGGGCTTTTAAATTGCCCCGGGACAGCGGATAATTCCTCCACTGTCCCGGGGCGATTTTAAAATGCTGGCGGGCAGCAGCGCTGCCGCCCGCCAGCATTTTAAGATCACCCCAGACAGCGGAGAAGTCCTCCGCTGTCCCGGGGTTTTTAAAATGCTGGTGGGCGGCAGCGAAGGCTTCGCGGGCAGCAGCGCTGCCGCCCGCCAGCATTTTAAGATCACCCCAGACAGCGGAGACTTCTCCGCTCCTGGGGCGATTTTAAAATGCTGGCGGGCGGCAGCGCTGCTGCCCGCGAAGCCTTCGCTGCCGCCCACCAGCATTTTAAAAACCCCGGGACAGCGGAGGACTTCTCCGCTGTCTGGGGTGATCTTAAAATGCTGGCGGGCGGCAGCGCTGCTGCCCGCCAGCATTTTAAAATCGCCCCGGGAAGTCTCCGCTGTCCCAGGGGCTTTTAAAATGCTGGGGGACGGCAGCGAAGGCTTCGCTGCCGCCCGCCAGCATTTTAAGACCGCCCCGGGACAGCGGAGAAGTCTCCGCTGTCCCGGGAAGGCAGGCGGGGGGGGAGCAAAGACTTTCGCCCCCCACCGGCCTTCAGAAGAGGTCGGGGGACAGACTGTCCCCGGACCTGGTCTGAAGGCGGTTTCCATAGGAACGCATTAATTGATTTTTAATGCATTCCTATGGGAAACCGTGCTTCGCAAGACGAAAAACTCGCAAGACGAAAAGACTTGCGGAACGAATTAATTTCGTCTTGCGAGGCACCACTGTATTCCATAGGTTTTTGTATCCATTACTCCTTTACTGGGACTTCTGCTTCTTTCCACTTTTGTGCAAGTAGCATTCTTGCTGCTGTAGTAGCATACATAAATAAATTTCTAAACAATTTAGATAGTTCTGTCCTTATAATTCCCAATTATAAAGTTTTTTTATAAAAGTTATTTTGAACATCCTTTTCAATTCATTGTATATCATTTCCTAGTACGCTTCAACCTTAGTACAAGACCACCACATATGATAGAACATTAGCTGTTTTCCTCAATACTTCTCAAGAAACTAGAAAGTTTAATTGTTACAAGAAACCGCAATGCTTATCTTTTCTGTTCTGTTGCACAGCAACAATCAGAGGGGTCAGCTTCTCCAGATGATTCAGAGGGCTCGACGACATCACGCCTGCAACATTGCAAGGAGCCAGAGGGTGGAGCCGAATGCCTTCTGAACATTGAGAGGGCCTGGCCCCCTCAAAACCAAAAAACATTGGGGGACCAAAGCCTCAGCCTCCTGAAGCTGGCACCTGGAAAAAGAGGCTGCATGTGGCAGTAAATTCCACCTTTGGAAAACTTAAAGGTAAAGGAACCCCTGACCATTAGGTCCAGTTGTGGCCGACTCTGGGGTTGCGGTGCTCATCTCACTTTATTGGCCAAGGGAGCCGGCGTACAGCTTCCGGGTCATGTGGCCAGCATGACTAAGCTGCTTCTGGCGAACCAGAGCAGTGCATGGAAACGCTGTTTACCTTCCCGCCGGAGTGGTACCTATTTATCTGCTTGCACTTTGATGCGCTTTCGAACTGCTAGGTGGGCAGGAGCTGGGACTGAGCAACAGGAGCTCACCCCGTCGCGGGGAATCGAACTGCCAACCTTCTGATCGGCTAGTCCTAGGCTCTGTTGTTTAACCCACAGCACCACCCGCATCCCGTTGAAAAACTTATGATGGTGATTATTCAAGAATCTGTGCCCATAGTGGAACTGTCACATGACTACCACCAATCACTATATCTGGGGAGGGGTGGGGTATGTTGCCCACCATGAATGAAGCAGTCATGTAAATGAGTCTTGGGAGTTTTTAAATTTTATTTTAAAATAAAACCTGTTCTAATGTGGACCTGCATTGCATCATGGAATGAAAGTACCTTCCTTTGGATTCCCCGCCCCTCCTGTTAAGGGGGTGTATAAACATGAGTATTTGTTCAATATATTTATGTCGTATTTCTTTAGGCTCCCCTGGTTCTAATGGCATTTGTAGTACCTGGGCTATTAATCAAAAGTGACAATGGAAACAGCTTAGAGTTAATGGGAGCATGAGAAGTTTTCCAAACATAGTGTATTTGACAAGGACCAGGTCGAGTCCAAAGGAGCTGCTCTTGGTTAAATAAATAGTGAAACTGCAGAGTTAAAAGCAAGGACTTTGCAGCCATTTATCAACTTTATATGACTCATTTTGTGATTATGAGGAAGACTAAAGTGAAGCTTGAATTTATGACTTAAAAGCTTGAATTACAAAGCTATGAACACAAACTTGCTTAGAGAGAAAAAAGCCATTCATACAAAATGAAACCCGCATCATGTCAGAACGTTTTGCATTCCACCTTCCCAATTTGATCTACTGCAACATAGTTCACTAATATATTTTTTAATTCATTAATGTTTGTAGGATTCGCACTGGCTGACAATCTGCTACCAGGCCATGTTCAAGGAGTTAGCACTAATATCTAAGGCCCCATATAAGCTCAGGACCAGGTTGAAAGACGTCCTTCTTCTTTATATACCCAATAAGTCATTGCGTTGTGCAGGAGTATTTCTCCTTCATGTCCCCCCAAATATCGGAAGCCTGCTTCAATGGAGCAGGGCTAACAGTGTGGCTGTGGAGCATCATACCTGTTGAGATTAGACAGGTGTTCGCTATCCGCACTTTTAGGACAAAGCTGAAGTCATTCTTGTTTTGACAAGCTTCTACAGTAGCCTTAGGCAGGCATGGCTAAACTCGGCCCTCCAGATGTTTTGGGACTGCAATTCCCATCATCCCTGACGACTAGTCCTGCTAGCTGGGGTGATGGGAGTTGGAGTCCCAAAACACCTGGAGGGCCAAGTTTGGCCACACCTGCCTTAGGGGGATTGTTTTAAAGTCTATTTTTGGTTGTTTTTCATATACTGTTTTTCAAATTATTTTAGCTGTTTTTATGATATGGCTGCAAATTGCCTTGAGCAAAGTGTTGGGTGTGAACACACACAGAGAGACTTGAATGGCTGAGGAATCACACCCTGTTGAGTGATCCCCCTTTGCATCTCATTCTCCTTATATAGCCAAAAAGCCATAATTCACACAAAAACTGTCATTTGCATGGGGAAAAGTGGTGCAATGAGAGCAAAACCAGCCCTTGAGCCAATCTGTACCGTTCTCAAACCCACGAAAGGCTGACCGCCCCACTACGTTGCCTTGTAATATTACTGTGTCCACTTTGGGGCACCGCAATTTAAGAAGGCTATTGACAAGCTGGAATGTGAGCAGAGGAGGGCAACCAAGGTGATCAAGGGTCTGGAAACCAAGCCTTATGAGGAAAGGTTGAAAGTGCTGGGTATATTTAGCCTGGAAAAGAGGAGATTGAGAGAAGGTGTGATGGCCATCTTCAGATATCTCAAGGGCTGTCACCGAAGCAATGGCTTCAAGTTATATGAAAGGTGATTCTGACTAAATATCAGGAAGTACTTTTTGACAGTAAGAGCTGTTTGGCAGTGGAACAGCCTCCCTCGGGAGGTGGTGGACTCTCCCTCCTTGGAGGTTTTTAAGCAGAGTTTGGGTGGCCATCTGTCATGGATTCTTAACTGAGATTTCTGCATTGCAGGGCTTGATGACCCTCGGAGTCCCTTCCAACTCTAAAATTTTATGGTTTTATGAGTCTATGTTCCACACTCCACCCACCATGACTCACTAGTATGATAATATTATAATCAAGCTGTATTATAATCAATAATGGCTTCAAAATGGGTCCAACTAGGTGGGGTGTATGTCTTAGTAGCTGCTTGGAGGAATGCTGTCTTGAGTTCAAAGATCTCATCTGTGTTAATGCAGAGATCCTGTTTAATGAGACAATTCAGAAAAGGCATCTATAAGTAGCCAGTGGATTTCACAAGCCATGTTGACTCTGGAAAATCATGAAAAGACCTTTTTTTTCCTGGAAGTGACTGATTACAGAATTGGACAGATGCAATAAGTTTCCTTTCCTTTCCCCCAACCCCTTTTCCCATTGGGATTGGGCAAAAACATCTTTAAGGGGTGGTTCATAGGAAATGTATTCCATTTGTCCTGGCAGAGAACTTAATAGCTCTCTTGAAACTATCCTCTTTTTCTCAAAACTGCTCTCTCTCAAGGATACCACATGATAACTCTGGTTTAACATACTGAAAATTTGGAACGGGCAAGCAATAAGCTACTGAACTCTTTCCCATCTGGAGACACTTTTGCTTTCGTCTGGCCTGCCGATGTGTTTAAACTCTATAACCTAAGTAAACCTGTAGAATTTGTGGTGCTTACTTGGAAATAGTATCAGATTTTATTTTATTTTTATTTTTTAAAATAAAGCTCCCTCTGTTAACCAAACTGCTTCTTAGAAGGCAAGATGGCCACAGAAATTGGGCTGATGTGATATATGGAAGGTCCTGAAAGGACAACAGTTCCCATCACCCTTGGGCCATGCTGGCTGAAATTGATGAAGGCTGGGGGTCTACCAGTCTCCCCAGTCCTACCAGGAGATGCCAGTGACTGACTATGGGATCTTCTGTATGAAAAGCAAGCACTGTGTCACTGAGCCACAGCCCTTCGCCATTGCTGAGCTATCACTTTCTCTAATTATGGTGGCTAAATGACAACAGGAGTGGAACCTGCAAAGATACACTGACAAAAGAGGAAAACGGATCATATAGATGACTATTGTACCCTATACTTCACAGAAGGAATAATATCTATACAATTTACACCTACTGTCCATCAAAATGTGATTTACCATTTATTTCCTTGCTATTGTTTTCTGGGAAGGTGCTCTGGTGATCCTCAAAGGGACGCACAGGACAAAGATGCTTTGCCTTGCTGCATCCCTGGTGATCCTCAAAAGAACAGGGGCAGGGGCAAACATCTTCGCCCTGCCACATCCTTTTGAGGATCACTGCAGAATTTTCGGGTGCCCCGGCCCCCTTCTTGAAAATGCAGAGACGTGAACATTTCAAAAGATGGCTGTGTTGTGGTTTGCATGGTGTTTTTGTGGACGTGCCAATGTGGCAGGTTCACCTTTAAGTACAAACTGAATTGCATTCCTTCCACATCCCTCAATCCAAGTCCCATCAGTGTCCAGATATTGCTAACGTTGAAAGACACCATGTGGAGATTTAAGTGCTCTTTAATGCATTTTGCTCTGACTCGTACCAGAACATGACTTTTCCAATTGGGGACTTTGTCAACCTTATAAAGATGGTTCTGAAGAAGGTTAGAAGCAATGAAAGGAATCCCACAAGTTGGGAAGAGATGTGGATGTAGGATATATAAGACAGCTCCCCCCTTTCAGTACCTGTTTCGTAAAATGAAACATTCAGTAGCTTGCGGCAGCACAGCTCTCAAGTGACTTTTTCCAGACTCATCCCAACAAAGGTGATGGAATCGCTCCAAAAGTAAGTGGTCTGAGGGCTTTTAGCCAGGGGCAATTAAGAGTGACCCCCTCCAAATGGTCAGCAATTTGAGATACATTTCTGAGAAAGACCAGAGCAAAGTCACGCTGTAGCATGAGGCATTCCATGCGGCCTTCGGACATTTATGCAGGTCTTGTGTTGCAGTCATATAACCTTTCCTAATATGCTGCAGATGTTTGCCAAGCTTTGAATCTTGCGTGTATCAAGTTCTGCATTTATTCTTTTGGGCAGCCAATGTATTAGGCTCTCACTATTGGGGATTTGTTGCTGCACGGTACCATTTCTGGGTGGAAATGAAGTCTGTTTTCATCCAGCTGTAACCGAAAAGGCTAGCAAAGTCAGGAGATATCAATGGCAGACGACTGTGGCTTTAGAACAAACAACTAAATCCAGTGCGTGAGACATGTCAGATTCATTTTTTAATTTGTAAGTAGAAATGGTTAGAACTGCCTTAACCTTAAAGGGAGTTTTGCTGGCGGGCAGCAGTTAAGAGGACTGGGGTCTCTACAAATGCTCTGGGAACATCTGTTTTCAGAAGCTGAGGGGAAATGGTAGTGCCAAATAAAGATTTTAAGGCTCATAAATTTCCATTGCCCCCAAGCCTTCTCAGGTTGAGGAATCTATCTCCTTATGCTTCCTTATTAGAGAGGGGGAAAGTTACCACATCATTTCACTGTTGCATTCCTAGAAAGCAGTGCAGATACATTCAGGTGAAAGAGGCTGTGGAGAAAGATTCCTTTGGCCATTGAGGTGTTTTACCACCACTAAAATGTGCAATGTCAAACCATTTTCAGTACATGCATTTCAGCTGTCATTGATGCGTCTTCCCTCAAGAGTCTGCAGGGGTGCGCAGGGAGCATTTGAAACCTTGGGTGAACCACAAACCCCCGATTTCTGGCTTTCACTAAAATAAAATAAATAGAATTTGTAGAACCTGATATATGAGGCAAAATATAGAGGGTCCACTCTCCTTTTTTGTTTGTGACCAACTAATCTGCTCTGCCCCCTTTCAGTGTTTTAACTACCAGCAGAAAAATATTTGCAGATGTCCATGACTTTCCTGCCATCTTCCAAACTTTCCTTTCCACCCAACTTCACATACCTTCCTCTTCCGAGGCCTTGAATGGATTTCCACCTAGATTTCTTTCTCCCTCATTTCCTCAGCTTCCTTCCATCTCCTCACCTTTCTGTCAGTCCTTTGTTTCCTCAGGTCTTTGCTTCCTGGCTCACATCTGTTCCGTCACCTTTCCCTTTGCTGACTATGGAAAAATCCTTCGGTCTCTCTGGAGACGGCTTGAGACATTATACAGTGTGTGCTAGGGACTTGCCCTCTTTGACTGATGATTGTCATGCTGCTTTTAAAAATATATCCTTATTTATTTATTATAGCATTACTTATCCACTCCTTCACCATGAGGTTTCAGGGCAGGCTGCAACAATATAGTCATACTGTTTAAAATCAGATAAAGGTAACGTAACCTAATGTAATTTAAATAAGACAGTGTTTCCCAACCTTGTGCCTCCAGATGTTTTTGGCCTACAACTCCCATCATCCCTAGCTAGCAAGACCAGTGGTCAGGGATGATGGGAGTTGTAGGCCAAAAACATCTGGAGGCACAAGGTTGGGAAACACTGAAATAAGAAGCCCAAAGTGTTTAAATAATAAAATAATGACAGGTATTAAAACACACCTCAGTTGTCAGAGGTCAGGGCAAAGATATGTGCCTTTAGCATCTGTGGAAAGCTGTACAATGAAGATGTTAGATGCACCTCAATAGAGAGGGAAGCACATGGTTGTCAGGCTGTCACAAAGGATGGCCTCTCCTAGCCTACATCCTTTTGGTCATGGTCCAATCTGAAAATACAAATATTTAGGTTACAAAACTGTAAAAATAATGAAGAATTAAGTTTGCAAAACAATAATTACCATGTGGATACGATAGATCAGCGTATCAGTGTCCACTTATCCCCAGTGTTATTCCCCGGCCAGGACTTGGCTCAGGGCAGCGAACATCAAAGTATGATACATTAAAAACATAAATCAAACAATCGATTAAAATACAGCTTAAAATCGAATTTGGAGCAGAATAAAATCAGATGGCAAACCACGGATTTTAACTATAGGGGATGGGAACATAAAGTGCTCACCAGGCCCAGCTTTTTGTGCTGGTCTTATATGAGCCGGTGGAAAATGTTAGGGAGGTCACTTACATACTGGGTCTTATAACAAAAAAAATCTTATTAATGCTGCAGAGAGTCCAAGAGAGTATTTCTTCCTTTTCGTTTCACTTTTAGAGTAGCTGCTGCCACTCTTTGCAAAAGTGCATGGCGATTCTAAAACTTCCAGTTCCACAGATCCAAAGAGGTTGAGTTGGCACATACTGTGAGGTGATCCTTCAAATAAACTGGGATATATGAGGAATCCTTTCAGGTCATTCTCCTTTCTTTCCTAACCTGTGCAACTGTGGCAGTCTTAAACCTATGGTAAAATAGACTTGAATCTATTGGGGGTGGGAGTTGTGAAAATAACCTTTAAGATGTTGTTGAAACCCTTCCCTGAGCCCCACAAGCACAGAGCTTTGTTAGGAGCCAAAGCAAATAACCATGCAAGCCTGTCTTGCCTCCAACCTCGGCCCGCTAATACAAAAGGGTGCCATTTATCAGTTCCAAAGGAAAACAGCACCTGACAGCACCCAGAGTACAGACTATTCATTACATATCTAAAGGCTATTGATCAACAGCCTGTTTTAAAATTCAATAGGTTCAAGCTTAACTGATTTTCATGGCTGTTTGAATGCGTTTATGACTCCAAAGGCATGTTCCAAACAGTGCTTTGTCGCAAGGGTCTGCCAAGAGAAAATAATGTGAGGCATTAATAAAGCACCAGCAAACAAGCTGACACCTCAGAGGTAAGGTGGAAAATCCAGAGTGCTGCCCACAGAAAAGGGAGTAAATACTCAGTTGGGCAACAGCTGCAGGATCAACCCAGTTGGTATTCACATCGGATGCTGCAAAAGAGGTTCTGTCACAATGCCAGTTCAAGGGGCATTCTCTCACAGGGTGAGTTGTTGTGGGGGGGTGAGGGAAAGGGAAGCGGACGGGACAAGGTGGACATCCATCAAGTGCAAGACTGGAACAATGGATCCACTAGTTGCGGGAGCCCAATATCCGGATCTTAAAATTGCCAGGAGATACATGCATAGACAGCTTACACAGTGTGCCTGTGAAAAGCCACAAAATAGGACATTATGCTAGTGAAACTTGTCACATCGCATCAAGATGATCAGCTAAACCAGGAGGTTGCCCAGCTGTAGACATGCCCCCAATGCACAGAGAGCATGGAGGAGGCGGTTGCCAGTGTGGTGGGTAGAGTCAAATGCAAGGTGGTAGTGCACTTACTCTGCAAAGGGTTTTGTTTGCTTGTTTGTTTGTTTGTTTGTATTATGTAATGTTTAACAAACAACTCATTAAGTATTCCAAGAATTCAATGAAAGAAGCCAGGGGGGGACTATTGAGCATGGCCAGGCATAAGGTATGGGGATGAAATATATAAAGAATAATATGAAAAGAAACTTATACAAAAGAGGCAACATGGCAGCATTTCAAGGTAAGACATAAACAGTGGATCAAAAACTCAAAAGCAGTGCCAAATGAAATCATATTTGGATGCAAGTGGCCATCTGTGTGACTGCGTCATTAAATAAGCTGCAAAACACACACAAGATAGCTGAAAATGTCCAATGGGTCCTCTTCCCCTCTGAGAACCCCTCTGGTGGGTGTTTTTAAAAACAAACAACAACAACAACAACAACAAGACCTCATACACTAGAGCTGAAATGTAAGTGGAGGGTGACAGAGTGTTGACTTTGCTGGGACCTCTGAGCATGCATGTAGTCCAGGATTGCAACCCAAAACAGATGAATCCTGAAGATTTAATTTGATTTTGTTTTAATATTTCTATTCCGCTTTTCCAACAACAAATTGTGAACTCAAACTGCTCACAATAATCACAAAAGCATTGCAACAACAAGCATTGCAATCACTATAGCATCAAGCATATAGCACTATAGCATCAAGCACAGTTTGAAACAGCTTTGTTTTATATCTGCTGAATGCAGAAGACAAAGGAGCAACAGAACAACCATTTTCTGTGATTTAGCTTCAGTGTTTATTTTTATAATTAATTTTGTACACCGCCCTTCGACCATAGATCTCAGGGTGGTTCACAATCACAGAAAATTGCAATATAAAGGGCTACATGTATTCATGCACAACTTCCTGCCTTCTCTGGAACTTTGCTGTGTGGTATGCATAAGCAATCCTCTCCATGTGTGTCTGTGTGAGGGGGGTGGAAATGCCAAAGAAGGGGGGAGGGGAGGGACATGTGTTGCAAACTGCAACCTTCTTTGCTTTTGATCTTCTCTTCCCTGCTTTGCTCTGCAACATGAATCCTAATTTCCTTGAAGGAAAAAAACCTCACCCCACGCTGAGAGCCCACACAATGCTCTCCATGGCCCTGAAGCTCTCAGGTGGTTCCTTTACCTGCGGGAATGAGACCGAATCAAGATTCCTGCCATGAATATATGATTGCTCAAGTCTCTGCTGGCTCCAATTTGGAGGCTGCTGAAGTGTGTGCTGAATGTAGATTGAAGGAGGGGCTGCTCAGTCTATTACACTTAAGCAGATCTATGGGATGAGAATCTCCAGCATAAGGGATGCAGATGAGTTCCACTCCCTAGTTTAGGCCTCGTGCAACAAATAAACTCAAGATGCTGTTACTGAAAGGCGCCTAGTCCATGATGGTTCATGTACTGTGAGCAGCAGAGGTGCTGAGTTATGGCCAACACTGGGGGCAGGGGGGGGAGAGGCGTTGCACGTGCATGACATCACATACGTGTGACTTCACACAAACAAGTCACCAGTGCTCTGAGCTCCTCAAAGGTTCGCGTCGGAGTGCAGGACCTTTGGCACTCTGGTGCAACCCTGCTGGTGAGCCCAGATCACCTTCCTTCCCAGCGCTGGTGCTCTAAGCTCATGGAGAAGGTCAACAGGAAGGCTGACCATCGGTAGCCTCCTCCACCCCGTCAACATTGAGGGGGCCTAGCCCCTTGCCCAGAGATTTTGAGGCAGCCAAGGATACCTCAGCCGTCTGGAGTTGGCACACTTGGCAAGCAGAGGTACACCTAGGCAATGTTGGCCACCCAGAAAAGCGAAGGAGCAGCGCAGGGAGTGCATGGATGGGCAGACAGGCTCCTAACTATTCTGAGACAGAGGGGAGAGGTGTGATTTTTTGCACATCCCTTGGGAGGGGTCGACCTGGCCAACCCCTAGCTATTGTTACCATAAAGCACCAATGCAGCAGCAAGCAAAGGCTCTAGCAGCTAAGTCAGCTGCAGGTGGCTGCAAAGCCAAACAGGATGTTTGTGACTGTTGCCATGGGAACAAAGGGGCAGTCCATTCTGTACTGAGCACCGGATGTTAGCTCAGTGTGTGTGTCATATGACCCGTACTGGAAGTGCATGGGTGGAGATTATTCTTACTGCTGTTGAGTGCAGACATGTTTCTCTGTACTGATGTAAGAGACAGAAATAAAGGATGTAAATAGATTTCTGTCTGCTTCTTTCCCCTCCCTGGGGATACCAAAGGGGAGAGAGAATGAACGGTGTGGGAAGAATCGCCGAGACCTCGCCTTCTTATCTGCCGGGAGTAGCAGCGGGGAGGTCGACAAGGAATATCTGCCGGTGCCTACGTTGTGGCACATTCCTCTGACAAAGGCAGAATTCCAACAGTGGTAGCAGAGGACGGTTCCTGCTGGTTTCTTCGATCCATGGAAGTCTGCAACAATAGTAGCAGAGCTGCTGTTTTCATCGCTCCATGGAAGTCTGCAATGAGAGGTTGATCCTCTGCACCTACAGCCTACAGCCAGAAGCTGACCAGACGAAGTGACAGCCAAGCCACGGAGCCCAAGGTATGAGAAATTTCGGGCTTAAAAGAGTGAACGCAGATTGAGTTATTCTCTGGTTCACGGGAGCATCGTTTGGGAAAAACAGCTCCGAGTGGGAAGAGGCTTGCATTCCAGAGATTCTTGTGGTTTCCTCTACAAGAAAGGAATGCACAGTTGCTAAGCAACGCTCGTCAGTGAAGTGGAAAATTACTGTAAGGCTGTGCATGAGAGAGGCGGAAACAATGGAATGTTTTGGCTACAGTATCTCATGAACTGTTGGAAAGGGACTTTCCAAAGCAGCTAGCGTTCAGAGCTGCCAGGTGCCAAGAGCGTAAACAACCAGCTATTGGATTTTAGCTGCTTGAGAGAGTGAGTCTTAATGCAAGGACTCAAAATGGATGCCAAGAAAGGGGGAGCCCTGCCTAGCCCACCCCTTTTAACTAGTGATAATTATTCATCTTGGTCTATTAAGATGAAGGCCCTGTTGCAGAATCAGAGACTGTTTCAGGTGATTGAGAACCCCATCCCTACAGCACCAACACGTGCTTGGGAGTCACAGAATGTGAGAGCCAGGATGGCTATAATTCTGTGTGTTTCAGATTCCCAGCTTGTGCATATTCAGGATTTACAACATGCACGAGAGGTTTGGGACACTCTGCGAAGGACACATCAGAGAGATGCAGGTTCTTCAGCGTTGCTGTATTTTGAAAAGCTGACCAATCTGAGGCTTGCGCCTGATGGAGATGTTCAAGCGCACCTGACGGAAATGAAATATCTGCGGCAACAGATGGTGGAACGCAATTTCCGTTTGCAGGAGGAAATGTTTTGCTTCATGGTGATAAACAGCCTGAATCGGACTTACAAAACCGTTGCCAGTCAGCTTGGGTCCCTTCCAGCGAACGATTTGACCTCTGAGAGGGTCTATGGGGTTGTTCTTAATGAACAAGACAGACTTGCAGCACTGGAAGTGAAAGATAGGGGGAGGGAAGAACGGAGTTCTAACACCCCCACTGCTGTTGCTACTGGAGAAAATGCTGTAGCGTTAAACGTTGTCCGATGTTACAATTGCAGACAGACTGGGCATCTTCAGCGGAACTGCAAGAAGCCACGTCAGAAGAAAGGAACCAAGGTGAGCTCCACGAAGTCTGAGGCATCAGGCAAAAGTCATACCAAGTCAAAGGCGAAGACTGCAAAGGCTTTGATGTCGCTAAAAGGCACACCAGAAGTGGGGAACTCTTTCGTTCTAGACACTGGAGCCATGGTCCATATGTCTCCACACAGAGGACTATTTTCGACGTTTAAGAAGCAAAGCTTCGCTGTGCAACAAGCCAACGGTCAGAAGTTGGAAGCAACCGGGATTGGAACTGTGTATCTTGAAAGTCTGAACTTGACTATAAGCGATGTTTATTTGGTTCCAGAGTTGAAGTTCAATCTGCTGAGCGTTTCGCAGATTGCTAAGAAGGGACTAAAACTGTCCTATGATGCTGAAAGCTGCGAGATCTACAAAGATGGAGAGTTGTATCTTTCTGCCAAAGAGAAAGATGGACTGTATTTGTTGACTTTTGATCAAAGTGATTACATGGAATGTAATTCTTGTGATTCTAACGTGATTTCTTTTGCAGGTCTGACCAAGAAGAACACCAAGAAGGTGACCTCGAGGGTCGACAGAGCATTTCAGCGGGTGTATGCTGATGTGATTGGTCCTCTAGCACCATCTAGAGGCAATGCAAAATATTACCTGATATGTGTGGATTCTTTCACAAATTATGTCTGGATTTATCTTTTGGAGAAACCAAAAGAAGCCTTAGAAAGGTTTAAAGAGTTTTGTGACAAGGTTAAAAATATGCATAATGCTAACATTGCTTGTCTTTGTACAGATGAGATGCCACTATTTCTTTTACAGGATTTCCAGAGGTTCCTGCAGGAGAAAGGGATAAAACACAAGATTGCTAGTTCCGAAGAAGCATGGAAGAGATGTGTCTGTGTTAGGGTGAACAAAGAATTGCAAAAGGGAATGCATGCACAATTGCTTAGTTCGCATCTGTCAAATGAATTATGGGCGGAGTCGCTATTGTCATACACTTATACATGGTTGAGAAAGGTTTCAAAAGAGTTGGGATGTTCTCCTTTTGAGAAACTGTTCCAGAGAAAACCTTCAGTTGCCCATTTCAAGGTTTTTGAGTCTAATGTGAGAACAGAAACTCCAGGTGGGGTAAAGAATGCCAGAGGCATTTTTGTGGGTTATGAAAAGGGTCTCTACAGAGTAATTTTGTCTGAATCTGGTCAGGTGATTCTCACAAAATTTCTAGAGAGTGCTCCTGAACAGGAGAGAGTGATTGTTCACACATTTCCCACTGGAGATGATTCTGATGATGATGATGATGATGATGATCTTATTGAGTTCAGTAGTACTGATGATGACAGCGATAGCTCAGGGAGCTCAGTTGTAACAGTCATTGAGAGGAAATCTCACATAATGACTAGACCCTCAGAAGAGGAGGATGAACCACTGATTAAGCTTAGTACTGGTTCTCCAGAGAGTTCAGAGGCTGCACCAGAAAGCAGAGAAGAGCAGCACCTCTTACGTAGGTCTGAGAGAGCAACGAAGGGTGTACCACCAAAGAGGTATTCAAAGGAGTTTGCAAACCTAGCTATTGCATATGTTGCTGTTGTAAACGACCAAGGACAAATTGAAACTGTGTCTGAGTCAGAGACAAAGGCACAACGGAGAGTTGCTAACCAAGGTAATGCAGAAGCACTCATTCCTTGGAAGTCACACAACCAGAGAGGTACATTGGTTAAACCAGTGGTGGGTAGTTCCAAGGGTGGAACTGAAATAACAGGGGAATGTTATATGTATAACAACTGTTTGTTTTCTTCTCTGGATGACGCTTTGCTTGCAGCACGCATTGATGCTTTAGGGGGAGTATGTTACCATAAAGCACCAATGCAGCAGCAAGCAAAGGCTCTAGCAGCTAAGTCAGCTGCAGGTGGCTGCAAAGCCAAACAGGATGTTTGTGACTGTTGCCATGGGAACAAAGGGGCAGTCCATTCTGTACTGAGCACCGGATGTTAGCTCAGTGTGTGTGTCATATGACCCGTACTGGAAGTGCATGGGTGGAGATTATTCTTACTGCTGTTGAGTGCAGACATGTTTCTCTGTACTGATGTAAGAGACAGAAATAAAGGATGTAAATAGATTTCTGTCTGCTTTTTTCCCCTCCCTGGGGATACCAAAGGGGAGAGAGAATGAACGGTGTGTTCTTCTCACACTTCTGGAAAGAATCGCCGAGACCTCACCTGCTTATCTGCCGGGAGTAGCAGCGGGGAGGTCGACAAGGAATATCTGCCAGTGCCTACGTTGTGGCACATTCCTCTGACAAAGGCAGAATTCCAACAGCTATGCCCCTGACCGTGAAGGAGGTTGCATGTTTTATTTATAGAGATGCAGGCTGCAACGTTTAACCTGCTCAGCTGTTAGGTTGATACACATGATCAACTAAAAAGAATCCCTGCAAGATCGCATCATAAGTGCTGATTGCAAGCACCATCTTTTTTTCTTTAAAAAGATTACAGTGGTACCACAGGTTACGAATTTAATTTATTCCGGAAGTCCCTTCTTAACCCAAAGTGTTCTTAACCCTAGGCACACATTCACTACATAAGCCTCCTGCGGTCCCGGAAGCAGATTGTGTTCATATCCCAGGGTAAAGTTCACAAGCTGGGACACCTACTTCCGGGTTTGTGGAGTTTGTAACCCGAAGCATTCGTAAGCAGGACTGTTCGTAACCTGAGGTACCACTGTATCTCTTCTGAGATGCTGCCTGCTATGGCACATAAATGCTTTTACATTGTTAAGGACCTACATTGGCTGCTAGTACATTTCCAAGCACAATTCAAAGTGTTGGTGTTTAAAGCCCTAAATGGCCTCAGTCCAGTATACCTGAAGGAGCGTCTCCACCCCCATTGTTCTGCCCGGACACTGAGGTCCAGCAGCACTAAGGACCTTCTGGCGGTTCCCTCACTGTGAGAAGCGAAGTTACGGGGAAACAGACAGAAGGCCTTCTCAGTAGTGGCACCCGCCCTCCCATCAGATGTCAAGGAAATAAAAAACTATCTGACTTTTAGAAGACATCTGAAGGCAGCCCCGTTTATGGAAACGTCTAATAGTTTGATGTTTTATCGTGTTTGTAATATTCTGTTGAGAGCCGCCCAGAGTGGCTGGGGAGACCTGGCCGGATGGGCAGGGTATAAGTAAATAATAATAATAATAATAATAATAATAATAATAATAATAATAATAATAATAATTTATACCCTGCCCATCTGGAATGACTGTTCAACCATTTTTCAGTCTGTGGCACATTGAATGCCCTCAAAGGACAGGAAAGGGATAGGTGTTTACACTGATATTAATTAGACTGAGAAGTTTCATTGTGACCAAAATTGTAGCCTCCTAATAACATGCAATTTGGTTGGGTAGTGTAGCTTAAATCACAACCACCATTCACGTTCAGGTTGTTCCACAAACAACCTGTACTTAGCAGAGTTACAGGCAGGAACGGAGTGCATTGTACACCCAAATGAGAATAGTACACCTGCAAATAGTTGCTTCTGTATTTATGGCTGCCTGACAGCTGTAATGAAGGGCAAATGGAGCGTGTGTGTTTTGTTTTTTTCTTGGGCTTGGCAATTATTATTATTTCCATAAATTAAAAATAAAAGTGAAGCCTAGGCACCTGGCATTAATTACAGGTTTTAAATGGCCGTGATCTCCTCACCAAGGTGCTGGGGGGGGGGGGAGCAGAACATATTATCAAGGCAGTAGGCAGGAAAGTAATTGTTAGCCAACCACAACTTTCACCGAGGAACGGGAGGGGGGGTCAACCTGTCAGGAAAAGCCCATATTATGTTACGGTTTTATTTGTAACTACATCCAGTCAGTC
The DNA here is from genome assembly GCF_964106915.1 of Podarcis gaigeae. Taxonomy (NCBI): domain Eukaryota; kingdom Metazoa; phylum Chordata; class Lepidosauria; order Squamata; family Lacertidae; genus Podarcis; species Podarcis gaigeae. Next base: position 99,995,995 of record NC_139680.1, read on the forward strand.
TTCTATGCAGCACATCTCAAGTCCTGCCATCCCTCACTGTACGGATGGGTGTTTCGAGGCCAGTATCTCACCTTGCTTTCTGAGCAGATGAGAAATTGCAGAAAAACTGTTTGTAACCTTTATAATAATGTGTTAAAGTTCAAAGTCTAATGAAGATCCTCCCAGGTACCAGCTTCATGTTTTGGTCTCTGGTGTGTTACATCTGGCCCCTTTCCTCTCTCAAGCTATTTATTTACTTACATAAGGTAAAGGTAAAGGGACCCCTGACCATTAGGTCCAGTCGTGACCGACTCCAGGGTTTGCAGCGCTCATCTCTTTATTAGCCAAGGGAGCTGGCATACAGCTTCCAGGTCATGTGGCCAGCATGACTAAGCAGCTTCTGGCGAACCAGAACAGCGCACGGAAACGCCGTTTACTTTCCCGCCGGAGCAGTGCCTATTTATCTACCGTATTTTCCACTCTATAGGACACACTTTTCCCCCTCCAAAAATGAAGGGGAAATGTGTGTGCATCCTATGGAGTGAATGCAGGCTTCAGGCAGCTATCCACAAGCCTTCTGAGCCCGGCGGGAGTTCCTGCTGGGCTCAGAAGGCTTGCAGATAGCAGCAAGCTCCAGGAGTGAAGGCAAGGTTGCGCGCAACCTCGCTGCCGCTCCTGGACCCGTTCTGGGGGCTGGGGTCGGAGGAGGCTCGGGCTTCCCCCGCCCCAGCCCCGCAGCTAAAAACGAAGCCAAGACAGTGAACGGGATCCATCCCAAAAGCCGCGCGCAGCCTCTCCCGGCTAAAGAGGAAGCCTAGTTTCCCCCTCCTAAAAACTAGGTGCGCCCTATGGTCCGGTGCGCCCTATGGAGCAAAAAAATACAGTACTTGCACTTTTACTTGCTTTTGAACTGCTAGGTTGGCAGGAGCAGGGACTGAGCAAGAGGAACTCACTCCATTGCAGGGATTCGAACCGCCGACCTTCTGATTGGCAAGTCCTAGGCTCAGTGGTTTAACCCACAGCGCCACCCGCGTGCCATTTACTTACATACTTATTCATTAATCACTTGCCCATTTCTTTTTCTTTTTTATCCCCCTTAGTATCTGTGGTGGATATGAATTGAATGCTGTTCATTCATTCAATTGTAGGGACAGAACTGCTGAAACTGTCTAGAAACATAGTCATGTATGCTACTACAGCGGCAAGAATATTACTCATCCCAAAATGGAAAGATGCAGAAGTCCCAGCAAAGGAAGAATGGATACAAAGGCTTGTGGAATATGCAGAAATGGCAAAACTTACTGGAAAAAGAAGAAATCAAGATAGCAATTTTTTTTATAAAAGACTGGAAATGGTTTCTTGAATATTTACAGATAAATTGGAAACAGATAAGAACATTGGCAGGATTACTGTAATAATCTGCAGTTTTATAAGAGTATATATTTAAAGCAGATGAATAAATGAGCAAATTAAGTTAATTTGGATATGCAGAAGATATTAAGAAGTAAATTTAAGGAACCGCAGGAAGGGGGGGAGTGAAGTTTTGGAATGTTAAAATGATTGTCAAATTAGTGAAATGTATAAACTTGAAAAGCATAAATATTTTTTTAAAAAAATGAATTGAGTGCTGTTGTTCTTGTTTTACAAAGTTTGAACAGTTTTTAATAGTTTGGATATAGGCAATCATTCTCTCTATAGTTTTATGGTATTATAAATCGCTCCGGGGTACCTCTTAGGAAGTGATTCATGATTATCATCATCACGTTTTCTGCCAGTATGTGAGTCTAGCCTCCTGGGGACTGAAGCTTGGCTAGCTCTGTCACTGATGACCTAACAAGAACAGGCCAAGCCCTCTCCATTTAAAAGGCATTTTAGTTGTGAGCTCCATCCTTTTGCTCCATTTTATTTGTTTCATTGGACTTACTTTTACTCTTATTTTTATCTGCTCTTTTTACACACTGTTTTTATTCTAATGTTTCCGCCTTAATAATTTACGCATATTTTAATGTTACTGCTTTTCCTTACGTTTGTGCAAGCTGCCTTGGACAGTAATAGAAGGAGGCTAAATTAAAAAATAAATCAAGAACTGAATAGCAAAAATACACCAGCAGCTGCTCCCATGTGATTCCACTGTTCTGAACCAGAGTGATGTAATATGTAATATGTTGTGCTATGATATAGAATTTATCTTATTTGGCATACGCAGAACAGAATAAAAATGGCGAGGGACCGCATCTGCAGAAAACCACTGGCTTCCAAAGATCCTTGGGCCACTTTTCCGTAATGGGCGTGAACCAAAGTTTCATGGACCATTGGGACATTTGGTTTTTTTCAGTTCTTGATGATCACACATTTGGTTGCAATTACTATACACAGTATTAAGCAAGAGCCAGTCTGATGTAGTGGACAGGGATGTGCACTGGGGAGACTCGGGTTCCAATTAGAGCTGCCACAAATGTTCAAAACTGAGCACTTTTCACACTAAAATTGTGCTTTCAATGAAGCCACTGTGTTCCTCTCACAAAATACTGGTATTTGTATTTACCTGTTTCCCAAACCATTTTGCTACCTTTCTTGGCATGCCTCCCAGCCCCATTTTCAGTCATCCTCTTGGCTATATGTGATTCCAACCAATCAAGGATCAGCTTATGGTCAGGTTAATGACCTCACACTTCCACATAGCCAATCAGCGTTGGCTATACAACAAATATTTATTTACTTTCTTAAATTATATCCCACCTTTCTTAATGGCACATGTGCTTCCCAGGTGGGCACTCAATCTGACTCAAGCCCGCTTAGCTTCAGCCATGCACCCCATGTGCTTTCAGACCATACCTTAAGACCAAATACAGTGAGTACCACAGTTTATGAACTTAATCCGTTCCAGAAGTCCATTCTGAAACCAAAACCTTACTTAAACCAAGGTGTGTTTTCCCTAATGAGGCCTCCCATTGCCGGTGCCCTTCCACCGTTCAGATTCCGTTCTTAGACTGAGATAAAGTTCACAAACCAGGTCACTATTTCCACTTTTGTGAAGTTCATAAAGCGAATCGTTCCTAAACAGGACTGTATAAACCGAGAAACCACTGTATAAATGAAGCTAAAATATGTATGTGACAGCAGACTTGAAAGGTGCTTGCTGCACTGTCAATACTTTTGCCCTTGTTCACTGTCCCTACCAAAAAAAGAGAGAGAGAAATTGCTGGAAGGGACGGAAAAAACACTGCCAGCCACTTTCAGCTCAGCCCTAATTTGAGTCTTCTCTCAGCTTCGAAGGCTATATAGCAGGGGTGGAAAGATAGATCAAGAGCTCTGGGTGCTTTAAAGTAAATTGGCAGGGGTTTTTGATCCCCAATCACTTAACAACAGTAGCAAGAACCTGACCCCCATTACATGACACTTCCAAAATGGAGTTTAAAAAGGAAGAGGTTTTGGTGTGAAAGAAATGTGGGTTCCACGCAGTTCTGGTACTCACAATATATTCCTGGGCACAGAGTTCTTTGATTCTAAATGTATGTCTTTTGTGCTAGGCTCCAGTTGGTGAATCTCAGGGGACTAATAATATTTTTTTAAAAAGCAAAGCAGAGGCTACAGGGTGGCTGACCTTTGGCAAAAGGAAATGAGAGAGAGAGGTGCACAGGAAACAATGCTGTTTATTATGGCCCAAGGTGTAAGAATAATCAGATATTTAGATCTCCCTTTGCAGTTTTACAAGTTATTTTAGCATGCTGAAAATAGGCAGCTCTTTCTAAGAAATGTTTTCAGTTGGCCCTGAGGAGGAATCTTTGGCTCCAAATGCATGGGTCATTGTTTCCTCTGTTCTTTCAAGGCAGACACTCCCCTTTGCTTCCTGGATTGGTCCTTCTCGGAAGGGCAAAGTAAAATTGCAGCAAGTCCGTCTTGTTTGATCATCTTAAGGCCCTCTGACCATAGCTGTCAACTTTTCCCTTTTCTTGCGAGGAATCCTATTCAGAATAAGGGAATTTCCCTTTTTAAAAAAGGGAAACGTTGACAGCTATGCCTCTGACCATATAAGCTGGCAGTGGCGTAGCGTGGGGGGTGCAGGGGGGCTGGCCGCACCGGGCGCAACATCTGGGGGTTAGGGTTAGGGGGCGCAAATCCACGGGTTAGGGGGCACAAATTACTTGCCTTGCCCCGGGTGCTGACAACCCACGCTACACCACTGTAAGCTGGTCACTTTAGTTCCAGGGATCCTCACAGCAAATGTCCCATTTCCGGACTGTATGATGAAATCCAACTCCTGAGCTGAGGCTAGGCATGGAAGCATCAGTCAATTTCCATTTTCTCAGATTCTCACCCCCCCCCCCCATCTTAAATTCAGTTCTTCACATTGCTGCAGCAAATTGTGATTTAAAAAACAACATGCCTATGAAAAAAATCTTCCAGCATTTATTGGGAATTTCTCCTACTATGACCAATGCACATATTTCTGCAAGTAATTTCTCTTAATATAATGCACTGCTGTATGTTATTTTCACTAATATATTCATCCACGTTCCCTGGAGAACCACATCACAAAATCTGGTTGAGCGTGAATTTCGAAGACTGGCTGTGTTCAAGTTTGAATATTGTTTCAGAAAGTGCAAATTTGATAGATTTGGCTTTGCATTCAAACTGAATCAAATTTCTCCCCCCTTCTCTAGTTGGGGCCGTGATATGGCGTGTTTCCCTGACTGTATTCCACATCAGCGATGGAGAGGAGAACTCACAGCTTCCTAGGTGTTAAATTCCATTGGTTCTAGGAGTGGGGAACGATAATGAGCCTGAAGGCTGCCTTACCTCATGGGCAATCTTCTGGGACTTGTATGTCGATGGCCAGAGCAATATATGTGGGTCTTACATTTTGCCAGTAGGTGATGTTCCAGTCATGCTAAAGTCAGAGGTACCTACACACACCTCTCTTCATGAAAGCAAGCAGCATTGTTGTGATTCAAGGATCCTTCCAACCAGGCAAAAGCAGTCAAGGACCGTATGGAGCAGGACTGATGAGGAGTGAGGTCTGGGAACAAGGGGCTAGATAGAAAGGCCTAGAGGGCCAACTCATTCCCCGCCCTAAGACACAAATGCTTCAAAGATCATTTCTCGGACCTTGCAATTTAACTGAGAGGCTTTATACCTCTGACACCTTTCAACGGATTTCAGTGACAAATCCAAACACAATGATCATTTAATTACTGTTTTCCTGTGCTCCAGCACTTAGAAGTTATTATCGTTCTTGCAACATACTTACCCAGTATCTGTTTATATATATTAACTTCCTGCTCCAAATCACTATGTACAATTCCGCTTTGGTGCATCTGTAATTTCGCACCTCCTGGAGTTGGTGACTATCTGGCTATAATTGAGTCCAATTGCCGTTTAATTAATGGGAACAGTGGCTTCCACATGTCATGGGATGCTGCTTTCTTCTCTGTTTTTAAATGCATTCTTGTGGCTTTGCCCAAATCTGTGCCAAATAACCTGCAATAATTTGTGGTTTTGAAGCTCTCTGGTCTGTGATGTGGAAAGTGCATTGTTCTTTTGGATTCTGCTGGTGTTTTTCTTTTTCCACAGGATGAGACATAACTGATCTTTAACAATAGTGCGTTGTGAACGTGGTCTCTGGGGTGAGTCAGCTGGGCACTGGATTTCTCCCAGGTGGGCAATAAAAAAGATCTTTTTGTTTTGTTTCGTTTTCCTGGAACACGCACTGTGTTTTTTTGTTTTGTTTTTTTACAGACACATTCATACTACGTAAGAACATCTCAAACTGGGAAGACTGCCTTTTTCCTTATATTTGTGAAACCACCAGCATTCCTATTAACCTATTCCTGATAGTAGACAGAATGACTTCCAGAGTAGAGGGTCTAAATTCCAGGAAGGTTGTGTGTGGGCATCTTTCGTTTTTAAAGACTGATGCGCATACCCTCCAACATTTCTACGCTGAAAAGAGGCACGTCTAATTCCATCATGATAATTTTACTATTTATACCTCACACATCTTACTGGGTTGCCCCAACCACTCTGTGCAGCTTCCAACATATATAAAAATGTTTAAAACATTTTTTTAAAATCCCTATACACGATTGCCTTCAGATGGCTCGGGGGTCGGATAACTCCATACCCTCCAACATTTCTCCAATGAAAATAGGGACATCCTAAGGAAAAGTGGGACATTCCAGGATCAAATCAGAAACTGAGACAGCTTCTGTAAATCCAGGACCTGTCCCTGGAAAATACTGATACTTGGAGGCGTCTGGATGCAGCGAGTCTTATTCTTTGGCGAACACTCATAGCCGAGTAAGATTGTCTTCCATGAACACGGTCTTAACAGTGAGTCTGTAAGTGGCTGTGGAGGCCAATTCTGGATCCACACATCCTTCCACAGTGGGGACATAGGTTTCTGGTTGAGAGTTGATCTTGGGTTTGCCAAACGTACCTTCCTCTTAGCACTTTTCTCCCTTTCGTTTTGAGCGTCTTCATAGTCCATGACACCTTTGGTAAAGGCTGTTCTTCAATTGGAGCACTTGCTCCATTTGTGTGTAAATCAGTGCACGCTGACCAACCAACGCACAGTCTTCACAAGTAAGGCTCTATTCTGATGGCATGTGTATCACGAGAACTGGTAGATTCTTATCTGCTGCAACCTTCATCCGCCTTCGCAGCCACTGTAATATATCACTTGTTATCTTCCGCCTCTTCTGCTGCTGAGGACTTCTTGGATCATTCTTTGTCTAGTTCCTCCCTTTTGACCTTACTGCCTTGGGTGACCTTGCTGGGAGTATGAGACTCCTGACAGCTTCGCTCACAAGGGTCATAGGAATGTGCAAACCCACTCACCATGACAAGGTGATGATCCAGCGAGTGAGATGCAGTGAGTAGTTTTTGCATAACAACTGTGGGCCTTTGGTACAACAGGTACAGGGTTGATTATGATGCAGCTTGTCAGTAAAACCTGAACAGCACTTTTTATTGGACTTGGGTAGAAAGGTATATTGCTGTACCTTCAAAGGAACCTGCCATTTGAGAGTACTTCAGCCTGAAGTGAAATGAGCGCCACACTCCATAGTAATCTTTGACTGGACTTAACCATCCAGGGGTCATTTACCTTTACCTTTACCCTTTTTTTACCATGTGGTATGAATGGATCTGTGCATAGCAGACTTTTTTTCAGATGGAAGCCGGACAAAACCTGTTGAATTTTGTGGCTTTTGAGGGCTCCCAACTGTGTGGGAAAATCCTACTCAGTGCATGAGTAGAGGTGCTTCTCACTTTCAGACAAACCCACATGGGTGAGTTCCAGAGCCTGCTACCACATTGATAGTCCTACGCCATGCACATTCATCCCAATCTATAAAATTCTGCTTCGTTCTTTGGGGAAGGTCTCAGTGGGACAGCATTTGCTCTGCATGCAGAAGGTCTCAAGACTAATCCCTGGCATCTCCAGGTAGGACTATGGGAGACCACAATATTAAGCCCCGGAAAACAACTGCCAATCAGTATGGACAATACTGAGCTCGATGGACCAATGGTCTGTTGCAGTATAAGACAGCTTCTTAAATTCCACTTTTAAAATATTTCTCTTGATGTTGTGTCTCAAGGGAGCAAGGTTGACTATTCAGTTCAAAGGGCTGGTCAACATATGTAGGACAAACTCAAGACTGTGTGATACTATTCATACTATGAAAATAGGCATAGGCTGCCTATATGCCTTACATTTAAAGCACATAACTTTCTCCAAAGAGTCCTGGGAAGTGTAGTTTGTTAAGCGTGCTGGGAATTATAGTTCTGGGAGGTGTAAACTACAATTCCCAGGATTCTTGGATGAGGGAGCCATGTGACTAACAGGTATGGTGTGCATGCTGCCATAATATGGGGAAACGGTGTTGGTATATCATTAGCGCTTTGCCAGGCCTCCATGTTCCATTCAGTTCATGTATTGAACAAGCCTAAACTAAGTCAGTGTATGCATAAAGAAAAGGATAGCTGACCTATACCCAAAAAAAAAAGGAAGAGTATCTTGTCTTCTTTTATCATGAGCATATTTTTAAAGGAAAGGTTGGTATCTCCAGGTTTCTGTCCAAGAAGCTTAGAACTGTGAGGTCAAATTGCCTGTGCTCTTTTGAATTACAGATGGTGTGAAAGTTACCAAGTTCCAGGTTCAAATTAATTTGAGAATTGCTTCAAATTGCCAAAAAAAAAAATTGCTACAAGAGATCCTGTCGCCGATCTTCACACTCTGGTGTCAATCGCAGCTGCGTTTCCTTTGGAATATACAGTCTGCCATTCACTGCTTTTCAAAATTAACTGGCAAAACACTGCTATTATGTCAAACCATTTACCAAAAAATAAATACCCATAGGAAGTATCCATTTTACCAGAGTGAATACCATTCCTATATACTTGTCAATCCTTTGGCCAAACAGCCTTTACGCAGTCAGCAAGTTAAGATGTAAACGAAGAAGCCAATCCGGGCCTCTCCAGGTATTCCCTTTTCACAAACAATACACAATGCTTAATTTCCTCGCAGGAAATTATAGCCTCTGCTGAGATTTCAAAATCTGATTAGTTTCAGAGGCCTGGGGTTTTTAAAAACCTGTAATTCAAAATAAAGATATAAACATTACAACCACCACCCCCTGCCCCCAAGTCTAAAGAAACCTGCTTAGTGGATTCCCTCGAGGGGGAAAAGAACGGGACCCTCAAGATTCTTACTGATAAGGTATGAATAACATTCTCATAAAGCTCAAAGATTGCCCAGATAGACACATTTAAAATAATTACAGTGATTAAATAGAGTTGCAAGCGGCTATAGCTCCAGGCAACACCACCGAGGCCTAAAGAGAAAAACAACTTGGGCATATGTTTGTGATTTATGATCTTACGCATGCTTGTACAAGCAACACACCATTCATTGGCAAATAGCCACCTCTGACTTTGCGGTAGCGATGCTTTACGGTTATCAGCTCGCTGTGTTGGCTTGACAAGCTGACTTTGCCCTAAAATGAAGGTTTACTCTTCAAAATACAGTTTTCACAATTAGTATCCCCCCCCCATCCCAGGGAATATGAATGCAATGGCCTCGATTTCTTTTTTCTTTGTATGATTCATTTGATGTCATTCATTCCTTCTCGCTCCTTATTTCTTACACATTATTGAATTATAGGATTATAATCAAATAAATATTTTTTAAAAGGATTTGTGGAGATCCAAGTTATTCCCAGCTTCATTTTTGGAAGAAAGCAGTGAAATGAGAGCTAAAATGAAGGAGTTGTTGCCTACATGTTTTTTTAGGGGTGGGGACAGGACAAAATGTCAAGCAAGAAAAAGGGAAGAAATATTCAAAATTTTATGGGGATTTGGGGAGACTCACCAGTAGCAGTAGTGGCAACAATTTTTCCTAAAGGGCCACAAATGTCATAACCTTTCCTCACATGGCAGTTGCTGCAACCCCTTGATTATTTTGGTTGCCATTTTCTGAACCTGTTCCAGCTTGACTTGTACCTAGGAAAAGAAATTGCTTTGCAAAAGTGTGAAATTGCATTCAAAGATATGTCTAAAAGGAAAACTTTGCACCAGCATGTTGATGAATTTTCACGAGGACTTAAAAATATTACATATGTGAAAATGCAGAGAACTGAACTGAAGGCTGCAAAAGTTGGGGGCTGAGAGAAACCAAAATTGACAGATTTGCACATTCCTAATAGTATCCAAGACTGGTCAACTTATTTTGTCAACTAAGACAGAAAATCCCACAAAGTCTCCTTCTCCTTCCTGACAGTAAAAATACAGTCATAGCGTGAAAGTCCTTCCAGGGTGGAATTATTATTATTATTATTATTATTATTATTATTATTATTATTATTTTCATTTCTATACCGCTTTGTGTTTTTAAGAAAAAAATCTCAAAGCGGTTTACAACCTACATTGAAACTTCAGATAAAACAATCTGAAATAAAACATTACAGAAGAAAATCAAATATAAATTATATATTCAAAGCTACATAGTTAACAGGAAACTAAAATATTATCTTAATCATTTCAAACTAAGACTTGACAAAGGAGGTCAAGAATACACATTTAATGCAACAAAGTTAACAAAAAAATCTTAAACATTTCAAAATTAAACATTGCTAAAGGAAGTCTGCTTTAAAATACACTTTTAGAACAGCATAATCAGTAAGTTAATAAAATATTATCTTAAACATAGAATATACCTGCTCTGTTTCTGCCACTGCTGCCAATGTATCTGTGTATATTATCTTTCAGCTGACGGAGTCCAATTCCGAACAGAAAAATTGACAGAAGGGAAGGGTTAAGCACACCTCTGCTACCTATTCCTCACTCTAAGTTTTTAACCTCCTGCAGCTGCATTTCATTTTTTTAAAAAAATCAGGATATTACCACATGCATGTGCCAAATAATATTGTCTTTTGGATTCCGTCCAATCCTATGAAATTTTCTTCCAAATAAGTCCCTTTTGGGCTGCAATCCTATACATGCTAATCTGGGAGTTAGTCCCATTGAACTCAGTGTGGATTACTTCCACCTAGGAATGCACTATACAATAGGACTTATTCCCAACTAAGCATTCCTAGAATTGTACCCACAGTATGATATGTTCTTATAGTGGTACATCATTAGGGTTGCGATACTTCAAAAACGCGGGACGCGGGTGGCGCTGTGGGTGTACCACAGAGCCTAGGACTTGCCAATCAGAAGGTCGGCGGTTCGAATCCCCGCGACAGGGTGAGCTCCCGTTGCTCGGTCCCTGCTCCTGCCAACCTAGCAATTCGAAAGCACGTCAAAGTGCAAGTAGATAAATAGGTACCGCTCTGGCAGGAAGGTAAACGGCCTTTCCGTGCGCTGCTCTGGTTCGCCAGAAGCGGCTTAGTCATGCTGGCCACATGACCCGGAAGCTGTACGCCGGCTCCCTCGGCCAATAAAGCGAGATGAGCGCCGCAACCCCAGAGTCGGCCACGACGGGATCTAATGGTCAGGGGTCCCTTTACCTTTACCTTTTTACTTCAAAAAGTAAAAACCAGAACACCCTGGGTTGTTGTTTTTAGGAGGACCCCAAGATTGGCAAGGAGAACCCCAGAGTTGTTGAACTTTTTTTATCAACAAAGCACCACCTTGCAGAAATCCACCCCACCTCCCGACATCAATTCTGCCTTATAAATTATCCACCTGAAATCTTTTAAACTTTTTTTATCCCTCCTGAGGCATTGGGAGATAAAGACCAACAAATATAAACACAGCAACGGATTGGGAGTAGGTGTGTTTTATGAAATGATTTGGTGAGTAGTTCGTCCACTGAAAAGATCAACGATTTGGGAGTTTTCTGTTGCTATGCTTTGCAGTGGAGCACCTTCATTCCTCATTCTAGCAAGCTGAAGCAAACCCAAACGAAAGGTATTTCCCTCCCCTTCTGTCTCCATGAGAGCAGGTGTTTGGCTCTGAGGGACTTGCGTCTTGATTGTTCTGTGTTGTGGTGGTGTGGAGTGTTAGTGCGTCCCCTAAAGCAAAGCACACAAACACAAATAGCACTTAGAATGCAGAACCTGTGAGACCCCCTGAAGTCAACTAAACTAGGTGTCCACCCTCTTGATCTGATTTATGACAACAGAGACAGAGTGGAGCAAGCTGAATTCAAGAATGGCTCAAAGGTGGAAAAGGCTTAGCGGAGATTTTACCAGGCCTAGCCTGAGGGGTGTTGTCTTTTTGATAGAACTGATTGGGTGGAAGAAGGAAGATCTTGACAGAGTGAACTGTCACGTAGGCAAGTGGAAGGCCCAGTGACCCTTGGCTCCAATTTTAAAAATCTGGGGGGCAAAGCGGGAGCAATACATGAAATTCTCCCTCTCCTCCTAGGCTCCTCCGCTGGTGGAAATGCAGATTAATCTCGCAATAGGCAGAATTAAAGTCTGTGTTTTTTATCTGCTTTTTCAAACTACACGATGGGTGGGCTATTAATATCTGTGAAATGTTTTAATCCACTCTTCAGGCAGGTCATATTTCTGTTATGGAATGTATGTAGGGGGCTGTTAATGCATGCTGCTGAGAAATCCACTTTGAGCCTGTGCAAGGGGAGCATTTAATTTACATTTAAAAAAACGCTTGTGCTTTATGGCATCTCCATGAAGCTGTAGGGAGATGTTTTCTGAACATTGCCGGTGATACACAACACTACTTCTCCTTTTCACCAACAAACTTTGGAGGTGCTGTGAAAATCCTGAATAAGTGTTTGGGTTTCTCTTCAGATACCTGAGTGCAAGCAAGCTTAAACTTGACCCTGATTGAATTGAGGTGTTGTGTTATGTTGGATGTGTAAGACATCTAATGCTGACATTATGCATCTATCCTGGTCCTGTATTAAAACAGCAAAAATTGGGGTTACTGTTATTGAGGAAATTGAAACTGTTATTGGAAATCTCTTACCAAATGACCCCCTCGTTCTTCTTTAGGTAAAGGTAAAGGGACCCCTGACCATTAGGTCCAGTGGCGGACGACTCTGGGGTTGCAGCACTCATCTTGTTTTACTGGCTGAGGGAGCCAGCGTACAGCTTCCGGGTCATGTGGCCAGCATGACTAAGCCACTTCTGGCGAGCCAGAGCAGCGCACGGAAACGCCATTTACCTTCCCGCCGGAGCAGTACCTATTTATCTACCTATTTATCACCCCGTCATGGGGATTAGAACCGCCGACCTTCTGATCAGCAAGCCCTAGGCTCTGTGGTTTAACCCACAGCACCACCTGCTTCTTTAGGGGTATATAATAAAAATAGTTCCAACATGTGATAGGGATATGATTTTTTTATTTGTTTATTAAGTGCTGCTTGGAATACTATTGCCTATAAATCACTGAACTTGAAAGACAGACTGGTGAAAGTTTGGAACACAGCTACTGTGGCATTTCCTTGCGCTCTGGCACTCATTATTGTGTCTCATTGCACCAGAAGCAGTTTAGTCATGCTGGCCACATAACTTGAGAAAGCTGTCTGTGGAGAAACGCCAGCTTCCTTGGCCTGAAAGCGGAGATGAGCGACACAGCCCATAGTCAAATTCAACTGGACTTAACTGTCCAGGGGTCCTTTACCTTTTTACCTGTTGTTGTTTTTAATTACTTTTAAAAGTTAATGACTCCTTAACTTGTTTCTCTCAAGTTTCCTATTTCTCTGAGCATAATTTGGCTTGAAGCAACCACTTGGCACCCACAGAAAGGGAAATGTACCCTTTGACCTCAGGAATCCAAGGCTCAGATTCTCTGGTTTCATGAGGTGTGTGAACCTTCGCACAACTTTGATTGTCAGTGCCCTGGAGAAGGAAGCTCTGCTTTCAGGGAACTTGGCAGGTGCAACCATCTTGCAAAGTTGTTCCCAGTCACCTTTCCTCTCCCTTAAACCCAACTATTCAACCATCAAGCAAGCCTTTGGGGAGTAATTTCCAGACACACAAAAGGCTGTGAGGAACTTGCCTTCTCCAAAAGGTCAACAGGCATCAAGTGTTTAACTCCAATTGGTGCTTTCTGAAACCCTTACTCAAAAGCTACGAAAATATCTGAAGACAATGAAACATAGCAATGGTTGGGAAAAACATTTCAATTGCACCGTACATTGCCAAGGGAGGGCAGGGAGTAGCTAATTTTCTTTTCTATTCAGGCCTAATCCTGCACAGATTACAGTGGCATGTGAGCAACTTCAATTCCAACTAATCAAATACACTGAAGAGTTTCATTTCCAACATCTGATATTGCCACAAAAGGCAAGAGGTTTCGGTCCAATGTCCTCTCCGACGGTATCCCATTTGTTTCAGTCATCTTCCTTCTTCTGACAAGTCAAAGAGAAATCTAAGCTTTAGTTAATCAGTTCATTGGGTTGCATTTAATTTACTACAATTATACCCTGCCTTTAGCCCAAGGAGGTCACTTTGGAGGAGCACCACAGGTGGTCTCACAGACCAAGCACAGACCAAGCTGAGACCTGCTTAGCAATGTAAGAGCATTTTTGCTGTTGGACCACATTCTATGACCAGAGAAAAGGATTGTAGCGATGGAAGGAAGCAAAAGACCATGCAGTCAAAAGTTGGCAAAGGACTGCCAACTTTTTTTGCTAGGAAGATCTCAGTCATTCCAGCTACTGCATATGTATCCAGAGCTGCAAACAGGGCAAAAAATAAATAAATCTCCTAGTCTGGCCAGTTTCTTGGTTTGTTCTTTTGGTAGGCAGTTGCCAGAACAACAAATATTCTTTAAAAACTATATGATTTAGATAAGGAGTAGGGAACAACCTAGCGGGATCCTTGCCTCCCCCAGCCCCTATGAGTCAATTTTAACAGGTGGGCTAGCTTGCTTATCTTTCAGTCACCTGGTGATGACTTTCAATCATCAGGGGATGACTTCAAAGGTGCTCTCCTGAGCATCTTTGAAGATGTGCGTGTTAAGGAAGCTTTGTCTAAGGTGGAGATGCAATTCAGATGCTGAAGATCCACCTCCTTTTGACACCTGTGTTTTTAGGACTCACCCTAGTTCTGTGATTGCAAGTTGTTTTATACTGGAGTCTTGCACTTCTTCCCCAAAGTCCTGCCCTGAGTACATCTCTTAGCATCATGGGCAAGTTGATTTGGCTTCTCTGCAAACCGTTTTTTTAAAGAAAGAAACTACTCTATGATAAAAGGATGATAAGCACATTAAAATATGTATTTGCCTTCATACCAAGCCAGACCATTGGATTCATCTAGCTCAGTACTGTCCACACTGACAGTGGCTCTCCTGGGTTCCAGACATGACATTCTCAGCCCCACCTCACAATGCCAGTGATTGACATTGGGACCTTCTGCATGCAAAGCAGATGCTCTTGTTGCTGAGCCACAGCCTTTCCCCAAAATGAATAATAATAACCAAGAAATGACTAGGGCTGGGCAATAACTGGTTTTCAATATTGCAATATATCACCAGATAAACATCGCAATATATTGATATATCAAAATAGATGAATTAAGGAAGGACTTACGCAGAGGCGAACAGGACAATGTCCAGGCAACTGCTACCACTTAAGGGTCTAAGACTGATAATTAATCACCTCATGGTCACTTTCAGCAGCAGGCAAGCCAAAATGCATTCAAATGAGACTTTTGGTTTGAGACTTGGCTACCAAATGTGGCATTCAGGACAATCCAAAGTATGGTGATGAGTCATAGTGAATACAAATAATCTGGGACTGACAGACTGCCAGCTGGCCTGCTAGGAGGCAGAAGCAGCAGCCTGGCAGCAGTAGAATCAACAACAGCAACGGCAGAAGCGGCAGCGGCAGCAGCCTGCCGAAGCCTTGCCATGGCAGTGAGCAGCAGCAGCAGAAGCTGTGGCAGCCTGCAAGGCGTTGCTGTGGTGGCAGCAGGAGTGGTGGCCTCCCAGGCCTTGCGGCAGTGGCAAAAGCCGCGATGGCCTGCAAGACCTTGACATGGTGGTTGCAGTAGTGGCGGCCTGTGAGCCCTTGCAGTGGCAGCAGGAGATGGTGACAGAAGCAGAGGTGGCCTGCAAGGCCTTGCTGAGGCAGGTTGCCACAGCTTTTGCCACCGCTTCCCACTACCGTCACATCTTGCCACCATGGCAAGGCCTCGCAAGCCCCACTGCCATGAGGCATCGCAGGCTGCCACTACTTTTGCTGCCATCTTGTCACCACCGCAAGGCCTTGCAGGGTGCGGCTACTGCCATCACCTCCTGTCACTGCCGCGAGTCCCCACAGGCCTCTGCTGCGAGGACTCACAGACCACCACTGCTTCTGCTGCCAAATCCTGTTGCCATGGCAAGGCCTCACAGGCCAGTGCCGTTACTGCTGCCATTCCCCCTCCCCTTCCACTGCAGGAAGTGGTAGCAGTAACAGCATTGCAACGTTTAGCTGGTGATATAATGAGGTTTAGCTGCTGGTAACATTGCAGTGTTTAGCTGGGAGTTATCGTGATGTTGAAAACCAGATATTGCCTAGCCCTTACACACATTGTGATCCGCGATATATTGCCAGCTACTATGAAACAATTATCACGATGTGAACTTCAAACCCGTCTTTTACAATGTATCAATATACAGTGTTACCTCTGGTTGCGAATGGGATCCGTTCCAGAGGCCTGTTCACAACATGAAAAGAACGCAACCCGCAGCGGTGTGTCTGCGCATGCGTGGGTTGTGATTTGCCACTTCTGTGCATGTGCGTGACATAATTTTGTACGTCTGCGCATGCGCGAGCAGCGAAACCCAGAAGTAACCCATTCTGGTACTTCCGGGTCGCCACAGGATGCAACCTGAAAAAAACGTAACATGAAGCAAACGTAACATGAGGTATGACTGTACCGCCAATCCCTAGCAATGCCTAATAACAACGCAGAATGGGAGCAGTTTGGCTATATTCATTAAGGCAGCTGTATTTGCTTACAATACACAGTTAACTCTCTCACACACCCTGCTCTCTTGCAGCAAACCAGTTTTCTATAAAACAAAACCAGGGAGTGGAAGAGAAGGCCATTGCTTGCAGCCCCGGAAAGCTTATGGCACAAGTAATGTGCTAAATGTAGCATTATTGGTCAGGTCATGCAGGCCAACACTGTACTCGTTTTCCCACAATCTCAGCTCATTAACATCTAGTTCCCCCATTGTGATGGGATTTTTTGGCTGAGTTCCACCAGAGAGAAAAAAAAAGAATGTTTATAATATGCAAACTTGACAGGATTTTTTTTTTTTTTTTAAAAGCTTTCCCAGTAATAGGTCTTGGAAATCGGATGAAAATATGAAGGTTTCATAAATTAAAAGTTGATCATCAGGCAGGGTGAGGGGCAGTTCTACAGACCTGATTTTAGGGTCTGT
Source organism: Podarcis gaigeae (assembly GCF_964106915.1). Taxonomy (NCBI): domain Eukaryota; kingdom Metazoa; phylum Chordata; class Lepidosauria; order Squamata; family Lacertidae; genus Podarcis; species Podarcis gaigeae. The sequence continues at coordinate 100,012,828 of NC_139680.1, forward strand.
TTAAGTAAATGAACATACTGTATTTGGGTTAGCTCAGCTCAAAGAAGAACATCAGAAAACATCTATGTTTGAACTTAATGTGGAAAGAAAGATAAATATGACTATATGTGAGAAATGTTAGACAACTCTCTAGTCCTCAGGATTATGGAACCAAACTTCTAAACGCGGCAGGCATTTGTTGCAAAGAGGCAAAATCAATAAGGATCAGCCTGTGCAAATATACTTATTTACTCTAATTCCCTTCCCACTTCACAGTTGTTATTCATCTGTACCATCCATACATGTAGGTTACTAATTTTATTTCATAGATGGGAGAAGAAACAGCAATTAGTTACAGAAAAAGAGAAGGGACCAGGATCAAGGCCCTACCTGGAAACTTTGCCCTCTGATCTCCACTATATTTTGGTGTGCTGTGATTTGAGGAAGTGCCCTAGGTCAGTGGTTGAGCATCCACTTTGCTAGGTTTAATCCCTAGCATCTCCCGATGGGGCTAACTCTCTCTGAAATTGTTAAGTTGTGGCTGAACATATCAGACGACACAGCGATTCTTCAAACAGCTCTTGTTTATTCAGAGGCCAGAACAGAACTGAACTGAAGGGTTCAGTCAGCCTGCTTATATAGAGCTCCAGTACAACGTAACTGTAACAATTTTCTAAAACTATCCAATCACTGAACGTCACTTTCGATCCCTTATTTGCATAACTATCTACAGTATCCCCCTGCTGGCCCAGGGTGAGAACTTCAGTACATAACAGAAATCTTGTAGAGTTACTGCCAGTTAGTATGGAGCTTGATGGACCAATGCTCTGACTCAGAACAAGGTTGATTCCCATGTTTCTGTAGAGATGGATGAGGGTATTTAAATGGAAAGACTCAAAATGACTTACTCTGGATTACTGGTACAACAAGGTATGAGGCACAGCCTTGGCAGAAAAGCTGAGTGACTCTGCCTAGCAAGAAGACAGATTTATTTTTATTTTGCTGCAGTCTGGTGAATACGATTGCCAGGTCAGGAACATCCAGACCCTGAGATTTCAGAACCCAACCCTGAGACCTAGATGCAGTCACTGATGATGTCACAGGGAATGGCCCCCAGTGATGTCGTTAAGCATGACACATTGAGCAATGGCCACAGTTGCTGAGAGCACATTGTTCAGATTTTAAAAACCCAATTAAATTAAAATAGAAACCTTACCTACTGGGGGTGTTCCTTAGATGAAGTAAGAGGACCCTTCCTTCTCATCTGCTTAGGAAGCCTGGTAAAGAAGGCGTTCTTACTCACCTGGAAATTCGAGCCTCTTCCCTGCCACCTGGGTAGGGAAAAGCAAACCTGGAGACTTCAGGTCATGGTAAGACATTCCCAAATTCTCCAGCTATGGCTTCCTTCCAATAAAGATGACTAGAGACTCTGGTTTCTTTGTAATATGTCTTTGTAATATGTTGTTTTATGGACCAACATATGTGCAGGCTGAACATTAGATGGGAGAACTTACAGCATTAATGCTCCAACAGATATGGCTCCCTCAGGGTTTTTATTATTTTATTTTGGGGGGTGGTAGCAAAGCCGTGGCACTGGATTCAGCATGGACAGCAAAACCAGGCCTCTCTCTTTCTAGCCTCAGTCCAAGGCAAGACTAGCTAGTCTTCTTCTTTCACACTTATCCCTAGCCAGAAAAGAAGTAGGAAACTGATTAAATGCTCTGCCAGAGCTGTCAAAGTTACTGCTGCAGCTTATTCCATTAGGCCGCTCTTGACCAAACCTCAGCCTTACAACCAAGAATCACAGGGCTATTTTTTCACAACAGTGCTGGATAGTTGGCCATGCATATTTCTAGGGTGGGCACACCTGTATATTTTCTGCCAAGTGGTAAAGAACATTCTATCACTCCTGCTTCTCCATATTTCTGATCAGGTGGCAAGAATCCCCTTAGCACTTGTTAAGACAATATGGACAATCAGCTTATCAGATGCTTTTATGAACTGTTGTAAGATAGCCCTTCTTAAATTATTGTATCTGGCCCACCAAGAGAAGAGCCAAGTCCTGCAAGTTTAGCGGCACAGTCAGTCTGGATCCACGGTAAAACCATTTGAAGGAGTCTTTGATCAAGCCAGGAAAGAAGTTTGTTGAAGGGGCAGCAGGAACTCTTCAGGATGACTCAAAGTGGGCTCAAGCAAAAATCCCATAAAGATGAGGCTGTGTGCTCCAGACCCAAAGAGACACATGAGATTTCACATCAACCTGTTCCCATGGACCCAAAACGGCAGAACAACTGTTGCTCTGGATGTGAGTCATTGTATACTAAGGAAGGTAAAATTCAATCCCCCAGAGAAGGCCACTAACCTTTGGCAGACACTCTGAAATTCAAGTTGGTCCCTTTCTATAACAACTCACACTAAAACAAATTTAGGATAAAAGGCGCAGAGGCTGTGTAATTACTTTGAGCATTTCAATGTCTGGAGCTTCCTGATTAGGACTAGGGGAGAGGGGTGGAGTGGGGACAAAGATCCATGCCAATGTATCTGCAATCATTGCCCTTAATTTAATATTAAACAACAGGCTTGTTAAGTAAAAGTCATTTTCATTATTCCTTGGTTGCTGGAGTCTAATTCGTTTAGGAGGAAAGACCAGGAAAGAGCACTTAAGTTGTAAAGCTGAAGAAAGCCGCTGTTTATGGTGAGTTTTCAATCTCCTTCCTTCAAAGCCCCATGCAATCAAACAACAATAGGGCCATTATGTCTAAAGCTGTCAGGATGTTCTTCTCAACCTCCCCGCCCCCACCCCTGCCCCGCAAATATAATTTGTCAACTGTTAGTTACTTCATACTGAAAATGCCAAAGCAGAAAAGAAAAAAAGCCCTTCAAGTATAGAGAGCTAGCACTTTTCAGATGCCAGAACTATGCATAATGGATGCATGAGGATTGGTGGGGCAGGGGTGGGGTGGGGAACTGGACTTAATGGTGGGCCTTACCTCTGACCTGACATATTTGTGTCCCATTGGACAGACCCCAAACATCAGGCTAGGGAACCTTTGACCTTACATTGTTGGACTGCAACTCCCATTAACTCTAGACAACATGACCAGTTGTCTGGGGTTTAATTATTATCAATGCTTTTTCATGAGGGGCACAGGGGTACGCGTACCCCTAAACATAATGGAAGGAGAAACTAATTTTAAAAAATATATAGTTTCTTCTCTAGCACAGTGAATCATCAGTTCCATTGCTAACCCCCCCCCCCATTGGTGGCCTATAAAATGTTAATTTTCTTGAGTCAAAATGAGAGTACCCTAAACATTTTTTAAGGGGGAAAAGCACTGATTATTATTATTTATTAAATTTGTATACCACCCTTCATCTGTAGATCTCAGGGCGGTTCACAACATAATAAAATATAAAAAAACCCCACAAGTACATCATTAAAATAAGAACAAAAACAGCTGAACCATCACTCCCTTTATATATCACAAAGATTCTAAATTTAAGTTTTGTCATATAATGGTTTTCAATACAGCCTTGTTTTGAATGGTGTAAAGCAGCCACTCAGATACTGAAGTACCCCAGGCAAGGTCCAGCCTAATACATTTTGTTGCCTGAAGCGAGGAGCAAGATGGCGCCCGCAGCTTTCCATGTACAGAAGCTGCTTGACCTGGCAACTGAATCTTATTACAATTCAGGGAGGGAATGAGAACATGTCCTTCCCTGTATCTGAGGGCCACAGGCTAGTTGTAGAAGTTCAGGACCAGTCACAGCGCATGCAGTGCTCTGTCCTTCAACTTATCTGGAGGGCCACAGGTTCCTTATATAGTATGCCCATTGGTTCTTCCATGCAAGCAGAGACTACCACTCCTTTGTCCACTGAAAAGGGCTCATAGCTTTGGCAGCTCCTTACATATTACTAGCCGTCAAGCCAGCTGGTCCTATGTTGCTCTGAGGTTCATAGTCGAAGGTAATGCTAAAGGCGCATTTAACATGCAGATTTTTATTTTTAATGCTGTTAGTGGTGGTTGGGGAAGGTGATCATTATTAGGATGGCAGCGAGAAAAACTGTCTAAGGACAAACGCCGGCTCCCCGGCTGGTAAAGCAAGATGAGCAGCGCAACCCCAGAGTCGTCTGCAACTGGACTTACCGTAACTGTCAGGGGTTCTTTACCTTTACCTTTTTAGGGGGAGAGGGAAAATTTCACCTCCCACACCGACCCACCCTCTGCTGCCGCCACTCACCAGCCCTGAGGGAAATTTGCAAGGGAGCAAAAGGTTATACAGCGGTACCTCTGGTTACGAACTTAATTCATTCTGGAAGTCCGTTCTTAACCTGAAACCATTCTTAACCTGAGGTACCACTTTAGCTAATGGGGCCTCCCACGGCCAGCGCACGATTTCTGTTCTCATCCTGGAGCAAAGTTCTTAACCTGAGGTAACTAACGATGTTTAAAAAATATTTAAAATCCAGTTTGGAGCTTTAAAAATCCACATCTTTTGCCCACTTTGGGTCCAAGAATGTCCTTAACAACATGAGAGTCCTGCATTGTGGGGGTTGGACTAGTTCCTAGCTGTCAACTTTTCCCTTTTCTTGCAAGGAATCCTATTCGGAATAAGGGAATGTCCCTTTTAAAAAGGGAAAAGTTGACAGCTATGGACTAGATGACCCTTGGAGTCTCTTCCAACTCGACTATTCTATCTGTTAAGAAGATGGAGTACAAGATCCATTGCCCCTCCTGTGGTTTCCATCATCATCAAATCTTTTATTGGCATCACATACAAACATACAAAGCAAATTGTGGTTTCCAGCAACTAGCAGTCCTTGATTATGACTCATTAATTCTAAGTGAATGGCAACCATTGTAGTCTCTCGCCAACCTATTAACATAACAATGGGCATTTTGCTGACAATGCTTACAAGATACAACTGTACTCAACAAACACATCCCTCCCTAGTAGGAGGAGGCATGCAAAAGTGTCCCTTTCACAGACTCTGATGAGTTTGCAGCTGTATAAGCCAGTTCTAACCACCCAGTAAGTATTCTTAAAGTTAGCATTTAATCTGCTTTAAGGCTATGAAAGGTAATTAATGAGATAGACAGGGAGGCATGGCTTAAATCTTTGCCTGACTAAACCCACTAAGCTGAAGAGGACACAAGTCTTGCCTGAGTATCCCTGCATTCGGAAACGTGACTTCTCCGTAGATTCTGTAGCAGTAAAGCCCCATTTTCCTCCACAGATTAATCTGGTGCGCTCGAACCAAACTGTTTAATGTTGTAGGAGACAGATTATTTGTACAGACCTGAGTGAGAGAGAGGAAAATAAGAATATAAATGATCATAATAATGAATGTGATACTTAACGGATAAGCTGTTTCAGGACACCAAATCCCTTGCTGATCTAATCGTACAGGTTGTTCTCTTTTTTTTGTTTTAAAAAATGGGGTTTGAGCTTTTTAAAGTTCTCCTCACAGGAGTGAAGGGACTGGAAACATCAGATGCATCATCTTTAACTTTCCACACACTGGACTCAGGGAAAGTAGCATTTCAAACAGGAGGCGAGTCCTAATGCAGCACCCTGTTTTCTCAGAGGGGCCAGCTAGATGCCTCCAGGAATCCAGCAGGCAGGGCTTGAAGCAAACATGATTTCCATGCCATTGTCTATCCAACAACCACAACCCACGACCATAACCTAAAAATAAGGATAAGCTCTGCTGTCGAATGCCTTCCGAGAGGTAACAATAGTTAATGGGATTCACTCTCAGAAGATGGCCATCAACTTCAGATGGCTTTGAAACCAGATTAGACAAATTCACAGCGGTAAAGGCTGTCAATGGCAATCTCCCTCCATATACCTGTTGGTGTGAGTCACAAGAGTGCTGTTGCACTAGGTTCTCCCAGAGGGGTTGGCCCATGTGAGAATCCTGGATCCTGTTCAGGGCTCTCCTTATGTTTTTAATATATTAGTAGTTGTGGCTGGCACAGTGGAAAACATTTGATCCTCCATCTACAATCTTTCCAGGGGTTTACTCCAGCAACAGATGATTTGTGCTCAGTCCCTGCTCCTGCCAACCTAGCAGTTCAAAAGCACGTCAAAGTGCAAGTAGATAAATAGGTACCGCTCCAGCGGGAAGGTAAGTGGCGTTTCCGTGTGCTGCTCTGGTTCGCCAGAAGCAGCTTAGTCATGCTGGCCACATGACCCAGAAGCTGTACGCCAGCTCCCTTGGCCAATAAAGCGAGATGAGCACTGAAACCCCAGAGTTGTCCGCGACTGGACCTAATGGTCAGGGGTCCCTTTACCTTTAAGCACATATAGCCTTCAATGTGTAAACTAACTGCTATGGGAAGCACTGAGCCTGAGGTCATATGAACATTTTATGTGCAGTGTTTGATCTGAGATGGTTCATTCACACTGCACATTCTGTCTTGATGATGATGATGATATTGATCACCATCATCATGTTGTTGTTGTTGTTCCTTCACCATAAGGTCCGAGGGCAGGTCACAACCATTTACATTTTAAAAGTGTAAAACAAATTACAACCCCACAAATAGGGTGTGTCCTAAAAGATCTCAAATACAGCCATCAAGTGAAGCACATGGAGGTGTGATCACTTTGTTGGAGAATGGTGTGGTTTTATTACATACGTTAATAAACAAGAGAACAACATCTCTCTCCCATTCCATTATATAAGACTGTGGAAATTGCCTAAGAAGAAGAAGAAGAGTTTGGATTTGATATCCCGCCTTTCACTCCCCTTTAGGAGTCTCAAAGTGGCTAACATTCTCCTTTCTCTTCCTCCCCCACAACAAACACTCTGTGAGGTGAGTGGGGCTGAGAGACTTCAGAGAAGTGTGACTGGCCCAAGGTCACCCAACAGCTGCATGTGGAGGAGCGGAGACGCGAACCCGGTTTCCCAGATTACAAGACTACCGCTCTTAACCACTACACCACACTGGCTCTAAGTGGGGAACACCCTCTAAACACCTTTTAAATGCCCTCCCTGCTACTCTTTCTCTCCAATCCAGGTCAAAAATTCTGTATTCAAAAATATCCACAACTAGAAATGATGCTCTGGGGCTGGCAGGAGGCTGGAGGATGCATGGGAAAGAAGTGGCCACTGCTGCGATACCATGCACATCAGCTGTTAAGTAGGGAGGCTGAGGGGCCTAAACCAAGCCCCACTATGTCTGCAGTCTTTTCTCCGCATTCACTGAAGTCCTTTTTGGGCTCCACGGAGGGTCTCCTCACAAGCCACGGGGACTCTCCAGCTCTTTCTCTGCATTTCCGGGTATGAATTAAATTATTTTCATGTACGCAGTCATGTGCAAGTTGATCGTGCATGATTGGGGGGGGGCGGTGTGCCTGTATTCCAAAGTATTATTTTCTCCAGCTGTGGAAGCAGAGCAGAGCCATCATGGCTAGTGAGAACAGCAGCTACCCCTTGTTTTTAAGATGAGTGGCACATAAGTTAACTACTTTCCCTTGTCCTTAGACACTGAAAAGGGTGGGGTGAACTAACAGGAAGATGTTTAAGCACTCCACAAGCAAATCAGGATGAGTGTCCATTGTCACATAACGGCCCTGGAAACATATCACAACGAAAGCTCAATATTAACTACTGCATAAGCTTTGTGCAAGGTGACTCAGGGTGAATGCCAAATAAAAATAAAAGTGTTTTTTTAAAAAAGAAAGAAAGAAAGAAAAATACTTGTTCTCTCATTATTCCATTTATTAGCTTTGTTGCCTTCCCATCATTAACTCAGCCCCAGCTAATCACCCTCTTTGTAAGTCCTTCATCTGGGGGAACAGTGCATTAATGATCAATGCAAAAGAAGGTGTTGGGAGTCAGCTATTTTCCCCCCCTTTCATCATTTATTACTTCCTCTTTTATGTTGCTTTAAGTGCAAAACTCCTCCATAAAGCCAGGAAGAATGCCCCTAATAACTGTACCAGCAAACATTTAACATTAAGTTGACAGGAACAATCCATTTTTAATAACAGCCTGCCTTGGTAACCTTGTATTCTGACCCAAGGTGAAAGGTGAAGATTATATCTCCTTCACCTTCTTCTGAATGCAGCTGCTCCGCACACAGGGATTTAATTGATGGGAGAGACCCAAGCTTTGTAACCCAAGCCCAGCCCCTGCCTGCAGCTCTGAAAACGTGCAATTCAAGGCTCAGTTTCAACTGATAGCTGGTCCCACTCAGCGGATGGCCTGGACAGGAGAATAAAGTCTTTGTCGTTATCTGTCCTCCATCAGGGTATACCTCCCCCCTTCCCTAATGCCTCTCGCATTCAGGGCAGCCTATAATAATGGCCTCACCACAAGAAACATGATGAAGTGAAACGTAACTGAATTGGGAGGGGGGCACACAGAGGAGATTAATCCACAGATAAACAAAGCTGGAGGAGCTGAGCAAAGATCCATCTTGTTTTAGCTGAATGGAATATTTGTTGTCATAGCATGTGTATATGCAAAGGTAGGTAGGTAGGTAGGTAGGTAGGTAGGTAGGTAGGTAGGTAAAGGTACCCCTGACCATTAGGTCCAGTCGTGACCGACTCTGGGGTTGCGGCACTCATCTCGCTTTATTGGCCGAGGGAGCCAGCGTACAACTTCCGGGTCATGTGGCCAGCATGACTAAGCCGCTTCTGGCGAACCAGAGCAGTGAACGCAAACACCGTTTACCTTCCCACTGGAGTGGTACCTATTTATCTACTTGCACTTTGACATGCTTTCGAACTGCTAGGTTGGCAGGAGCAGGTAGGTAGGTAGGTAGGCACAATTCCTAAACAAAGTAAGTTTTCCTCAGTGCTCCCCCTCCCCCAACACAGACACCCAGTTTCAGGACTCAAGCAATTCACCAGTTGCTCTTTTTCAGTTTTTACTCAGTTAGGATGTGGGATATTGGAGTTGTGCAGTAAAGGTAAAGGGACCCCTGACCATTAGGTCCAGTCATGACTGACTCTGGGGTTGTGGCGCTCATCTCGCTTTATTGGCCGAGGGAGCCGGTGTACAGCTTCCGGGTCATGTGGCCAGCATGACAAAGCCGCTTCTAGTGAACCAGAGCAGCGCACGGAAACGCCATTTACCTTCCCGCCAGAGCGGTACCTATTTATCTACTTGCACTTTGACATGCTTTCGAACTGCTAGGTTGGCAGGAGCAGGGACCGAGCAATGGGAGCTCACTCCGTCGCGGGGATTCGAACCACCGACCTTCTAATCGGCAAGTCCTAGGCTCTGTGGTTTAACCCACAGTGCCACCCGCGTCCCGGAGTTGTGCAGTACCAGAGCCATATTCCAGGTATCCTGCTTTGCTCCAAGTGTGGCCTTGTGACTAAAGGTGGGGATGCTGATGGCCGAAAGTTGGGTTTGGTTTGCCATTTTTTAGTCCAGAGCAGAGGCTAATGTTATTTCCAACTGGTCTGGCCCCTTTAGCCTTGCAGAATGATTTCCAGTCGGCCTGGAAACAATATTGGACTGCAAAGCTGCCATATTATGGATTTTCCATGTGTTACTTTATCCCTGTGGGATATGAATCCACCAGAGCAAAACTCAAGCAATGTATTGCAAAATGATCTTGGCTTAACCTCAGACAGCATGCTAATTGACAGAGCACTTCAGCCCTGTAAACCAGTGAACTATCTGTTCAAAAACATCACAGATGGCGTGTTCAAATGTTCCTCCATCAGCAGTTCTGGAGGGGAGGTTCTAAAAAAAAAATCCCTACTGTCAATGTAAATGTCACTGAGAATCAGAAGGCACAGACCTGATAATCAATGTTCTTATGTATTGTTCCTTTCCTCGTGGTATATGGAAGATTTTTACTGAACCCACCTTACAGAAATTTCCAGGACAAGTCAGATGCATTTTATTAATCTTTTTACTCCTTTCAGACCAGAAAGCATCCACCTTTTCCATGTTGGCTAAATATTGTGCTGTTGCAGGCAAAGCTTGCCCAGTACTTATTTTTATCAAATTGTGCTTTCTGTGCCTGGTGGTCTATAGTATGATGCAGATACTATAAAGTCCATTGTTATAGTTCTCTCATTTGGTTTTGTTTGCTATTATTTTATATATTTGTCAGTTTTTTTCTGAATACTAGCCATCGACCATGATAAAGAAATTGATTGACTGACATACAGGTATTACAATAGTTAAAGTATTACAACTATTTAATGAATAATGATTAACAAACAGAGACAGGCTCAACAGGTAAAAGCAGAAATCACCACCCGAAAATGTTATTTGCCCAACAGGGCAAAAGGCTACTGGAATAAAACAGTCTTCACCAAACAGCAAATGATAGCAAGGGAAGGGTCTGGCCAAACTTCCTGAGGCAAACCATTCCATTACCTGGGTGATAATGTGAACACATTTTGTTCACACACACCCCTTAAAATAAAGGTTTTTTAAAATATGATTCCCCCCAAATATATATATATATATGCATTGTATCCTTTTCTTAAAATGAAAAAACCTTATCACAGAATTTTGAGAAGAGTGTAATTTGATTGTAAAGTGTTTTCTGACTGGCATAGAGAAGTATGTGTGTTACAAATAAAGTTGGTTTGCTTTAAAACAAAGGCCAAAACAAAATTCTTCACCATTCCTAAGTGTCATCCCCACATGCACACATCCGAGGGCTGGACAACTATTTGTGGCATCTACAAATAGCTCAAGAAGAGTTATGGGGCTAAGACATTGCTGCAGGCAAAGCTGACTCCACATAGAAAAGTGTTGGAGACAAAGAATAAAGGTGACCCAAAAAATACTTTGCCCTTGCCATTTTTCTCATTGTCCCCATTTTGTTGTGGTTCCACACTTGTAATGGGAACTTCACCCACACAATGTGTTTTTTTAAAAAACTGAAAGGTAAAGTTACCTTTTGATCCAGAAATTTGATATGTGCTCAGTGGATATCAAACTGTTCATTTGTCTTTTTTTTTAAAAGGCCCCAGAAAATAAAACACAATGAAGATTGACTGCTTTATGAAGAAACCATGAAACGTTGGCATGAAACCACATCTCTATAAGAGGATTAACAGAATTCCTTTCTTTTAATCACTGACTAGATGCACTTACTACTTGCTCTCCTTGGCAGGCACTATTATTTTATCAGTATAAAAACCTCCTCAGGAAATCTGATGAAACCAACCCAGAAATGTATAAGCAATTCTCAAGATGCCAGAGCTTTCCTTCCACACGCCTGCCACAAAATGATGGAGCTGTCAAACTCTGTCTGCAGGGATATGTTGAATTACACAGCATAATTTCATGGAACAGGAACAAAAATACTCTGTGGCCAAGCTTAGACACTTACCTGTGCCTTGGACCCTGTCTTGATGGTCTTGAGAATGTGTCCAACACATCCTTTCCTACACCCAGCACAATGTAACATCTGACCCAACATGCAAGGCTCTTTTTTCTTGAGAAAGGATCGAGTCAATCAAAGCTGAGGTGGAGAACCTTTTTGCAACCTAAGGGCCACACTTCCTTCTGGGCAACCTCCTGAGGGCCATACGCAGTGGAGTTAGAGGCAACCAAGGACAGAGCTATGAACGTAAGTTTTATCTTTGTACTGTAGGCTAGTTTCTACAAACACATACCCATAGATGCTGGCTTCTAGGGGCCAATACATTTTGAACCCCGAATGGGTTTTTTAGGTGGCTGAGGTGTCAGGAGCTCGTCCTACACTCGATTAGGACCCTGGTAGAGACACATGCCTGACTGACATGTTTCCTCCCTCCTAGACGATCGTTCGAGAGCTTCAAAAGCTTTCTTCAGCCTGAACATCACAGAGACCGATGCCAACAGACATCAGCACACTTAGGGATCCACAGGGTCTTCGCAGCTTGCGTGACAAACCTCAGCAACTCAGCATTTTGGCTAATCTACTTTATTTACACATAAACACACACTGAGCACTGCAACATGGCTCCCTCTCTCTCTAGCATCAGACAGCAAAGAGAAAGAACAAAGGACAATCGTCCCACTTCATGGAAGACAAACACCCTGTCTCCATCACTTCCCACTCTGTGGAGTCAAAACATACACCGTCATGTGATAGACAACAATCCCATGACTGCAGTCATGGAGCAGGAATTCCCGCATTTTTCAGAGGGCAAACGTGGAGCCGGGTGCAGTGCAGCTCAGTGGTTGGCAGCTCCTGCTGCTGCCACCACCACTGGCTGTGGGTGGCTTCCCCCATCTTTCGCTTGTGTGGCAGACAGAGTGGGAGGATGGGGGTCACTGGCCGCTGGGACTCTGCTGCCACCGCAATCAGCTCCGCCCCGGCTCCATGTGACAGTGCATGTGTGACATCAGGATGTCATGTTGGGCGCCTGCAATGTTTTTGAGAAGTTGGCATACACTCCTCCCTATCCTCCAACCAAGGAAGCAAGAGGCATGATCAGAGTCCAAAGACATGGACCAGTTAGATGAAAACACTCCAGGTATGACAAAAGGGCCAGTTAGGGGTATGGCCTGGGGAGAGAGGGGGATGGCCTGGGGAGAGTCCAGGGGGCCAGATAGAAAGGCATGGAAGGCTGCATGTAGTCCAGGACCTGAGGCTCTCCACCTCAGCTGCACTTGCCCATTTTCACTTCCATTTAGCTTCCCCATACACACATCAAATGAACAGGTACAGGTGGGACTGCTGATAGGCTTCACAGCAACCTACATTCATTCATTCATTGGAAGAGAGACCCCACCACCACCATGTAGAACTCTGCATTTGGAGTGAGCTCTCACCCTCTGTAGTGTACATGCAGTGACCCTCCTCAGGCTTTAAAAATGATTACAGTGGTACCTTGGGTTACATACGCTTCAGGTTACATATGCTTCAGGTTACAGACTCACTAACCCAGAAATAGTGCTTCAGGTTAAGAACTTTGCTTCAGGATGAAAACAGAAATCGTGCTCCGGCAGTGTGGCAGCAGCAGGAGGCCCCATTAGCTAAAGTGGTGCTTCAGGTTAAGAACAGTTTCAGGTTAAGTACGGACCTCCGGAATGAATTAAGTATTTAACCCGAGGTACCACTGTATTCATAATGAGCATAGCATGCTCCTTTGCCCTCTCCATGCCTTCCTTTGAATGTCTGAAAAGGTTTGGAGATGCGTGGTGGAATCAAGCCATCTACCACTCCTCCGCCATGCAAGGTGGATCCCCAAACCAGGTGAGTTTATGAACCAGGACTTCTGCTCAGTCATTCTGAGGTTCCTTCACGGTTCTGACACCCTCCAGATTCAGTCGTTCAGCCAAAGCTCTATATGATCTCTCTGTGTGTGTTTTAGCATGTACTAAAAAAAAAAGAAAGAAAGACCTCTGTAACCTATCAAAGTTACCCAGTCAAACTCAAAGAGCTGCTTTTACATCATTACCACTACTGTCGGCGCTTTTTTCTGGGGGGGCGCAGGGGTACGCATACCCCTAAACATTTTGTGAATCTAAGTTTGGCCTCATTAAGGTGCAGTATTTCAATATGAGTAGGAAAATGAGAGTAGCCCTAAAAAAATTTTTTTAGAAAAAAAGCACTGACTACAGTTCTAGCCTACCTTTCCTCTAATGAATAATAAAAAATTGTCCAGTAGCACCTTAGAGACCAACTATGTTTGTTCTGGGTATAAGCTTTCGTGTGCATGCACACTTCTTCAGATACACTGAAACAGAAGTCACCAGACCCTTATATATAGTGGGAGGGTGGGGTTGGTTTCCCCCCTCTAATGAGATCAAGGAGGCATAAATGGTTCATGCCATATCATCTTATCCTCACCACAATCCTACAATATAGTTTCAGAGGCGAAATGGGCAGTGAGCTTCATGGTTGAGTCGGGATTTGAACCTGGGTCTCCCAGGTCCTAATCCCACATTCCTAACAATTGCACCAAGCCGACTCTGGGTAGTCATGATGAAAATTGAAACAGGATTGTCAGACTTTTTTCTCTGGCTCTACCCATCATTGCCTTTGGCTCCGCCTACCACTAGCATGTAGCCTCAAGAGAATACACAACTTGCACCCCTAAGCTACAGTTATATTGGTAGGGTTAACAGAAAAAGGTGAGAAAAATCCTTATAGCAGGAATGTCCGGTTTCTGCCATAATGTTTTCATTCAGGGGGAAATGAGAGTGGGGAGGGCTGGGGGCTACAGCTAAAAGGAAGGCATTACCTTGAAAAAATCATGTAACAAAAACACATTTAAATCTCATAGTATAGCACTTTGCCTCGCTGAAGCTATTGTTTTCACCCAACTGTAGATGGAGGAGATAGGTTTATCCACAGGTCTATTCAGGAATCAACAGAAAGCACTCAGGGTCTTCCTGACACAGGTGTTTAACATCGACAGGTGCATTTACCTGTTAAACTGTGAACCTCTCGAATTACAATGAGTTACATGGTGTCAGGTCACATCTTTACAAAGGTGAAGAAGGCGAGTAAACAGAAGAGATGTACTGAGCATTCACAAAAGATCTGGGCCTTTAACATGAGAAGCTTCAAGAGGGGGATGAAGTACTGCAGAATTTTCAGGAATCCCCATTTGGAATAACAATCCTCTATTAAGGATATTGATGGTACTCCTTATCAATGTAGAAACTGGAGAGCACTGCTTATGGGCATCCCATAGGCATTTGTTTGGCCACTGTGAGAGAAGGAAGCTGGACTAGGTGGGCCTAAAGCCTGACCTAGCAAGGCTTTTCTTATGTTCTTGCTCTGGTAGGCCTACATATGCATGATATTGGACTGCCACTAGGTAAAGGTAAAGGTACCCCTGCCCGTACGGGCCAGTCTTGACAGACTCTGGGGTTGTGCGCCCATCTCACTCAAGAGGCCAGGGGCCAGCGCTGTCCAGAGACACTTCCGGGTCACGTGGCCAGCGTGACATCGCTGCTCTGGCCAGAGCCAGAGCCGCACACGGAAACGCCGTTTACCTTCCCGCTGGTAAGCGGTCCCTATTTATCTACTTGCACCCGGAGGTGCTTTCGAACTGCTAGGTTGGCAGGCGCTGGGACCGAGCAGCGGGAGCGCACCCCACCGCAGGGATTCGAACCGCCGACCTTTCGATCGGCAAGTCCTAGGCGCTGAGGCTTTAACCCACAGCGCCACCTGCTGTGGGCAGGACTGCCACTAGTGATAAGCAAATCCAGTTTCTCTGAGTTTCTCATTTTTCCAATCTTAAGTTCAGTTCTTGACATTTCCACATCCGTTTGAGCAGGGCTTTAAAAATAAAATAAAATAAAAAGTTCTTGTGGAAAAGTGTCAGCTTTATAGTGCAAATTTCACCTAATATACATGTTGGTATATAATTTTGCCTAACAGACAAAGGCCACTTTAATGATAAAGTACCATGAGAAGGGGATGTGGGTGGCGCTGTGGGTTAAACCACAGAGCCTAGGACTTGCCGATAAGAAGGTCGATGGTTCAAATCCCTGCGATAGGGTGAGCTCCCGTTGCTTGGTCCCTGCTCATGCCCACCTAGCAGTTCAAAAGCACGTCAAAGTGCAAGTAGATAAATAGGTACCGCTCTGGCGGGAAGGTAAACGGCGTTTCCGTGTGCTGCTCTGATTCGCCAGAAGTGGCTTAGTCATGCTGGCCACATGACCCGGAAGCTGTATGCCGGCTCCCTCGGCCAATAAAGCGAGATGAGCGCTGCAACCCCAGAGTCGGTCACGACTGGACCTAATGATCAGGGGTCCCTTTACCTTTACCAAGAGAAGGGAGAAACTTCAGTTGCCCTTCAGCAGGCGGCAGCAGGAGGCCCCATTAGCTAAAGTGGTGCTTCAGGTTAAGAACAGTTTCAGGTTAAGAACGGACCTCCGGAACAAATTAAGTACTTAACCCGAGGTACCACTGTATGCCACGTGTCTGTTGTTCTAACTCTGGTTTATAGCCACCATTTTAGCAGGACTCCCAAGCCTTTAATACCTTTCTGAGAGGGATAAATTAAGCTGCTGATATCCCTCAGTGCATCTCAAGCGGAATTTGAAATTCTAGGAGCATGGAAGTGCTCCTATAGTTAAGGTGAGTAGCAAAAAGATTCCGTCCTTGTAAACAAAATTCTGTCTTTTAATTTGTTTAAAACTGTATCTTTGTTAAAAGAAAATTTAAAAATGTGGATTGTTTTGATTTTTGACAGGGGCGAACAAGAAATCTTAATACTTAACACATCTGCCTGTTGCCTTGCAACTACTGTCAGAACCAAACACATTGCGTGTGTTCCCTCAAATGCTGTCGAAATTCTGAAATCAATGTCAAAAACTGATATCCAACATTCTGAGAAAATCCGCTGAATGCTCAATACCAGATTCCTAAAAAGGGAATCCTGAGGAGCAAACTCACTTCAGTTTGTGCCACTCGAAATTAAGGATGACTCCTCAGAAAGAGAATGAAGTTAATTGTAGACAATACAACACATGCAATACGTGCTGCTCATCAAACGTTGTCACAATGTTTAAGAAACAGTGTGTAATTCCATATGGCTACACTGCTTGCTGACAATTTCTTGGCCAGGGAGCTCTAATGATGATTGGAGCAGCCTGCCTCAACCGTCAGGAACAAATAACATGGGAGCAGATGCTGCAGCATGTCTGATATGCTGAGAAAATGAGCAGGTGGGATGAAGGTCCGATTGCCTCAGCCTGAAGACCAAAACGAATGAAAAGCAACTCCAGATAGCTTGACGTGTGTAAAGGGCAAGAGGCTATATACTGTTGACATCTCCGCCAGAAGGTCTGACTAGACTGAGTGACGTTACACAGCCATAGTTGCCATATTGCTCAAATAAACACGTCCTCATTAAAATACTGCTGGTTGTTTTGGGGTTTTGTTTTTTAGGGCAGAGGATGACTGATATGCACACCCAGGTCCACTGTTTAGTTTGGTACTGGAACAAGATAAACATTTGATGTAGTGTATGAGAGGCCTTATTTAGTGCTAAGCCAATAACACAACAGTTGCAGCTCTTTGGCTTGTCATAAGTGGCTATCCATTAAAATCCATACGATACCCTCCCTGCTCTACAAGGGTCACTTCCTCTTCCCTCTAAATAGAGGCCTAGGATGGGTCATCCTTGGGCAGTTTCCAGAGTCCAAGCATTCTGCCAGGGTCTACCAGCCTGATATCCCCCCATCTTAAAAACAAACACGCACACACACAAAACAGCTGGGTGTGGGAGCAGGCGTTATATTCTGCCATGATCCCACCTAGCACTCTGGAACTCTCTGGGAGATTCAAACAGCAATGCCTAGCCTACCAGAACTGGTCAGAACAACACTGAAACCTGCCCCTACTTCCACCATCAGATGCACCCACTAGGCCTCATCAAGGTAGGAAAGGATCTACCACGTCTCTTCTGCAACCCAACTTGGGGCATCCAGTTGCCAACGGTGCCAAAGCTCACACTGAAAAGTTGTTATTTGGTAACGTAAGAGAGGAGCTGGCTGTTGGCTTCCCTGTGGTAAGGAAAGAGGATCCTCTGATTAGGTATAAATATTTGCTGAAATCAAATGGATCTGGACTACCAGTAGACTTGGGGACTGTAACTCAATGGTAGAACACCTGCTTTGAATGCAGAAGTACCCAAGTTCATTCCCCTGCCATGTTTTGCTATCCATTTGCAGGCTTGCCATAAGCATCTGGCTGGCCACTTTAGGATTCTGGAGCAGATGGGCCTTTGACTCTTTTTATGTTCTTTGCTTCTCTAGGCAGGGCTGGGAACATTCCCTGCCCCCCAGCTGAGGAGACCAGCCATCAGTCCATGTCAACAATACTGAGCTGGATGGACCAATGTTCTGTTTCAGTATAAGGGGGCTTCCGATATTCCTATGAGCAATTGTGGGAGGGAAAGCTGCACTCTGCACTTCTTTTCAGGGCTGTAACGAAAGCGCATCGGCTAAAATATTTCAATGCTTTTGTGGGGTAGGGTTTACTTTCAGCTAGACCTGTGCCAAACACTCTGCCCTGATTACTCACAAGTTCTTCCCCTGCAAAAGAGGCCTCAACATTTCTGCCTTTTTCTTGGGGCACTTTGAAATTTCTGAAATTTCTGAAATTGCACTTTGATGTCTGTGGGACAGCCTCCCCAGGGGTCTGCACTTCCTGGTCTGAAAAAACCCCTGGGAGAAAGTTGCTTCATGACACTTTTCTGTTAGTTTAACTGAAGCACAAGAAGCCACAAAGGCTGGCTTCCAAGTGCCTGAGATGAGTGCAGTCACAGATATTTTTCTTCTTTCCTTTTTGAAAAGAGAAGTCCTTTTTCACATTTTTGCTGATTTCTTAAGAAGTAAAAACACTTTAAAACAAACAACTGCTGAACACATGGGAGGCAGGACCCCCCTTCCCAAACTTACAGGAAGGACAAGCTGGGGACGCCATTGTGTTTACAGGAAATGCAGGCGGTCAGAGTGCATATCTCTTGAGAGATACCTTCTCCTGGACTTTGATTGAATTGTGGGCACCTGGGAAGGCTGCACAGACCAGACAATGGTGAGATGATTTGTAGAATGAAAGACGAAATACCCTTTCTCAATGACCTCAAAAGTAAGGTAAGTGCAACAAAAACTCTGCACACAAGAATTTCAGTGATGTTTTCTCTCCCCTTTGATAACTTTTGAATGCGGTTTCTTTTCTTATAATTGGAGAATTGTCAGCAAAAAAAGGAAGGATAATTTTCCAGCACTTTGAACAAATTTCTCAAGGATTTATGCCAGCTTTTGCCTACAGACATTGTATGCAGTTGACAGAACCCTGTGCTTGTTTGTAGGCCACAAAAGGTGATTCGGGAGGGGCCAGCTTCTTTCAAAGTATACTTTGCTCCACTAGAAAGGAAAACAAAGGCAAACCATACTTTTAAACTAGTAGCTTAAATTGTTATTATGGTTACATCCAAACTGAAAGAAATCCAGTTATCCCTGTTGAGTTCTTTAAAAAAAGGGCAACATAATTATTATTGTCTTATTGCAACAAAACAGATAATTACGCCCTGCAATTCTGCCACTGGTAATTCTACATAATTTGTTCCAAATCTGCCTTTTGACACGTGTAAGAAAAGAGAAAAAGAGGGAGTTGTTTTCAGGGAACATCCTGGGAACCACTATAAAGTAAATAAATGCTGGTGAATTCCCTGTTCCATACACTTTTGAAATACAGGAAGTAGGCAATATGAAACCGTGTGTGTGTTCAGCAGCCAAAAAATAAAAAATAAACACTATAAAGTGCAGAGTTGAGGCTAGATCAATTTAAATGCTAAAAAAGAAAAAAGACGGCAAATGTTTTGCCTTCAGTGGTCACTACAGCAATGTTAATTCTGGGCTGAAACATGTGCCGTTCATTAATCGGACTTCACATGCATGCAAATTTCATAGGTGGCTGGATAAAGGAAAAGCAGAAGATCTCAAGAAAGATTTCACTAAAGTTAACTTCTTCTAAGAGTCTTTTGCCACAATCTGTGCACACTGGCATTTAACACAGAGGCATATCCTTATCTGCTGAGCTGCCTGGAAGAGTCTTCCAGCAAACAATGCCGAGCGACTCTGCCTGGAGCCACTTCGTTGCTGGGTTGGGTTTTCATCAGTATGCAGATGATACCCAGCTCTACCTCTTTCAAATCAGAACCAGTGAAGGCAGTGAAGGTCCTGTGTGAGTGTCTGGAGGCGGTTGGAGGATGGATGGCGGCTAACAGATTGAGGTTGAATCCTGACATGACAGAAGTACTGTTTTTGGGGGACAGGAGGCGGGCAGGTGTGGAAGACTCCGTGGTCCTGAATGGGGTAACTGTGCCCCTGAAGGACCAGGTGCACAGCCTGGGAGTCATTTTGGACTCACAGCTGTCCATGGAGGCACAGGTCAATTCTGTGTCCAGGGCAGCTGTTTACCAGCTCCACCTGGTATGCAGGCTGAGACCCTATCTGCCCACGGACTGTCTCGCCACTGTGGTGCATGCTCTAGTTATCTCCCACTTGGACTACTGCAATGCACTCTACGTGGGGCTACCTTTGAAGGTGACCCAGAAACTACAACTAATTCAGAATGCGGCAGCTAGACTGGTGACTGGGAGCGGCTGCCGAGACCACATAACACCAGTCCTGAAAGACCTACATTGGCTCCCAGTATGTTTCCAAGCACAATTCAAAGTGTTGGAGCTGACTTTTAAAGCCCTAAACGGCCTCGGTCCAGGATACCTGAAGGAGCGTCTCCACCCCCATCGTTCTGCCCTGAGGTCCAGTGCTGAGGGCCTTCTCATGGTTCCCTCACTGCAAAAAGCCAAGTTACAGGGAACCAGGAAGAGAGCCTTCTCGGTAGTGGCACCCGCCCTGTGGAACGCCCTCCCACCAGATGTCAAAGAGAACAATAACTAACAGACTTTTAGAAGATATCTGAAGGCAGCCCTCTTTAGGGAAGCTTTTAATGTTTGATGGACCACTGTATTTTAATACTTTATTGGAAGCCACCCAGAGTGGCTGGGGAAACCCAGCCAGATGTGTGGGATATAAACAATAAATTATTATTATTATTATTATTATTATTATTATTATTATTATTACATATGCAGCTGGATCAAGGCCAGAGATTTCAATGGGAGGGTTGGTTGTGTGTGTGCCCAGCCTTTCCCAACTGAGCCGATGTTTACAGCCAGATCCTATGCATATTGACTTGGGAGTACATCCCTTTGAACGGAATTAAACAACATCCCAAGTAACTGCTAAGAAGGTTACAGTCATAACCTGTGCCCCTTTTCATTTTTTATTCTCTTCAATTCTCAAAAATATCCATTGTAGCTCATTTTAGCATGCTCCCCATATTTCCATATTTTTCATTCATTGCACACCATTTTTATTTTGTTTTTGTCCATTTGACATGAGGAGGGAGCCACCATATTCAGATTTGGAGAATAGGGGATAGTGGCATTTAGTAGCTGTCAGAGCTGCCCCTAGGTCCCAGCTCACAGAGGACCAACGCCAGGCAGTCGTTATGTACAAAAGTCTTTATTGAAGTTCAGTTTCCATTTCAAAGCCGCAGCGCGCAGCTCTACGTCTTAAACCCTAGACCGGCGAAGCTCCGTCTGAATCTCCTCCCCTCTGACACCAGTTTAAGATCCTAGCCCTGCTCCACCTCTTCCTCTCCTCTCTCCTCCTCTGGGTCCTCCTGCCCACTGGGGCATTCACCATTCTGGACTCTTCTGACGCTGAGTCGCCTGACTCCTCCCCCTGCCTCCTGCGGGCTTTAGGACCTGGTTCCCAATCCTCGTTCTCTGCTGTCCCGCGCTCCTGTACATTTGAACTTGGCTCTCGCGCCAACCCCATGATCCTCCTCCTGACCGTTACACTGCTTCTATCACTGCTTCCTTCCTTCTGGAAGCTGGCTGGACGTGACCTCCCCTCCGTTGCCTGACTCTCCGATGTAGGCGTGGTCAACCCTGACTCATCTTCTCTCCCTGGTGGTGAATACGCTGGCCCCGATACCTGGGACTCCTCCCCCCCACTACGCTCTGGTGGGGAAGCTGGTCCTGATCTCCAACTGCTGCTCTGGGAGTCCCCGCTGGCCCCTTGTTTCTGGATTGTCGCCCTTGGGCCCCCCCTTGCCCTGGCCACCGGCGCCCCCTTCTGTGAATCTTCCGATTCGCTGGAGAGGCTCATGGAATCTCTCGGGCTACTGTCATCTTCTCCTACGCTGCCCTCGGATTGCTCCCCCTCGCTCTCCATCTCCTCCCTTCCCTGTGCTCCCGCTCTTGAGTCCCTGACAGTACCTGATACTTCCAAGGGGCCTTTCATGTCTTTCTATTATAGATGACTGTATTTTTCCTGTTTTCAGTATAGTTCTCTTGTGCAATACATTTATTCACGGTTAGTACAATACTAAGCAGGCAGAGCCATCCAGCATGACCAAAGGCCAAGGATGATGTGAGTTGAAGTTCACCTTTTAGTTATGGAGAACATTGTCAGGAATGTTCATTCTTGGAATTAGATTCAGTGTTCACTTTATGTGAATATAATTTTAGAAGCTCCATGACAGTTACTTAGCTGGGAAATATTTATGATGGTACTAGCAGTTCAGGTAATTCCAATCCCTTCTTCCCTCCCCCAAACACAACATTAGTAAACTCTTAAATACTCCCCAAAGATCTTCTCTTTTCTTGGCAGGGACATGAAACTCTCATTAGTGTCAGCAAGGGTCGTGGTCATATATCAGGAGCTGAAGAACTCTAAATAAATTAATTGGATTCCCCACATCACTCACCCTCTTCAGTGAATGGGGGCTATTCAGATTCATGCATGTTTTGTTTTCAAAGCTAAGGCACCCAGTGTCGTTTCATGGAAGATGTAGGGTGGATGGGCTACCAGCTTGGATGGTTTTAAAAGGCATTTTAACAAAGTTGTGGAGGATGAGCCTGTTGGTGGTTATTGTGCTGGGAAACACAAGTGGGCAGGAACTGTGATGTTTCTGGTTCCAGCAAACCATACTAAGGATGAGGAATAGTTTTATGGAAGAAGCTGTATTCAGCAGTGCTTCAAATACCCTCTGCTAGAACTGAAAATCAAAGCCTAAGGAACTCTTTGCTCTCTTACTTTTAAGGCTTGCCAGGTTCTGGGACATGGAGGGTCCGGAATGCTTTCTAATGACAACATGTCAGCTGGGTGTTGCTCCGGCTCTCCCACGATTTCCCAACTTTCCCCCTCATCTGCCTTTGAGCTGCTACCTCCCTCACCCCCCTGTTGTTAAATCTATACAGTGGTACCTCTGGTTGCGAATGGGATCCGTTCCAGAGGCCCATTCACAACATGAGCAGAACGCAACCCGAATCTGCGCGTGTGCGGGTCACGATTTGCCACTTCTGCGCATGCGCGTGATGTCATTTTGCTCGTCTGCACATGCGCAAGTGGCGAAACCCGGAAGTAACCCTTTCCAGTACTTCCGGGTCGCCGTGGGACACAACCTGAAAACGCCCAACCTGAAGCAAACGTAACGCAACCTGAAGCAAACAGTATGACTGTACTGTCCTTCTCTTCCTCCTCCCTGGAAGGGTCAGGATGGGGAGGCGGTCTCCACTGTTCCTCTTCTGCCCAGTCCCTGACACCAACATGGTTGATTCCACCCTGGCTTCATAGGCTGGATCAGTCCGGGACCTGATCCATGTCTTTGGTAAGAGCACCATACCTGCTGCATCTTTCACCCCCTTCGACCCATTCCTACTTGTCCCATCTCTACATTAGAATGTCTTCAGGTGCACCCCAAAAGCAATCTTGGTTGTACACATGGCCACAGTGAAACATTACTCCCATAAATAAAGAACATTTAATCATGGGCGTGATTGTGTCATGGCAATGACACAGTGCTTTATATATGCACACAAGAGCACTGGTCATGTAGGGAGCAATGGAAAGATGCAAATATATGGAAAGAATGGGAAGCTCAGATAAACCGCCCATGAAGTATTTCTGGGATTGATTTTGCAGATTCTCCTGGTTAATTCAGAATATGAGAGGAGTGAAGAGGGAAACAGAGGAACAATAAAGGAAGAGAATAGGAGATATTCTCTCACCCCCTCAAATAGATGTGGTCACTGTGGCGATCACACAGGGTCCCCGGATGCTTCACCGTCTATTGATCCCTGTGCCACCACTTTATTTCTCGCTGCCGCCACCTACGCCCTACCTGGTACAATACTGAGTCGAGTCAGGGCTAAATTGGAACATAAACTTCTGTTTATTTATTGCAGTTTAACAAGCACGTGGTTTCATAAATGGTATCGGTCAATTACAATCATGGGGTGCCTATCCAGACCTATAACTTCCGCTACTTGCTCTCACTCACTAAACCACCTCTCTGTTATTTACTTGTCTTCCTAGCTCCTAACTGTTCCTGACTCAGCTTATTTCGCCACACTAACTCAACCTCCCCACAGACTCTATCCCAATTCACTCCCACTCCAACCAACCACCCAACTCCCAACGAACTCCTCCTTTTGCTCCTCCCAGAGCTGGTTTTATAGTCCCTCTGGCTCCACCCCCCTGGGTCCTGATTGGGTAACCTGTTTAATTATTTCTCCTCCAGCACTCTCATATGTACGTCACAGTCACCAAGGCATTTATGCTGCCTGCAGTGGGGCCCCAGCACAAACAACTGTCCCTCCCTTTCTGCTAGCATTTGGGGGGCATGAGTGGCTGTGAGTTCCGGGGTGGGGGAAGCCAGGCAAGTCATCAAATCTGCTGAGCTCCCCTGGGTGTATAGGCCCTGGCAAATGCCCCAGTAGGCCAAGTGCAGATTCCAGGCCTGGTGTCCAAGGTACGAATAGAAGGCATGCTGAAGCTAAGCAGGCCCGGATCTGGTCACCATCTTTGGACCACTTGTACACCACCCTTAGTCCGTAATTTATTTATTTTTAAAGCAGGATATAAACCTAAGAGAATAAATAATTAAAACGCGTATTAAATTAACATATACAATCAGTGCAGATTTTTGCACATTCCCTAAGGCAACTGATTCGTGAAGACAGACTGGCAAAAACACAGGTACAAAGAAAGAGGGAGGGATATATATGTCTGAGAGAGAAAGAGAGAGAGATTTAAAGATGATTTTGGATGTCATATTGGAACCGAAACCCTCCTTGAACTGGCTGTGGAGCTCTTTTAATCTCAGCTACTTGAGCGTTTTTCTGACCCGCTAGAGCAAATAGCTTCTAAGGTTACCCGAGGATCGGATTTTGTTTTGTTTCTTTTAAGTGGGAGAGCATTACAGGTCTTCTCCATGGTACAGTGATCATTGTTCTGCACAATCGAGGTTCACTGCTGTGAAAGCTAAGCTCCTGTTTCAAATCTACTGTGGTCTGAGAAAGCCACCACTTTAATAATGCCCTGGCTGTGATGCTAGCAAAACATTATCAATTTAGGCCTTAAATTTTGAAGTACCAGGAGGCTATATTGACAGAGGAGGGGGGGAGTAGTCCTGTCTGTGATCTTATTTAAACAGTGAGCAACGGACTTGATGCCAAGGCCAGCTTCAGCTTTCAGGGGGTATGATCAACTCACCCGCCCAATGCAGCAACATCCTTTTCCTCTGCTGTTGCTGCCATTGGGGAGGCAGCAACACGAATGATTGGCTCCTCCAGCTTGACCAGCCATCATGGAGCTGAGTTTGGCTCTCATTCAAAAGTAGCAGTGCCTATTGGGATATTCCGTTCCATCTTAAGGGACAGGCATGATTGTTGTGTGTCACATGTCTGTTTACACTCCAGTACAGCTTGCTGGGAACATCCGTTTGTATATAGCTTTTGCTTATGCTGCTTGCTTGGACACAAAAGAGAGAAGACATGTTTTCCACTTGTCCTGATGTATGCTGAATAAACTGCTTGTAAATATTCTCAACACAGCCTCTCCCCGCCACTTCTGTTGCGCAGCGTTATTTACTCTGCTGAGTTGTGTGCTCTAGCTTCTGAAGGCGTCTGAAGCTAGGGTCACAGTTTCATGCTGATCCAAGGACTGGAGATCACCTGGCACACCGGCCAGTGGGCTGGGGTCAGCTGGGGGCCTGCCAATTGCCCCCGATTCCTTGGCTGCATTCCAACTGTGCTTCCCGCCCCCCACTATCTGAATATCATGTTTGACCTGGTTTATCTTTAGTTCAACCTCGAGAGTGCCTATCTCTCGAGTGTATATGAAAGTTTTTAATGCCTGATGTTTCATTATGCTTATATATTTCTTGAAGCTGCCCAGACTGGATGGGCAGGGTACAAATAAAAAAATCATCATCAACTGAGTGAGTTTAACATGGCCGGATAAACTTTATGCAAATATATGCAAATAATTTATTATATTCATGCAAATATGTGCAAATAATTTGATGAATTCATGCAAATATATGCAAAATATTTATAAGTTACTTATATCCAGGTTGATAGCCCAAGAGCAGTTTTCAAAACAGCTTACTCAAGATTTCCATAATATAATCACAGTCCATTGTATTATCAGGAGTAGAAATAGTTTGGTCCACCTGATAATGCCAGGAGCATTACCCAATTTAATCGTTCTGCTCCAGGGGCAGGGCATCTTCTATCACCTCAGGGAAGAACCATAATTTAGTGATCAAGCATCTGACTTAGGAGCAAGAGGTCCCAGCTTCAAAGAGATCTTCCTGAAATCATGGAGATTGGCTGCCAGTCATTGTAGACAGTAGAGGAGACTTAGAGGAGATGTGACAGCCATTTTCAAATATCTCACATGGAGGATAGAGCAAGCTTGTTTTCTCCTGCTCTGAAGGGTAGGACTCAAACCAATGGCTTCAATTTACAAGAAAGGAGATTCCGACTAAACATCAGGGAGAACTTTCTGATGGTAAGAGCTGTTCTCAGTGGAACGGTCTCCCTCGGGAAGTTGTGGACTCTCCTTCCATAGAGGTTTTTAAGCAGAGGTTACAGGGCCATCTGTCATGGATGCTTTAGTTGAGATTCCTCCATTGCAGGGGGTGTGACTAGATGTCCCTTGTGACTCCTTCCAACTCTACAGTTGACTCGGTATAAGGCAGCTTCCTACATTACTCCCCACATTTGTGGAACTCCCAACCAAGGAATATTAATGATTGATCCCATCTTTGTTAGTTTGATATGGCCCTTGAAGAGCTTTTCGTTATCTCAGACCAGTCTTCCCCAAACTGGTTCTTTCCAGATGTTTCAGACTCCAACTCCCATCAGCCCCAATGGTAAGGAAGGGTGTATGGCATTACTGGGATCTCAAAGAGGGAAATGACATCTGGGGAGATTTTCCAAAAGGCGGCACTTTGTCCTGGATCTTAGGCAAAAAAAAAATAGCCCAACAAGTCTTCCCCCCCCCAAAAAAAGCTCAACATCTTCTCTTTTTCAGGGCAACCCTAAAGGATCCAAAACATCTGGATAGCACCAAGCAACCATCAGT
Source organism: Podarcis gaigeae (assembly GCF_964106915.1). Classification (NCBI taxonomy): domain Eukaryota; kingdom Metazoa; phylum Chordata; class Lepidosauria; order Squamata; family Lacertidae; genus Podarcis; species Podarcis gaigeae. Next base: position 100,039,706 of record NC_139680.1, read on the forward strand.
TGAATCCTGGTGGGATTTTTTTCACTCTTGTGATACATATCTATTTTGTTTTTTTTAGCCTTTGTTGTTTTAATCATGTCACTGCTGCTGTGAGGATCGCCGCTTTATGAACTGCTGCTGTTTCAATGAATTGTTTTTCTCTATCAGATTTTTCTTTTCTTGGCTTGTTATTTTAACATTGATGCCCTGCAATTGTTATTTCTTCAATTTTTGTTTGTTGTTTTGGTTCTGCACCCTTTTATACATTGTGTGATGTTTAAATCCGCAAGCCCTTGTGCATTCAGGTTGCTGCTGTTTCTAAGAAGGTGGGATAGAATTTATTTTGCAATGGTCTTAATTGCTTCTATTGTTAGCCCTGAGAGTATGATGCTGCAGAGAGTATCGTGCAAGTGTGTAAACAGATAAAGATGCTCACTATTTTGTGTGAGGGATTCCAGTGCATAATGGAAATGGAGGGTTCTGAAATTAAAGTTTATTCAAGCGAACTTTCGCCCTGGTACAACAAAGCCGATTGTGGTTTTTTAAAAAAATAATAATACAGGCTTATTGCAGTTATAACAATGATGGGGCAATACACTGAAAAGCATGGGATGAATGAATGATTAGCAAGAAGATGCATGAACAGCCCACAAGCAAACAGAGATGACTGTTTACTGCCATATAACCTCCACCAGACCACATAATAGTCTAACCTCCCTGTCGGCTTTCTGCAAGGGTGAAAGTTCAATAAACAGGTTGTCCAGAGGACTCTAAATAAATGAAAATGAAAGGCACAGGGGCAGGCCAGCCTATTTCCTCCCCAGTTCAGCTGGCATCCTTGGTCCCTCTCTCCAAAGGTAACAGGAGAAGAGAGCCTTGGTGTTATTTCCATTTTAGCCCGCTAAATTGGGTTTCCCCTTTTTGAAATGCCCGCCTGCCCACAAAGCAACACAAATTCCACACAATGAGATAAGACACTGTGAAACCATTCAACAAGTCGCCGGGGTCCGTGTGCAATGGCAAAGTGTAGCTGAACAATGGCTTGCTAAACAGCAGCACAGTATTAATTGCTAATTATTTCACCAGCCTGTCTGAAATGCAACTCCCCTCCCCAGCCTCCTAAATCAATTTTTAATCCATTTAAACAGCCAAGGAATGCTCAATCACAAAACATGTAATTACAGGGGATTATATCACACCTCCAGCATTTTGGCAACGGGACTCGGTGGCAAAAGATAAAAAAAAGAAAAAGAAAGAAAGAAGGTAGCACCAGATTGTTTTATTCATGAATTTTTCTACTTAACAGCAAAATTGCTAGTTATCGCTACAATGCATTCTTTGTTCAGACTTTTGGCTCCCATTCTTCAGGTTTAGAAATAAGACTTTAAAGTAAACAGAGACGTACAAAAAGGACCCCCGCCCGTACCCTACTCATATCAGCACCATGATAGGGAAGCAAGTAAAGCTAATATTAATTCTAAAAAGGAATTGCAAACATTAGTAAAGTAAATTCCCCCAGGGTATGGCATGGTAGATAGCAATGCTACCTCTATTGCTATCATAGCATTTTTTTTCATGAATATGGTTTTTTGTTTTTTTAATGATGCGGTCTTTGCATAGAATTGAATGAGGTTTTTAAATATATTAAAGAATGAAACCAAGGGATGTAAGATTTATGGCTGATTTCTGCAACCTGTTACATTTTGGACTACAACTCCCATCAGCCCAGCCAGCAATCTAAAACACCTGGAGGTGATAAGTTTGGAGAAGGCTGATTTAGGGTGTGGAGGTGTCCTGGGGTAATTGTGTTTGGTATGGATCTCAACTTCCAAATTCATGGCCCCGCTTGAAATAGTGGGGTGCATGGGGTGTTGGGGGAGTAGTAGTACCTTTGGAGGGGGACATGTTGTGCTCCATCTGGGGTAGTTTGTCCACCTGTGGTCCCCACCCTGCACTTGGCTCTCACCTGTGGCTCCTAGAAGTTGTCAGCATGCAACAGCGGCTACAGCTTTGACTGGTCGACTAAACCAGGTGAGGTTAGGGACTAAGGGGCTTCCCCTGCATGCAAAGACAGACTCTGGTGGATTGAGCAGACAAGACCCATAGTGGTGTTGGGAATTCCATTCCTCCCGTGCTGCAGATGTGTGGGATTGTTACATGTCACATGTCTGTGTTTACATTCCAGCACTGATTGTTGGAGTCTTGTGAGCAGAAATTGAGATACAGTGGTACCTCGGGTTACAGACGCTTCAGGTTACAGACTCTGCTAACCCAGAAATAGTACCTCAGGTTAAGAACTTTGTTTCAGGATGAGAACAGAAATCGTGTGGCGGCAGTGGGAGGCCCCATTAGCTAAGGTACCTCAGGTTAAGAACAGTTTCAGGTTAAGAACGGACCTCCAGAACGAATTACCATAAGTTCTTAACCCGAGGTACCACTGTACACTCTTCCATTCTGTATAGCTATTGCTTTTGCAGTTCTCTCTCCAAGGAAGAAAGACAGAGAGAGAAGCCATGTTTTCTTTGTTCTGTTACATTCGATTTTGTGCACAATAATTTAGGCTTAGATGTTACACCTCAAGGTACAGCTTCCATTTGGACTCTGCTAGTCGTGTGCTCATGTCCTTGTATATGAAGAAAAAGAGTTTGGATTTGATATCCCGCTTTATCACTACCCGAAGGAGTCTCAAAGCAGCTAAAATTCTCCTTTCCCCTCCTCCCCCACAACAAACACTCTGTGAGGTGAGTGGGGCTGAGAGATTTCAGAGAAGTGTGACTAGCAGCTGCATGTGGAGGTGCGGAGACGCGAACCCGGTTCACCAGATTACAAGTCTACCACTCTTAACCACTACACCACACTGGCTCTGAGTCACATCAGCGTGACGGGACACCGGAGTGATGAATCCCGGGCGACGCTGCGTTGGGGTGGAAAGGCACCAGCCTCGGCGTTATCAACCAACAAGTGGGTCCAATTTTGTAGAGGGAAGTGAGGGACAGTTGGGGCTTGTCAACATGGGAAGGTAGCACATCTAGAAGAAGGAAAGCTCCTAAACCTTCACTGCCTTGCTGGATATCTTCAGGAGCAGAAAAGGCTAAAGAGTAAACCCTACACAAATCTGTAGTCCCTAAGACGGCTGGATGGCGCCTTGTACACCTCCTTCTAGCAACTCCTGCAGCCAAGCTGGTGCCAAATCTCCTGCTCTGCTTTCTTTGGACCACATCAGTGTGGCCCAGAAGGAGGCCTTGTCGTCTGGGAATCCCAGAACACACTGCCCAGGCTTGTGTCTGGAGGAGGTCACTTCAGTGCTGCTAATGCAGCAGTTTGACTCCTCCCCAAGGCGTACCCCATTGTCTCTCGAGACAGACAGATGCCAACAATTTGCAAGCAGTGAATTTGGGGGACACTTTTCAGGACAAAAAAGATGGGGGACTTCGTGTAAGAGGTTTGGACAGCATTATTTTTCAGATCTTTTAGGTGGGAATCTTCTTGGCAGTTGCTGTCTAGTGGCCACCATTCTCCCCCCCCCCAAAAAAAAAGTCTCTGGATGCAGGGAGAGTTGGGGTAAGAAAGAGCTCTCCAGCTGTGTTGGACAGCCACTCCCCCAGCTGGTGACACCCCAAAAGATACTTTTTAAAAAAAGAAGACTCACAGTTGCAGCCTACTCAAATGTTAACCTCCCTCAATCCCTTAGAAATGGTCCTCCTTTCCAAATTGCCTCCAGGTTTCCTTCCAATCCCCCCCCCCACCCGCATTCAAACCTTCTCTGTTGCTGCACCCAGATTTTGAACTCCCTAGCATCTAGTCCAGCAACCTGTTCTCACAGTGACCTGAAAGAGAATCACAAATTGGGAGAGCCCTGTGACACTCAGGTCCTCCTTCTCTGGTTCCTATAAGCATCCAGTTGGCCACTGTAAGAATAGGATGCTGGAAAACCCAGCAAGGCCCTATTTATGATCTTGTGCTTCCTTGACTTGAAGAAGAGTAAAAACACAGACTTTCTCTTTTCTTTTGTGGCATTTGAAATGCTGATTTTAGGTCTGGTTCCAGAAAACACTGGAAAGATTCTTGATCATATATGCCGTGCGGGAAAAGAAAAGGGGCCAAAGTGGTCAATAATTGGCATAAGAGATAGGAATTATTAAACACACATATACTTGTTTTTAAAAAGAATTGGTGCAGACAGATATCTTTGCAAGCCACAGAGTGACTTCCAGATTTATAACAGATAATATTATGTAATATATAGCTTTCCAGGCTGCTACAGGAACACTAATCAAATAAACCATATAGGCTCCATTCCTATATCCACTTACTTTGGAGTAAGCCACATTGAACTCAGTATGTCTTACTTCTTAGTAGACGTGTGCAGGATTGTGTTGTAAAACATACTTTTTGCCAATGAACAGTATCTCTGTGTGTGTATTCGAGCAAGAAAAAAGATGTTTTTCTTGGCTAATCGAGACTCTGCAGCTACTTATGTTTAGGGGAAATGATAATTTAATGCATTCATAGGAGTTGTAGCCTGGCCTTCTCCCTCATTCCGAGTTACAGGAAATGTTCTTACTGAATGGGATTCTGAATACCAAGGAGTCAAACTGAAAGGCAGATACTGAAATGTTGTGATCTGATTTATACAACCACAACCATGCAGAAGAGAACTACAACCCAAAAACTTGGTGCATGCAACTGCTTGATCTAGTTATATACACCAATACAGACTAACCCATTGCCTTTAAATAAAACTCATCAACTTGGGGATTCTTTAGCTGCGATTCCTGCATTCTGTGCATTCTGCTCAGTGAACATAGGAATATAGGAACATGCCTTGTACGGAGTCGGACCATTGGACGATCTAGTTCAACTTTGCCTACACTGACTGGCAGCAGCTCCCCAGGTTACAGGCAGGTAATCTTTTCCAACGCTACCTGGATTGAACCCAGGGCTTTCTGCATGCAAACAGGTGCTGTACCACTGAGCCATGGCCCTATGGTGCTTCTTCTCATGTACGGTGGTTATAGGATTGTATCTCAGTCTTGGAAACTGGTCCAATGAAAACTGCCATCCCCTAGCCTAATAGCACAACTCCCAGAGACACAGAAAGGCTCATGAGCGCCAAGACCTATCCTGGGCCCTCCAAGCTGAGGGACTAGAGAGCGATTGGCCATAACTGTGAGCGTCCAGTTGGATTTCCCACAATGCCGTGGGTGCTTGGCACTTCAAGGCATTGTGGGGAATAAATTGGCAGGGCTCAGTCTCCTTTGAAATGCTGTTACTACCACCTGCGCCAGGTAAGCCCAAAGGAGAGAGCATCAACATCAGAGGAGGGCACTGGGAAAAACTGTTTAATAAAATATTAATGTTAGGACTCAGCTACCTTATTATTTTTTTTAAAGTGTTTTAAATGTGTTATAACCCTGTGACACCAGATGGAGCTGTAGAGTTCTGTCTTAAGGCAACAGGTTTACAATGTGTTTTCCTGAAACAGGTTTGTTTGTTTTTTGCTGGTACTTCCCAGCTGGTGCCATTCAAAGCCAACCTAACTTTTACATGAATAAATGAAGAAAATGCAGGCTTCCTAGATAGAAAGAGGCGCAAGCCTGAGGTTAAGCCTGAAGAAAACTGACTTGCAATGTTCACATGCTTAACCCTATTGAAATCAGTGTGGCTTTCCTGAGTTCAGTCTTGGCTGGACCATGTTGTGTATTCTTCAAACCCAACCTCTGCAGCAAGCAGTTTCGTCTCATCAGTATTCACATCCATATATAAAGAATGAGAAATTCTCTCTTTTCTTTTTCTTCTTCTGACATCACTCATGTACCCAGGTGCTAAAGTCTCCCCTCCACCTGTTTTTGCAACTTACTGACATGCTCCTTTCATTCAGGAACATGAGCATGCTACCTACCTGCCACCTGATCCCTTATCACCCTTTGATGTCCTTCTGCCCTGCGCCCGAGGTCGAAGTCGACAGCGGACATGCCTTTGGTATGAATGATTTAAGGCAACAGGTGAAAGTCTTTACATGTGAATACTTACAACGGCCTTTCAAGGTCTCGGTATCAGTTACGATCATATTCCCCAAGTGGTCCCTTGCGTATTCCCAATTGTGTTGCTGTTTATACAACTTGCTGCCCTGCCACATTTCATGGATTTTTAATATTATTTTTAATGAATTGTGCACACAGATCCTCTGATTCTTGGCTGGGGGAGCATCTCTCAAGCAGTCATCCTTCATTAAGGGGAGCTGCCATTCACTGTTGAGACAACAGCAGATCACGGATGTAAGTTTCCTGTTAAGTTCTTTGAGTCCCACCTTCTCTCTGTGTCCACCGATTCTAAACTTCTGAGAGAGCCAGCCAAAAACGGCTGTAGTTTTGCTGATGCGGTATGTTTGAGAGTTTGGTGCTCTTTCTGGGTTTTTGCTTTTACAGCTTGGATTTTAACGATGCTTTAAGACCATTTTCGATTGCGTCTGAATTAAATTTTATGCGAGCAGCTCTGAAGGTTCATTTGAGGTCTGATAGGACAGGATATAAATGTAAAACATATAGCTCCCTTGCCCCTTTTATTCTCCTCTCCCTTTGTTTCCATTCTACCTTGACAGGTCTTACTTTTATGAGGTATAAAATAAGACAACCTGCCCCACCTTTGTGGTCTCTAGGTGATTTGAACTTCGGCTTCCATCATCCCTTACAACTGGCCATGCTGTCTGGGGCTGATGGGAATTAGGGCCCAAAACATCAGAAAAGCACCAATTTGGGGGAGACTGGCCTGGGGTTTAAAACAAAAAACAACACCTTCTTCTCTTGATGCTGAAAGGACATAAGAGGAGGGGCTAGGTAAGTCTCTCTGGGAAGGATGTAACCCAAAAAAGGTACCACAGGTGAACAGGCCAAGTGAGTCACCCACCTAACTTGGGATGCTCACAATGCTACTGCAGATACAGTACATGTGGGAAAAGATTTCATTACATTTCACTTTTAATTTGTATACCGCTCAGTGGCAGAGCTTCATGCTCCCGGCACCAGGGGGCGGGAGAGTAGGTGGGGGCGGGGCTGGAGCACCACCCATAGGGGCATGGCGCGCATCCCGGGGCATGGTCACCGCCCATAGGAGCATGGTGTGGCGCCCAGCGGCGGGGGGGGGGGGGCAGCTGCAATGGCACTGCGCCAGGAAGGTGCATTCCCCCCGCATGCCTCTTCCTCCGCCAGTGATACCACTTTTCTATATTACTATACACAAGTCAGTTTATAGCAACAAAACGCACAACAAAGAACCATACCTTATAAAACATAACTTTAAAACGGACCAACTGATATCGGATATCCAATAACCTATTGGAATACATTAGTACACAATAAATTTAACTCTCGAAACATCAGCAAATAATAATTAAACAGAAATTCACTCTTAACAATTACAATGAATAATTTCTGAATTATGCTCAGTAAAAATAACTTCAGGTTGGGGAAGGCTGAGGTAAGGCAGCATCACTAATCGGTCCAGTTTTTGTTGAAGGGGGTATCAACCTTTCAGTTAACTAAGACAAGGTTCTCCAACTATTTGTGATGACAGATGTTATCCAATCACATGAGCCAGAGGTCTCCAACCTTTTTCGGCCTTTAGGAACATTTGGATTTTTGAGTGAGTGGAATGGGCCTCATCCCCTCTGGCCATTTCTTTTCCCACTTCCCTGGATCAGCTGCCTCCTGGGAGGGGGAGGGAGAGGGAGAGAAAGTGCGCGTGTGCGCACACGCACACACACACACACACACACACATTTCCTCAGGGAATGGGGCAAAAGTTGAGTCCAGCATAATTAATCTGTGCCTTGAAAAGCACACAGAGCTGAAAACAGGAAGTGGGAAGAGTGCCACTCTTCCTACTTCCTCCTTCAGCTCTGTGTACTTTCATACCCTCCAACAGGGACGTCCCATTCCATAATGATAATTTTACTATTTATATCCCACACATCTCACTGGGTTGCCTCAGCCACTCTGAGTAGCTTCCAACGTATAAAAAAATTAACAAAACATTAAACATTTTTTTAAAAACCTTCCCTATACAGGATTGCCTTCAGACGGCTTCGAGGTTGGATACCCTCCAACATTTCTCCAATGAAAATAGGGACATCCTGTGACATTCTGAGACCAAATCAGAAAACGGGACAACATCTCTAAATCAAGGACGTCCCTGGAAAACAGGGACACTTGGGAGGGTCTGTACTTTTCAAGGGAGAAAAAGATAACCGCCCTCATCACCTTGTGACTAAGAGGGCAATAAATGTGAGGGGAGGCTGCACAGGCAGCAGGGGATGGCCTCAGGCATGCCACATTGATATTCCCAGACATTAGCAATGTCACAACTCTCAGCCAATGCCATGTAAATTAATGAGAGAACAACTAACACTCAACGTTACATATGCGAATGGCCGTGTTCTGTGGGAGAAGCTCAAAGAAATGCATGTTTTCAACAGTTTTCATGTCGCTCAATAAATTTGTCATTTCACAAACCAAGCATGTACTAGGGAGGTGCCAGCAATCATTTCCTAAAACTATCAGACAATATCTATAAGTTGAGCAGGTAGGTGCCTTTATTAGGAACGCCTTTTCTAAACAGCAGCAACACCAGGTATTTGAAGAGCACTCAGCAGCTGATTTCAAAGCACTACATTACCAGGAACTGGTCTTTCCTTTCTCGAGTTTTTCCTTTGGCATAGTATCATAGCAAGCTGCACAACTCAGCCTTTCAGAGAATCCTTTTTGAATTCCATCCTTATGCCCTGTAGCCTCCTCACATTCCTGTAAGGCAGTTTAATATTCATTTAATCATGCTAGAACACCACATGCGGCACTCTGCGATGGCTGTACAGACGCTAATTAAGCCGAGCTGTGCAAACAATCAAGCAATTTAAAATCAAAACAAATCCCCCTGTTTCATCCAAACAATTGATGGGGGCAAAATCAATGAAAACACTCTTGGCGCATGCAGAGTGCAGAAATCATCCCATGATATATTGATGCAATTACTATAATAAATGTCACATTTACAATCGCAAGTGGTCAGGAACCTCAAGCGCTGGAAAATAGTAAATTGCTGGGTAAGTGGAAGTATGTTTGGTATGTTCACATAACACTTTTTTCTCTTAAAAGTAATAGCATGGCAAATTTTAGTTTGGGACATCAGCTTTTAACTTTGGGAATCATTTGGGAGCAAAGCTTTTAATTACAGTGTTAACCTCTCTCCCAGAAGTGAGAGGTTTTGGTGATCTTACCCAGGCTCAAATTCCTTTAGAAGATAGCCAGTGAAAGTTTATTGGCATTTTTAAATATTGGTGTTTATTTAGAAATATACAGGTTGAGTATAGATGAAGACCCAACATTGAAGACTGGCAGCCAGCCCACAGTTTGGTGCTTTAATATCCAATATCCAGGACGGCAGCCAGTACACAGAGACTCTTGATGAGCCAGCTCATCTCTCTGGTCCCCACCTGCCTGCCTTTCTCAATCCGATAAAAATGCTTTTGGTTGGATCCAGAGTTCCTGGGGCTTAACCCCGCTCAGGAGATGCTCCTACAGGGGGTAGGCCATAGCTCAGTGGTAGAGCATCAATCCCTTGTATCTCCAAGTGGGGCAGGAAGAGACCTCTGCAATTCTAGGGAGGCACTGCCTGTCTGTGCAGATGTATCAGTGGTCTTACTCCCATCCTTTTCCATTAGTGAGTGACCCTGTTGGACCAAAAGACCTTCTGTGAATGCAAGGGCATCAGTAGGATTCTATCCAATATGTTTATCTGTGATGTGGTAGCTTGGACATCAGTGACTCGGTATTGTGCAATTTTAAAATTTCCATTCCCGTAGCAGGCATAATCAACAGGCAGATCGCGATCTACCGGTAGATCACAGGACGTCTGTGGTAAATCACTGGTAGATCACTGCCCCACCCCCAAAGCTCAACATTTTTGCTCTTCATTCTCCTACCTCTTCTCTAAAAAAAGCTCAACAACTTTGACCTGAACCCCCCAAAAGAGGGTAGATCACAGCCAGTCTTTAACTCTGTGAGTAGATCACAGTCTCTTGGAAGTTGGCCACCCTTGCCGTAGAGCATGAAACTCTAAATCTCAAGGTCATGGGTTCGAGCCCCAGTTTGAGCAAAAGATTCCTGCATTGCAGGGGATTGGACTCGATGATCCCTGTGGTCCCTTCCAACACTACAGTTCAATCATTCTATGTGCCCTTTGCAGACTTTCATTCGCACATTTGACAAATGCATCTGGGGGTGTTATTGCAGCTGCATGCTCCCCTCACAACCTATGTGTTCATGGAATGAGCATTGCCCTAATGAACATCTCAAAATAGCTCTGATTGTCATTCAGGGAGTAGCTATCCGTGAGGGGGCAGGATCAGACAAAATGAGATTTCAAGAAGTAATGTCTAGAATAACATTTTATTTTGACTACTCCCACTAAGGTTGGGATCCCCAAAGTTGTAGCTGTGGCTGCCATGGCACCCCAGATAACCCCCTGGTACCAGTTGAGACCCCTTGCACCTTCTTAATATTTTTGAGGAGTGGCCGCTCTATTTTATTTTATTTTATTTTACCTTGGTCAGTTTCTGGCTGGATGAAAAGAGAAGGGCAGGTCTCCAACCCAGCCCACCCTTTCCCATCCCATTCCCAGAATGCCTTTGGCCTGCATATAAGCCCAGAGACAGGAGAAGAAAACACCAGGGAGGGACAGTTTGAGGCATGGACTTTAGTCTTGCCCCTTCTTCAGAAAATAAATAAATAAATGGGGCCATTTTACTGCTACATTTTGGGGAAATTATGGGAGTGACCTGAGAGAAGTGATTCGGTGTGTGCTTATGTTTGTTTGGGGGGTGTTCTGTATGCATTTTTAGACTCTCTTTTTGCTTCCCCACCCTACCTCCCAGGTGTCTGTCTTTTCAGGGGGTGACTGCTCTTTGTGGTGTTTTTTATGGTGGGTAGCCTGACGTTTTTGTTTTACGGAGGTATATTGCCTATAGTGTTGTTGTTGCTGCATGTGTTTATGAGCATCCACTTCCACTTTCTGGTGCCCTCCAACATTCGGATTTCTAGATGTGCTCCAAGGGCCCAAAAGGTTAGGGACACCTGCAACATTGAAGGTGGCTTTTGCAGTAATTGCACAGTGAAGGCTCTGTTTGCCATCACTTAAGGAGTGTGTAACGTTTGCGTACTCCAAATCGGGATATACAATTTACTTTACCTTAAATATAGCGTTTTCACAGAAACCCTGCATTCTCTAGAAACTCTATCCATCTAAATTGCTGTATTTAGTGTGGCTAAATAAGTCCAGGCCAAATTTAGTGCCTGTCTACAAACAGTCCCTGCCAGCTGAATCGTAAGGGTCATTTTGGAAGGTAGTAATGACTAGTGGCACTTGTGCCATTTTATCTGGGAAACTAAATAGATTTTAGAAAACCCCTGGGAAACATTGAATATGAAGCTTTAGATGTGTCAGGAAAGTTGACTTTGGATTCATGCGGGACTTTTCCTTTCAGCAAGACTTAAACCTAGAGCATTCGTAGCAGGAAAACGATCCTGTCAACTTCTGTGAGACCTCTGAGCAGCGGAAGGCCCCATTTGCTAAAGTGGTACCTCAGGTTAAGAACAGTTTCAGGTTAAGAACGGACCTCCAGAACGAATTACCGTAAGTTCTTAACCCGAGGTACATCTGTATATTTACAAGGAGGTGGAGACATGGGCTTCCTTAATGCTCCAGTGGGATTATATGGCATTCATGGACATTGGTTCCATTTTGCTTGAAACAAAATTGCTGCTGATCCTTTCAGAAAGCAAATGCAATTCACAAGGAAGCCGTAACAAGAAAAGAGCCATCTAGCATTATTGTTGACAGCTAGGCAGGTTGGGGGAGGGTGCTGGGGGTGGGGGGCAACAGGCGGTAAGGACACACAAACCAATAACTCAGCTTAATGGTATTTGCAAAACCTGGGCCAAACAGCAAACATTGCTTTTGACAGCCTCTTGGTTCTGTATTGTTCCAAAGCCTGGTACCTTGGTTACGAAATACCTCCAACTCCCCCCCCCCCCCAAATGATCAAAAAGGCTTACTGGATGCGGAGAAAGAGAAACAATGGGTAACTAATGAGGAGAGGGGTACTTAGTAAGTTCTGTGGAAAGAAAATGGCTCCATGGCAGCTTTATTCATTCAGACAAATGCTTACAGGTCCCCTGCCAAAATGGATTCCCGAGACTACAAGAGAAACAACTAAGGCACATTGGTTTCTGTTATCTCTGTTTGGACATTTGTCTGTCTTCACCAGATCTTTGAAAGCTTGTTTACAAGGAAGACAGGTTGCCCCAAAGCAGAAGGGATGAATCTGTTGACGGATAGGATGCAGTCTGGGTTTTTTTTTTTTTTCCTTTTTTTAATTGGAAGCTGATGTTCACTGGAATGAGCCTGTAAGGTTTGCTGTGGAACAATACGACCTACCACCAGCGGCTTATATTTCAGCAGGGTTAAAGCAAGAGGTCTTTGAAACTTGGAGTGGCGTGGAATTCTTCATTTTAATGCAGAGATTGCATCTGATTAGATACATTTTTTTAATTCTTATTTTTAAAGGTTCCTTGTCCTAGCAAACTGAATTCTGATAGGCTTTTGGGAGGGGGTTGTTTTTGTTTTATTCCCTTTGCAAAAGAATGCTTTTCAAATGCAATCATACAGAATATGTCTACTGAGACCAATGAATATTAGTCACAGTTAAGACAGCAACCATTGCAAATTCTATAGGAAATGAACGCTATTTTGTCATGGCAGGATTTTTTTTTTTATGCTAGTCCAGATAAATAAATAAATAAATAAAACCCCAATTTCCTCTGTCTTTATTTAAAACTTCAACCAGATACAAAACTCAGGAAAGAATAAATATAATGCCTACATTTATGCTCAGTATAAAGGTAAAGGGACCCCTGACTGTTAGGTCCAGTCGCAGAAAACTCTGGGGTTTCAGTGCTCATCTCGCTTTACTGGCGAAGGGAGCCGGCGTTTGTCCACCGACAGCTTCTGGGTCATGTGGCCAGCATGACTAAGCCGCTTCTGGTGAACCAGAGCAGTGCACGGAAACACCGTTTACCTTCCCGCCTATTTATCTACTTACACTTTGACGTGCTTTCGAACTGCTAGGTTGGCAGGAGCAGGGACCGAGCAACAGGAGCTCACCCCGTCGCGGGGATTCAAACTGCCGACCCTCTGATTGGCAAGTCCCAGGCTCTGTGGTATAGCATGTTTAATAATAATAATAAATGAACCAGCAAAATCTACAAACTGCTTGCCAGGGTGCTATGGATACAACGCTTGCTTGGCACTATATGGCCTCGGTAGGCTTTGAAAATATTCATCCAAAGGAAACACAAAGGTGGCTCAGACTAAATGGGTTGGATTCAGACTTATTTATACTTAGAGTAGACCCACTGATTAGTGTATTTCAACCAGTTTAATCTGGATCCAAACCTATCGACTTAGATGTCAAGAACCAATAAATAAGGTAAAAAGGGGACACCTGACCATTAGGTCCAGTCATGACCGACTCTGGGGTTGCGGCGCTCAACTCACTTTATTGGCTAAGGGAGCCTGCGTACAGCTTCCGGGTCATGTGGCCAGCATGACTAAGCCACTTCTGGCGAACCGGAGCAGCACACGGAAACGCCGCTTACCTTCCCACCGGAGCAGTACCTATTTGTCTACTTGCACTTTGACGTGCTTTTGAACTGGTAGGTTGGCAGGAGCAGGGACCAAGCAACGTTGTGGGGATTCGAACCGCTGACCTTCTGATCGGCAAGTCCTAGGCTCTGTGGTTTAACCCATAGCACCACTCGCATCCCGAACCAATAAATACATGGTGGTAAATAAACCACTGAGCCTCTTGGGCTTGCCAATCAGAAGGTCAACAGTTCAAATCCCCATGACGGGGTGAGCTCCCATTGCTCAGTCCCAGCTCCTGCCAACCTAGCAGTTCTAAAGCACACACAAAAAAAGTGCAAGTAGATAAATAGGTTCTGCTCCGGCGTGAAGGTAAACAGCGTTTCTGTGCACTGCTCTGGTTTCGGTGTTCCGTTGCGCCAGAAGCGGCTTAGTCATGCTGACCACATAACCCAGAAAAACTGTCTGTGGACAAACACCGGCTCCCTTAGCCTGTAAAGTGAGATGAGCGCTGCAACCCCAGAGTCGTAAGTGACTGGACTTAATTGTCAGGGGTCCTTTACCTTTTTAAAAAATAAATTCCATAACTATTTCCTAACTAGCCCAAAACAATATTGGGTTGTATTCCTTTAAGTTTTATTGAGAGTGGATGAAATATACTCAGAGTCGCAAAGTGATTTCATGCTCTTTATTCAGCTCATAGTGGGGAGGAGGAATGAATGAAAGTCCCCTCAAAGTATCTGCTTTATATACATTATTTACACAATGGGCTGCACATGATTGGCTAATTCCGGAATTCTACTGTAAGCCAATCAGGTTGTGGATTCACTTCTATCTGGAGCATGATTGGGTGGTTCCTGCTAACCAATCATACTGCTGCATTGTTCTAGGACCAATCAGACTGCTGCATTCTGAATCCTATTGTTCTAGGACCAATCAGACTGCTGCCTTTTGGAGCCTATTGTTCTAGGACCAATCAGACTGCTGCAGTTTAGATCCTATTCAACTCAGTACATAACACCCCTCCCCTCTAAGTTCCAGTCCTGCCCGGGAGGTCGCATTCATAGTCCTGAAGGTACGCCGGCGGCCTACGTGTGCGCTGCGGCCTGGGGTGTTCCCTGGTCCGGGGTTCAGGTTCTGGCTCGTGTTCCAAGGATGCTGGCTGTGATGGGGCTGTTTGGTCTGGCGCAACCGGCTCTCTCAGTTGTGGTTCTGGCTCCGGTGTCCTTTCGGCCTCACGGGTCCTCTCTGTATTTACTGATTCTGCCTCTCCTGCTTGCCCCTGCTGCTCTATGGGCCTCACTGCCCCACTGTTCCCTTGGGACTCCTCTGACCTGTCCTCCTCCTCCTGGTTTTCTCCCGGGAATCGTCGCCGTATCTGGTCGCAGTGGCGGCGCCAGCATTGCCCCCCATCTATTAGCACCTCGTACGACACGGGGCCAGTGACCCTGGTGACTGTGGCAGGTACCCATGCCGGGCCTGCCCCAAAATTCTTTGCGTACACTGGGTCCTGGGCATCGAAGGTCCGGGGGTTCCTGCCTTCCCCCACCACTACCTCCTCCTGAGCTCTATCGGGGTGAAGGCGGTCCAATCTGATTGCAAGGCGCCGACCCATTAGTAGTTCAGCGGGGCTCCGGCCAGTCGTTGAGCAGGGGGTGCTGTGCTGTGCTAGAAGGAATGTGGCAAGGCGGTACTCCCAATCCCCTTGCGTCATGCGGCGAAGGGTGTCCTTGGTGGTCCGCACCATGCGTTCTGCTTGGCCATTGGTGGCCGGGTTTAATGGCGCCGAACGGATGTGGCGGATGGCGTTCTGCACTGTGAAGGTTTGAAATTCTCCTGACGTAAATGCAGTCCCATTGTCTGAGATGAGAGTGTCAGGGAGCCCGTGGGTTGCAAACAGCCTGCGTAGTACCCGGATGGCTGCGGACGTAGAAGTGGACGGTACCAGTGCGACTTCCAGCCATTTGGTGTAGGAGTCCACCACTATGAAGAATGTTTTCCCCTGAAAGGGGCCAGCGAAGTCCACATGCAGGCGTGACCATGGTGATCGGGCGGACTCCCAGGACTGGACTGGGGCCCTTGGGGGATCTGGGCGGGATTCTTGGCAGGCCTGGCAGTGTTTGACCCAGGCCTCTATCTCTCCGTCGATCCCTGGCCACCACACATAACTCCTGGCAAGGGCCTTCATTCTTACTACCCCTGGGTGTGTCTCGTGTAGGGCTGTGAGGACCCTTTTGCGGAGGGGCTGGGGAACAATGACCCTGCTTCCCCATAACAGGCACCCCTTGTGGGCTGACAGTTCATGTTTGCGGGTTGTGTAGCCGGCAAATTCAGGTCCGGGGCTGCTGCTGGGCCATCCCCTCCACACCCAGTCCAGGACCCGGGAGATGGCCCTATCTTTCTTGGAATGGTGTGCAACTTCTTGTGCCTGAATGGGGCGGTCGGGAAGCAGCTCCAGGCTCATAACCTCTTGTGCAGGTGCTGGGTCGGGGCCTGTTTCCGGTAGTGGTAGCCTGCTGAGGGCGTCTGCATGGCCCATCGCCTTTCCAGGGCGGTGAATCAGTGCATACTGGTAGCTGGCAAGGAAAATTGACCACCTGAGGACGCGAGGAGACAGCACTTGGGGGTCTGCTTTTGGGGGGCAAACAAGCCAAGCAACGGCTTGTGGTCAGTCACCACGGTTAAGGGCCGCCCGTACAAGAAATCATGGAATTTTTTTACTCCCTTCACGATTGCCAGTAGTTCCGCTACTGTCGATTTGCGAGTAGTTCCGCTCGGTTTCGTTGAGTGTCTGGGAAAAGTATGCCACCGGTACCTCTCTTCCATCCGGGAGTTGGTGTCCCAGGACAGCGCCAATGCCATAGGGCGAGGCGTCGCATGCTAGCACCAGCAGCAGCCTCTCGTCGAAGTGTGCCAAGACCGAGTTTGAGACAAGCAAGTCCTTGACTGCCTGGAATGCGGCCTCCTGGCGCTGGCCCCACACCCAAGGGGCCCGCTTGTCCAGGAGTCTGTGTAGGGGCTCCACTACCGCCGCCTTGTGGGGAAGGAAAGAATGGTAAAAGTTCAATAGTCCCAAGAAGGCCTGAAGTTCAGTCTTGTTCTTGGGCGCTGGGGCATCACAAATGGCCCGTACCTTGTCCCCAGTCGGGTGGACCCCTTCTGCATCCACCATAAATCCCAGAAAGTCCACTTGAGGCACTCCTAGTAGACATTTTTCCCGCTTCACCTTGAGCCCCGCCATCTGGAAACGGTGCAGAACGGTGCGGAGGCGGTCCTCAAACTCCTCTGGTGTGGGCCCGGCAATCAACACATCATCGAAGAAGGGGGTGACACCAGGAATCCCTTTAAGGTGAGAGTCCATTAGATTCTGGAATATGCCTGGTGCCACGCTGACACCGAATTGCAGCCGCTTTACCCTGAACGCTCCTCTGTGCGTCACAATCGTCTGTGCCTCTGCTGTGGCCTCATCTACTGGCAGCTGTTGATATGCTTGGGCCAAGTCCAGCTTGCCAAAAATTTTCGACCCAGCCAGGGTGGCAAGGACATGGCTGACCACTGCCACTGGGTATGCATGGGCCGTGAGGGCTTTGTTTATTGTACATTTGTAGTCTGCGCAGATTCGGACCGAACCATTAGGCTTGACGGGTGTGACGATTGGGGTTTCCCAGGGGGCATTAGGCACCGACCGGCTCCAGCACTCCTTGCTTCACGAGTCGGTCCAATTCCTCATCTATACGGCGTTTCAGGGCGAACGGGACCCGGCGGGCCTTGAGCCTGACCGGTCGTACTGCGGGGTCAAGCTGTAGAGCAATGGGGGGGGCCCATATACTGTCCCAATTTCCCATCGAAAACCCCCGGAAATTCCTTGCATATGGCGTCCACGTCCACTTGTAAGCTCATGTGGTTCACCCCGGTGATGGCTAGCCCCATTGGTCCAAACCATGCCAATCCCAGTAAGCTAATGTAGGGGCCCTTGACCACAAGTAAGTCCAGTTGCCGCGTCCGCCCTCGGTATTGCACCCGGAAGGTCCCCACTCCCATTGTGGGGACCTTACGTTTCTGGAAGTCCTGGAGGGTGAATGGGGCCGGCCTGAGTTTGGGACCCCCAGTAGGACACAGTTTCCTTAAGGTCCTTGCCGAGATTATGGATAGAGTTGAACCCGTGTCAAGCTCCATGTGGCATGGGGCCCCCTCTATCTGTACCTCTACATAAATTTTATCTACGTTGGGGTGGGGCAACTGGTATACCTGGAAGTCCGTGAGCTCCGTTGAGTTGCCTTGGTGCGTTGGGCCCCGGGACCTGGGGTTCTTGGATTGGTCATTTGATGCCTGGCATCGGATGGGCCGAGCCCGACACACCCGGGCGATGTGTCCCAATTTTCTGCACTGCCTGAACTCTGCGTTGCGGAAACGGCAGATCCTCCTCTCGTGACTTTCTCCACAGCTTGCGCAGTTCCCTCCTTCTCGTCGAGGCAGCTGTGGTATGTGGGCTGCTTGAGTGCGCTGCTGTATTCGGTGTACCTCCTTCCTGTCGGATCCTGAGTCGTCGGTGAGGTCTTCATGGTGGACCCTCGGTTGAGGCGGCTGGCTCGGCCGTGCCTCTTGCGTCGACCTCTCGGCAGCTTCCGTTGCCAGGGCCTCCTCCAGAGCGACCTGGAACGTTAGGTTCTTCTTAGCATAGAGGCGTCGTTGCAGCTTCTCATCCTTCAGGCCACCGACGAGGCGGTCACGAAGCATGTTCTCCAGCTCTGAGAAGTTGCAGAACCGGGCAGCTTGGCGGAGAGAGGTCACAAACCCAGTTATGGTTTCCCCAGGGGCTTGCCAGTTTGCGTAGAAGGCATTTCGACGAGCCACCACTGAGGGCTGTGGCGAAAAGTGCCCCTTCAGCTGTTCCATTATTGTTTTGTATGGAACAGTAGCGACGTCTTCAGGTGCAAGGAGAGCCCGGGCGATTTCAAACGTCTCCTCTCCACAGACGCTGAAGAATATTGCCCTCTTCTTGGCGTCTTCTTCATCGGTGACCCCTTTGGCTTCTAGGAGGAAGGTGAAATGGGAGGCGTACGCTTCCCAGTCTCCTGTTGCTGGGTTGAACGGCGAGAAGCTGCTGTTGGTTGCCATTCTGAGTTCCTTGTGTCCCGGAGCTGAAGCCTGGATACACGGTGCGAGGCAGTGGTGCGGCAGGTGGCGGTGCTGTGGTGCTGTGTGTGGCAGTCAGCTCAGCGGGATCCCACCTTCGTCGCCAGTGAAATATACTCAGAGTCGCAAAGTGATTTCATGCTCTTTATTCAGCTCATAGTGGTGAGGAGGAATGAATGAAAGTCCCCTCAAAGTATCTGCTTTATATACATTATTTACACAATGGGCTGCACATGATTGGCTAATTCCGGAATTCTACTGTAAGCCAATCAGGTTGTGGATTCACTTCTATCTGGAGCATGATTGGGTGGTTCCTGCTAACCAATCATACTGCTGCATTGTTCTAGGACCAATCAGACTGCTGCATTCTGAATCCTATTGTTCTAGGACCAATCAGACTGCTGCCTTTTGGAGCCTATTGTTCTAGGACCAATCAGACTGCTGCAGTTTGGATCCTATTCAACTCAGTACATAACAGTGGACCTGCTGAAATGAATGAACTTAGGCTGCCATGGGCAATAAATTCAACGGGTCTACTCGGAGTATGACAAACATTGGCTGCAACCCATTATTCATTTCATTTGCAGTTGTGCGATTTGTAAAGCTGTCACCAGATTAAAATAAATAACTGATTAACTATATAAGCGTCAGTCAATGAGCCAATAAATTTTGCATAAATTCACATATGAGTTAAAATTATTATTCTTATTATTTATTGAATTTATATACCACCCTATTCTGGGGGGCCTCAGGGCGGTTCACAGAATAATAGCCCCAAAGCAAGAAACACCATACTTTAGACTTTAAAAAGAAATTAAATATAATCTCAGATCTTTCCACTCTCTTCCATCTCTCTCTGTTGGGACCCACAGCCTGGAACATAACTCTTTCATTCTCCCACAGGGCCCAATGTCCATGTCTTCACTGTCCTTCCTCTGCCTCCCACTTTCATTCCATTCTGCTCACCTTCCAGACACACCTACTGCCACTCCCATTCCTCACACGGGGTTCTGACTGAATGTTGTCAGTTCAACAGTGTGTGAACACACAAGGTTAAACACTCATGTCCTCCTCTTCTCACATGCTTGACATCAAAGAAGGCTTCCCATGATTTGATCCCAGCTTGTAATCCTGGTTTGTATGGAGCTGAAGTCAGTTTGTCAAAACGTTTCAAAGTCAGGGCGAAACTGTGCTTTATTAACAAACCAGGAAGTTTATTGGGCACATGAGAAAAGGAGGGAAGGAGATGAAGAGGAGAGGATGTTTGAGTTTATTGCTCATCTCCACTTCCACACCCACTCAGGGTTCCTGTTCACTTGGATCAGGCCACAGTAAACGTGTGGCAAGGCAGCATGGCTTGCGAACGCATTCCCATTGCCTTCACACATTCACTGAATGCTTATAAGAGGGTTATCTGTACATATGTTCATCCTTTTAGCTAACAGCTTGCAGGTACGCCTAGCCTAGCTTCTTTGCGGTCCATTGTTCTGAGTCCAAATCATTTATGGGTTTTATTTTATTTTTAGTCACAGAAAACAAGGGGAATGATTAACTCTGACTTGCATGATAAAATGGTGATGCGCCCAAATATGACAGGCCTTAAACAATAGTTTTCATAGCTCGCTTTGTGTTCTTAGCTATTTCATAAGCCAAATGTTGACAAATAGGCAACTAAGGCCACAGCGGAGGGCTGCCAACCAAATGGGCCCTGACATAAGTAAGAACAAATGGTGTATTATTTTCCAAACGGCTTATACCAGGACAATAAAAATTGTTGCATATGATTCTCATATTTGCTGTTAGGTTATGCAATTCCCCCCTCCTTTTTTTCTGACAATAGAGACGCCCAAAGCTGCTTTACACCAAACCAATCCATTGGTCCATCTGCCTTCTTATTGTCTACATCAAGGATGGAGAAATATTTTTAGCCCAAGGACAAAATTTCTGCATGAATGACTTTCCAGGGCCCACACACCAGTGGTGGGCTGGACCAGATGCAAAAAGGACAATTGGAAACAAGGTCCTAAACAAGTACTGGGGAGTCTTAGTGGTTGTTCTGCTGTTCACACAGCTGAGAGAAAGGTTAACTTCTCCAGGAATTTCCAATCTGTACTTCGTTTTTTTAAAATATTTTCATGCACCCAACTGGTGTCCTCCAGATGTGGATGGACTTCCAGTTCCCTCCAGCTCCGGCAAACATGCCCAATTGTCAGAAATCTGCTCCAGAAGGTTGAGGGACCCTCCAGATCAGATATGGAGGGGATAATACAAGAGGAGAGGAACATGGACCAATGGAGCCCCGCTTTGTGCAACACTGGACACATCCTTATAAAAGGCAAGCATGCTGATAAATTGTTTCTGGTTCATCACAAGGGTGCCTCAATATGTTTTGCAGCTCTCACCGCACAGCACTATAATCTTTGGATCAGGCCCCAAGGAGGAAGCTCGACACAGAAGGATCAGTGTACGTTCTCAGATTACTGACTGAATGGGGTCACAGTATGCATGGGTACTTAGCAAAGAAGCCACAGCATTTTCCACTGGCTGTGACTTCCAAACAGAACACAACTCGCACACTGTGCCGCGGACTCTGGAGCAAAACACCCTGTGACCACTTTAAATGCAGAGGTGTCTTTTTGCGTGAGGAAAAGGGAAAGTGTGGGCACAAACTACTCTGGACTTCAAAGAGTCAGCTTTGACTGAAGCAGAGACGGCAAGGCCCGGCGGTTAGGTCCCTGACTGCATATCAACAACAGTACCATAAATCACATTTACTTCCAAACCTAATACCTAGCATTTAGAGTCAAGAGACATTTAGAGAGCTGCCTTCAAGACATTGCATAATTTATTGTTCCCTGATTTATTCTCCATATGACAAGTAAAAAAGTTGAAGTATTGTCGGTAGCTATTTTGATTTCTCTTCAGATCCATTTGACATCTGTTATCCAAGTAATGTTATCTTGGTGGATAACAAGATTTGCTCTGATTTCTTGCATCGTTCCCTCCCCCTTTATTTTTTAGGGAATGACAATTAAATAGAATTAAATTGCAGCGTTCTGCTGTACATTTAAATGTAAACAGGGCAGGACTGCAGTATAAAGATGTATTACTGATGAGGTACACAAAGCTCTGTAACAGAAACTAGTTTTGATCTACTGTTTATAGTAGAACAGTGAGATGTCTACCAAATGAGGACAACGTCTGAAATGTGTTTGCCATTTACAGCATGAACTTTCAAACATGCGAAGAGGAGGGAGAGAATTGGCCCCTTTGCTGCTGATGACACAGTCATTCCTCATTTTATAGTGAGAATGCCTTTTCCTTGCTATTGCTCATAAGGTGAGCAAAACTAATTCAGAACATTTTCTAAATTCAAGATGGCACCCTCTACCTCCATTCCACATGCAAAAGCCAACCAGACTCACCGTTGACTCTTACTTCATCACTGCACTGCACTTCATCACTGCATACCCCCCAATATTCCTCAGATGAAAACAGGGCCATTCTATTCTATATCAGTATCACTGCTGGGTGGTGAGGGCTTAAATTTTTTTTAAAAGATATTTATTAAAGTGTTTATGATACGGACAAGTACCCCTGCCGAAGTCCAGCTAGCTCCAGGGCCCACCCTTGACCCCCATAACTTCCTTGCCCCACCACCCTTCAAACTCCAGTCCCCCACAGACCTGTCTTCACCCTGCCAGCTACACCCTTCGCCACCACCCCTAGGGCCTGCTTCTTCAGCCGCCACCTTCTCTTGAAGCCTGACTTGGCTCATTTTCTCCTCCTTGTTCTTATTTGGCACAACCAACTGGCTGGGGGCCTGCCAGGCTGGAGAGTCGCAGCCTCCCAATGTGAGAATGGTAACCCTGTTGCCTAATTCCCTCTTCCTTCTCCTCTTCTTCTTCCTGCTACTCCTGCTGCTGTTATGCCCATAGCTGTCAACTTTTCCCTTTTCTTGCGAGGAATCCTATTCAGAATAAGGGAATTTCCCTTTAAAAAAGGAAAATGTTGACAGCTATGGCTATGCCACTGGCCGGCCAGCCCACCAGCCTGCTTGCCTGGCTCCCTCAGACCCAGCACAAGACTCTTTCCTCAGTCAGCGATTATCTCTTCTCCCTGCAGTGTGCAGCCATTTCCAGTTACCATACCTTAACAAAGATGGGAATTCAAGACTCTACATGAGAAGCCATGATGGCTTAAGGGTTTTCGTGATGTTCCCAGCATTTTTGGGGCAGTTGGAGACTATGTCACTGCACTAGTTTAGGGGATTAGGGCAGGCTACATTAGAGCTTTGGGGGGGGGGCAAAGTTGTTGAGAGAAGTTTTTTGAGTTACTGTGGTACCTCGGGTTAAGAACTTAATTCGTTCTGGAGGTCCGTTCTTAACCTGAAACTGTGTTTAACCTGAGGTACCATTTTAGCTAATGGGGCCTCCTGCTGCCACCGCGCCACCACCGCATGATTTCTGTTCTCATCCCGAAGCAAAGTTCTTAACCCGAGGTACTATTTCTGGGTTAGCAGAGTCTGTAACCTGAAGTGTCTGTAACCTGAAGTGTCTGTAGAGTTGGAAGAGACCACAAGGGCCATCGAGTCCAACCCCCTGCCAAGCAGGAAACACCATCAGAGCACTCCTGACATATGGTTGTCAAGCCTCTGCTTAAAGACCTCCAAAGAAGGAGACTCCACCACACTCCTTGGCAGCAAATTCCACTGTCGAACAGCTCTTACTGTCAGGAAGTTCTTCCTAATGTTTAGGTTTATTTTAAAGGAAATTCACCAAAACCTGCACTTAGAGCAATTTCTGCCCAGACACTGTTTCCGACAGCAAAATCCCGTCAATGTCCGGGAATATCCAAACATATGGCAACCCTAGGCGATATGGCACTCTCTGCTCTGTCTTACAACTCCTCCCCACTGCAGCCATCTCTGTCTAATGGTGGGGCCAGCCCTTGAGGTAAGACATGGGGGGGGGAGGCTTCTCTCAAGGTGAGAGGTCCCCCAAAATGTTTACTACATTCCCCTTCTTAACAGGTTGTTTTCTTGCCTGCACCGATGAAGGGATTCCGGAGCCGAGATAGGACAGGGCCATACTTCAGGTGGAAGATGCCTGTAACCTTGTTACAGTAATTCTGATCGGAGAAACTCTTTGGGTAGCCTTATTTTCAATTGATTGTCAAATCTCTTTTAAAAGCCTATCCTGTTCTTGCACTGGCGGTATTCTTACAGATGCATGGCTAGATACAGTTAGCAACAGACTTATTTCAGTACAATAACCAGTGACTAAGAACTTGACTGGTTGTTTGCAGTTTTACAGCCTTCCACAGTTTTTAAATTGGGCCAACTTGGAGATACAATCTTTTCCCCTTTGGCTTTATTTCATTTTCCAAGCATTAAAAACTGCTTTTCTGCACTCCCCAAGGTTTCTCTTTTGCCAAGTCATGCTGCACTATTCAGCTTTTTTAAAACAGTATTTTACTTTTTAAAAATAAGGGTCCCATCAAAAAACACCACTATGGTACCCCAGTTGTGGAGTTTCTTCCCAGTAGAGATACAATTGTCCCCTCATGGTATTGTTATCCAGACAGCAATTGAAGATTTCTATTATTATTATTATTATTATTATTATTATTATTATTATTTCTTCAGGCCTTTGGAGATTACTGAGCTGGCTGCTGGTTTTTCCCTGTTGAACTATTTACTGCTCTTTACTGCTCAGCCGATGGTTTCGTGATTATATGCCATATTTTATTTTAAATTCTGGGGGTCTTGGAGTTGAAGAATGTTTTTAAAATGCAATGCATTAAATAAATAAAACTTAAGGCGTACAGGATCCATCTATGACCCTCTCTCCTTGCTCTCAGTGTTCAGAATACTGGAACCAAAAGGATTTGGTCCCTGTACAATGTCTATTTTTATTGAAATTGTTGTGAAAAAGCAGTTAATCATATTTGACATATGGGTGGTTTTTTTCTTCACATCTCAGAAAAATTCTGTTCAGAGACAAATGGGGGGATTGTTGGCTGCCTTTTAGTATCACTCAAAAGAAATCCAAGTGCAAAGGTGTGATTCATAATCAGTGAGAAGGCACCATGAGGTATGGAGGGAAAATACTTTTTTTAAAAGTTTGAGGAGAAAGATTTGACAGAAGAACAAAAGGTCCTTCAGACACTACACAGAAGAGAAGGGTGGAAAGAAAAAGGTCACAGACAGGAGCCAAAGTTAGGCGGACAAGCAGGTTCAGGAAGATACTCAGATGAGGGAAAATAGGCTTCAGTTTCATAATACTGAAAGCCTCGAGGAATAGCAAAGATTAGGGTCTCTCCCTTTTTCTTTTTCTGGTTAAGATTTTATCACCTTTGAAACGCGGTGGGAACCAGAGTAGGTGTTTCCCCAATTGCTCTTCAACTTGAAAATAGCAAGTCAGAACCAGACAAAAGCATGGGTTTCAAATGCCTGACAAGGCCCTCAGAAATTATCCTGTTTTAAAAAAAATAACACAAATGTTCTTGACGATAACCAAGAGTAGATTTTCTAGGGAAATGACCAACTGGTGTTTACAATACCACACTGTGTTCCCATAGCTTCAGCAAATGCACAATAGATTTTATTTCAAGCATGTTTGACAGGCTAAGGTTTTAGGAAGCCCTGTTTTCCAAACTTAATGATGATGAGGAGATTATTTACAGTGGGGTATAAATAAAAATAAAATATTAAGCTGATTCAATGAATGTGTGTTCTTCTGTCTTTCACAACTACAGCTCTGTATTTGCAGTGGGAGAAGGTACGGAAAATATTTACATATGTTTTCCCTTAGAGGTCCTCAGAACTAGGTCTACTGTTTTTTAAAAAAACTTCAGCATCGTGATTGACAGAGTGCTTGCTTGATGGAAAAAACAATAAGGCCTTTTCAGTTGTTATATGAATTAATAGATGGAAGGGAATGAGATTGTGTACTTTCAGTGTAATCTAAATTGTCACTGGGCATACAACTGCATGAAGAATCCTCTTCACACAAATTGGAACCCTGAAAATTCAGGAATTGTTGAAGGGATACATGATCCTGCCTCCCACTGCATTCAGTTCAGATAATTTACAAACAGAGCTCTTCCCCACCTCGAGAACACTGAGGTGTCAGGATGAAATTGTTGTGCATGTTTGGGGCGCAGATGTGTGCTGCAAATTCAGTCATGGTACACCACTCCTGAACTGTCTTTCCATGGAACCACCAGTGTGTTTTCAAGCCTTAGGAGTGAGGTTATTTCCCCCTGCCTTGAGTATGTCAAGATGCCCTTAGAACAGGCATAGGTAAACTCGGCCCTCCAGATGTTTTGGGACTACAACTCCCATCATCCCTGGCCACTGGTCCCTGTTAGCTAGGGGTGATGGGAGTTGTAGCCTCAAAACATCTGGAGAGCCGAGTTTGCCTATGCCTGTCTTATAAACTCCAGAAACTCTTGGCACTGCCAACAAGGAGGGAGAGAGAAAGAGAGCAACAGCTTGCATATAATATTTTTAATGTATAGATGTTATTTTTGGAAACAAATGTCATTACAAATAACTCTCTCCAAAATGGGTAATATCCAACCAGAGATTAGTGTGCCTACTCAGTCTGCTGCTCAGTTGCTAACTTTGGGTGGGGAACTTCAGGGCCTGAGATGTCACTTTTTATAATATAATAATATTTTTTATGGTTTTTTCTCTTTAAACCATACTTGGGCCAGTCTGTTTCAGACAGAGGACTGTCCTCCAAGACTGCCCTTCATACAAAGGATTTGTTCAAGTACAGTAGAAGACTGTTTTCTGTAAAGT
This sequence comes from Podarcis gaigeae, assembly GCF_964106915.1. Taxonomy (NCBI): domain Eukaryota; kingdom Metazoa; phylum Chordata; class Lepidosauria; order Squamata; family Lacertidae; genus Podarcis; species Podarcis gaigeae. The sequence continues at coordinate 100,066,326 of NC_139680.1, forward strand.
AAGGCATGTGACCAACCATGTTTCCATTCTTTATGGATAAAATTTTGCTCTGCATCCCTTGTAAGAGCAAATATGTAGAAGACCAGAAAGAGTGGCCACTTGCACAGATAGAGCCTCATTTAATTAAGCCTGTGCAAGTGACCACTGAATCACCTCGCTGGGATTTTTGAGCATGGGAGAACATCATGCAGTTGATGGAGCAGCAGCGATAATAGAACTCCGAACAACAATGTGATCCATTTGCCTAAGCCCTGGGAGAGAGGAAGGAAGCCAATTTATTATAGCCACTTGCTTTATACTGTGTCAGTTCATGTGAATGTTTCATTTGCTTTTTCACATGAACTGCCACAGCATGGGTTAAATAGAGAGCTCCGTAGCCATGGTGTTAAGGATTCTCATTAGCATCATTTTGGGAGTCATTAGGGCAAAACAAATCCCTGTGAATAAAGTGCAGTTACACCAAAGATCCTTTTGGTCTATTGTCTGCACCGAGCTCTCTTGTTCCTGTCGCTTCTGCTTGGAGTATTTTAAGTCAAGCTTTTTTTAAAGCTGCAAATGAAATTTACCATAGCACTCTCCAAACTCAGCAGGAGAACACTGTGCATACATAGATGTGTTGCTAGTCAATGGGCTTCATCCAGGTACTCTCAAGCACAGCTGGATGTGGATTTTATATCCCTATTCAGCATTCTTGGGTGCATGCAGGGTCTCATCCAGAAGGAGAATCTACACATGGCAGCTTGTCCCAGTGTGCAGATGGGCCTTGCTGGATAAGTGTGATGATGATGATGATGATGATATAATATTACCCTTCATCTGCAGATCTCAGGGCGATTCACAACATAAAATTATGAAAACAAGAACTCAAAGCCTCTGTTGTTCCTTATTCTCTTACAGTCACATTTTAGATGAGATTGGAACTAGGGTTAGTCAAATTCATGGAGTTAAGTTAAAATGCAGTTCTACAGCTCAGTACCCGAAACTATACATCAATGAGAAATTCTGAGCAGACTTGCATAGGACAGCACTGTTAGTCATCTAACTTTATGGCTAAAAAGTCGCATTGAAATAAACTGCAATGAAACATACAGTATGGATAGCTCAGTTGGTGAGAGCATGGTGCTGAAAAAACGGGGTTACAGGTTCAGTCCCTGTATGATATTCCTGCATATTTCTGCATTGCAGGGCATTGGACAAGATGATCCTCAGATCCCTTCAAACTCTACAATTCTAGGGAATGTATAGCCCTCCAAATGTTCTTAGACTCAAAATCCTATCACCCCTTCGCTATCATAACCAATGGTCAGGGATGATGGGAGATGGAGTTCATCAGCATATACTAGGCCAACCAACAATACTGTAATGGCAATACTAAATAGTAAAAAAGGACCCCTGACAGTTAAGTCCAGTCCCAAATGACTCTGGGGTTACGGCACTCATCTTGCTTTACTGGCCAAGGGAGCCGACGTTTGTCTGCAGACAATTTTTCTGGGTCATGTGGCCAGCAGTTCTAAGCCGCTTCTGGTGAAACCAGAGCAGCACACAGAAACGCTGTGTCTTCTTCTTTGGGGATCACTCGTAGCCGAGTAAGATTGTCTTCCATAAACACAGTTTTAACAAGTAGTCCCTATTTATCTACTTGCACTTTGACGTGCTTTCGAACTGCTAGGTTAGCAGGAGCTGGGACCCAGCAACGGGAGCTCACCCCGTCACGGGGATTCGAACTGCCGTCCTTCCGATCGGCAAGCCCTAGGCTCAGTGGTTTAGACCAAAGTGCCACCCATGTCCCATTTTTTTTAAATAGTAAGCCATGGCTTATTTTTCAAAACACCCTAAAATCTACACTAGATTTTAGCAGCAAGCAAATATAAATGTAAGGGCAACAGGTAGAAGCCTCTCTTGAAAACATATTTTAAGTATTTTAGTCCCAAGCTGATGTCAAGTTTGGCTGTGCTGACTCTGGCTGGGAAGAAGAAATATGAAGAGAAGCAGATTTTGGCGATCAATAGCGTCATGCTGGACATCTCCCCCACCTCCACAGAGCACCCTTTTGCTCATGCAGGACCACATGCAAATGAGCCAGCCCATGTGCAGAGGCCGGTTTGTTCCCGTGAACTAATCCTCAATGCTGCACAGGGACACCAGCATTTTTCGCAGAATAACAGCCTACAGTTACATAAACAGCCGCTGGAATTTATGCACTGCTGCTTCTTTGATGTGCAAAAGGCATTCTGCTGCCAAGCGACACCAAAAGCCATGCAAGTCTGACCAAAACAGATTCTGAGTTTGCTGCTGGCAACCAAGATACCCATCAAACATGCAGTCACTTATGTGGGATTGTTAGTTAAATCCCAGAGCTAATTGCCACATGTGAGGGGGTGAGAGAATATTGTTTTTTTCCTCTGAGCTGTCTCAGAAACAGGAAAGTTTTGCCCAAGAATATGGTTGAAAAGGAAAAAGAGAAGGCAGGGTGGAGGAGGAATGTATGAACTTGTACTCTGTATTCGACTCTGTCAGCTTTGTCATCTTGACGGCGTAACACAATATTCCATGAAAGTGGTCCATTTCCACTTGCTTTGGTACTTGCATGCTTATTTTGTGTAGTTTTAGTGTCTATAGAGGAGGAAAATGAAGCAAAGCACACACAGAATTACACAGCGACAGGAAACTCCATATACAACAGGAAACTCCATATACAATCAGGGTTTTCCCTTCCAAAGAATAATGGGAACTGCAGTTTGTTAAGTGTGCTGAGAGTTATTGGACCTTGACCGCCCTCACAGGCAGTTCCTCTTCCCAGGGAATTCAGTGAATTGTAGCTCTGTGAGGGAACAGCTCTCAACATCCTTAATAAACTAGAGTTCCCAGAGTACTTTGGGGGAAGCCATGACTGTTTAAAGTGGCATGACACTGCTTTGAAGACAGGATTCAACAAACGAGTCCCATCAGCAGAAGCTCTGTGCAGGGACTTCTGCTTCTGCAATGGGCTTTCCATCTTCTTCCTCCTGTCTGCCCCCTACACACCCCTGAAACTGGCTTAGAGGGGCTGGGAGAAGTACTAGAACAGGGCACAGGGGGATGGGACAGATTATCATTCTGCCTGTCAAGCCGAAATGCTTGCCATGATGGAATGATTGCCTTAACACAATGTGGAATCCTTCCTTTTATGTATAGTGCAGATGGAGCTCAAGTCCCATACCACCTAATGACTAAACCATATACTAGTCATACAAAACCCAACACAAAAAGTGCCCGGGATAGAATGTCCTTCAAAGCAGATGCCAGTAATTATTATTTTTATTAGTAGTCGTAGTAGTAGCAGCAGAAATTTTCCTTTCTCAAAAAGAGCCCAACAGACACTGAGGTCCAGCTCCGAGGGCCTTCTGGCAGTTCCCTCTCTGCGAGGGGTGAGGTTGCAGGGAACCAGGCAGAGGGCCTTCTCAGTAGTGGTGCCCACCCTGTGGAATGCCCTCCCCTCAGATGTCAAGGAAATAAAAAACTATCTGACTTTTCGAAGACATCTGAAGACAGCCCTGTTTAGGGAAGCTTTTGATTTTTGATGTTTTGTTGTTGTTCTTAATTCTGTTGGGAGCCACCCAGAGTGGCTGGGGAAACCCAGCCAGATGGGCAGGGTATAAATTATTATTATTATTATTATTATTATTATTATTATTATTATTATTATTATTATTAGGTTATGTGAACAAAATACCCTTACATACTAGGGGGGAAATGGTAACAGATCAATGAAAATACATTCCTGGTGAGGAATATGAGGTTGAGACAGAAAAACCTGCCTATGTCCCCTTTCTGAATCCTAAGAGAGAGTATTCAGCTTAGCACAGGCCTTCACATTTTTCATCACCAGCAAACTTTAATTACAACAACAATCTGGCTGCATTATCACCTCAGGATATTGGAACAGTATGGGAAGCTGGCCTGACCAGGCCAAACAGCAGGGAGATGCGACCTGTTTCATTCAGGGTTGATCCTACCATTAGACAAACTGAAGCAGCTCCCTCAGGCAGCTGATTTTTGGGAGTCAGGAAATGGCAACAAAGTGTTAGTTATTTCGTTTGAAAATACAATAATAATTCTGTCAGGGAGAAGGGCTTGTGGAATTTTGTGCCTCAGGTGCCAAAATAATCTGTTTGGCTTTGGTCTCTGTGTGTCTTGGTTGGGGTATTTGCTGCTCCATCTCAGCCAGCAAAATGTCTTGGACTAGTCCTGGTCAGGTTGCAATAAGGGACAGGAACAGGGGTGCAAATTTGAATAACATATGGAGGGCAGGTAAGCCCTGACCTGCATAATCAATCATATGATGCAACACACACACACACACACACACACACACACACACACACTATTTGAATGGCAATGCCCATCAACTTTGGGGGGGACCCAGCACCCTCTAATATTTTATTGGAGGAACCAAAGAGATCTCAGCCCCTTGAAGTTGGCTTCCATGGGCAGAAGGATAGGTGTCTGAATGGTACAGCAAAAGTTCTTAAAGTAGGGACTCCAGCTGGGGAATAGCTCAGAGAGGTACTAAGGATGTGGATTCCGCTTTAGGCAGCAAAATGTTTTCAGGCAGCACTGACAGAAAAGCTTCGTTCACTGTGGCTTAGCACAGAGAAGCATGCATGCTGGTCCAGTGGGAGAAAACTGTGGCAACTTTGCTCCTTCTGCTGCTGCACTGCTGGGAGTGAACATGGCTCAGTTTTTTATTGTTATTACCAGTAATGGTTTTTAATGCAAATTTATTACAGGAAAGAAAACAAGAAAGAAGATGAAACCCATCAGCTCACATCGAAAATATGATTAGCATCAGTTGGTATTGGCATCTGTCTGTCTTGGGAGATAATGGAGGAGTGCAACTTTGGGGGTGAAGTCAAACAAACAGAGCCTGTTGAGGCAGGAGAGACCAATAAGGAGAGACATGTTTTGTTGCCTCTGGGGCAGATGGAGACATCTGGTTCAGCTGTTGCAGATGCACATGGTGTTTCTTCTCTCTACACTCTTCCCAGTGATCATTCCTCCTCAAGTCACTGCTGTGGATACACAACCTGGCCGTCTATCTCGGGACACTATGGTTGTCTGCAGTGGATTCCCACACGACAGGTTAATGTTGCCAGCCTCCATGTCACATTTTGTGGGCATCTTTGTAATGCATTAATGCCAAAATCCCGCATTACCTGAGCTCTGTGAGTGCGGCTTTCTCACAATTAAAGTGCAGAGTGTTTGAGGACCGGGACATTTGCAGGGAAACCAAAATGCTTGTTTACCAAGCTATTGTACTACCAACCATACTTGTGAAACATGGACCACTTATAAACACCATCTCCAGCTCCTCGAAAGATTCCATCAATGATGTCTCCGAAAAATTTTGCACATCACTTGGGAAGACAGGCGAACTAATATCAGTGTACTGGAAGAAGCAAAGATCACCAGTGTTGAAGCAATTATTCTTCAACATCAACTTCGTTAGACTGGTCATGTTGCGTGGATGCCTGATTATCATCTTCCAAAACAACTACTCTATTTTGAACTTTAAAATGGAAAGCGTAATGCTGGTGGTCAACAAAAGAGGTTTAAAGACTCTCTCAAAGCAAATCCTTAAAAATGTAATATAAACACCGGCAACTGGGAAACAGCTCTGCTCTTCCTCTTGCCCTCAAGGCAGAGACTACTTGTGATTCCAGTAAGAGAAGCCTATATACCATGAACCTTGATCTTTACACCCATTCATCCATTTTTTCAACCTTTACTGTAATCACTGCCGAATTTCACCACCTGGACTTTAAGCCTGATGAATGAAAGGTCAGGCCATTTTAGGTTTGGGGGTGTGATTATTTTTCCAGCTTTTTTTCATTCTGCGATGCTGTCAGTCTTTGTGAAACATTTCAGACATAAGGAAACTGAAACTGCTGTCGTTTTCATCCATTGGTCTGAGATTTTAGCTGGTTTTGCTCCTTTTTCTTTTCTCCAGAAATACAAGAAAGAAAGAAAGAAATGTGAACTCCGTTGACTACCACTCGATGAGTTTTAGTGTTTTGTGCATTTAATCTTTACAAGTCCATCATTTAACTGCAATGCTCGATTCTTTCTGATGGCTCATATAATTGGCTTCAACAGCTAATGGATTTGTTTATATGAGCAGCTGACTTTTAAGATTAGCATGCCACACTGCTGTCTCGCGTAGTGATATATTACTCATGCAAGCAGAGTGAAAGGGAAGGGAAGGGCTTTCAGATTTTTAAAAACTTCTGCCTAGTTCCCACCATCAGGAGTAAAAAGCCCCCAGAAAGAATTCAGGGTAGTGTAGTGAAAACCACAGGGTCTGTGCAGCAAGATTAAGATTTTACTGCTGGGATTTTATGTTTTAAATTATCCCCCATGTTTCCAAAGTAAAACATATGCATAAGCAATTCTCCATTCCAACTTTTCATTTCTGCATTTTGTACACAGTCTAACACAGCGTTCTGTTCCTTCTTTCATACTTTCTCCCATGCACGCATGCCCACATTGATAAAATACTACAATAAACGCAATCTTGATGCAAGTGTGTGTGTATTGATAAAACCAGTGCCATTTTTCTAGATAAAGAGGTGCCGGAACTCAGTATGAACGCCTCCCTTGATCTCTTATAATGGCAATGGCACCCACCTGAGAGGTGCTGGAACTAAGTTCCAGTGTGATCCAGCTGAAAAAAATATCCCTGAATAAAACATCACATAAAGGCAATACAGATGTGATTGTGCACATGGCTGTATCAACTCTTTAATGTGTGTGGTATTTACCAAGGTACAAAAGTGTGTGAGAGCACACCAGTAAAACACTGCACAAACTGTTGATGAAATTATACTTATGATCAGATGACAGTTGTCTTTTGTTGCATTTTTAAAAAATAATATTTTGCACAGACGCATGCATCAGTAACATAGTGGGGAAAACAAACTGGAAGTACAATTCCATGATTCTGTGAAGTTGCGGCAATGTGAAGATGCTGCTGATGGTTTGTGTGAAAACCAATATCCCAGCGACTTTGGAGTAAAAAAAAAAAAAAGGCACTAGAATCACTACACACATATCCCTGCTCTTTGATGTGGTATAGCTAAGGAGCAGTTTTACAGCACGAGGAGTGGTTAGCCTAAAGACCCTCTGGTGTGCCCCACCAAGCTATACTTCATTTCTAAACTAGGAGTTGAGAATAAGACAAGGCAGATTGTACCACCTGAAAGCCTGTTGTACAGATCTGTGAATTATGGCTGCAGTAGAAAACACAGCTCAAGCTATTCAACCAAAATGTCAAAGCAATAAAATTCACTTTTAAAATGGATAACCTTCATATATTGCATAACCTTAGTACAGTATATGCATTTTTGCACAAAATGGCGGACTGCATTGCAAAATTTGCAGAAGTGTGAATTTCATTTTATACATACATATACACACACACACACACACACACACACACACACACATATATTTCCAGGTTTATTCATTTCTATAATTTTACAGTCATTTTAACATTTAAAAACTTGACTTCTTTCCCCCTCTTTCTGTTGTTTTTTTTATCTGTTCTTTTAATATCTTCTGCATATCCAAATTAACTTAATTTGCTCATTTATTCATCTACTTTAAATATACATTCTTATCAAACTGCAGGTTATGACAGTAATCCTGCCAATGTTCTTCCCTGTTTACAATTTATCTGTAAATATTCAGTAAACCATTTCCATTCTTTTATAAAAAGTTTGTTATCTTGATTTCTGATTCTTATTTATTTGATTCCATTTATGAATTGCTTCTGATAAAACATCTCAAAGTGATTCCACGGTCTAGGCAATAATAATAATAATAATAATAATAATAATAATAGACGATTCCTCAAGTAAAAACGATGAAAGACAATTCCAGATAGACAGACAAGTCCATGCAAACAAAAGTAATTCCATACATTAAAGACAATTTCGTATGTAAAAGCAGGTGCTTGTCATAGTTTACTTGTCAGTTGCTGATTGATGGGGCTGGGAAGGAATTTAGCTTGCATTCTTGATTTTACCCACATTCCTCACAAAGCTAGATTTGCTTTGGGTTTTTGTTTTGTTTTTTGCCTTATTTTATAGCAAACCCAGACTGCTCACTCGCTTTACATTTTAAAGTGCACACACACCCTTCAAGTTTGTTAAGTGTGCTGGGTATTGCAGCTCTTTGGGTATTGGGTACTGTGATGGGATAATGAGCTGCTTGTGCGTAAAAGCTTGATCCCGCTGGGGTTTGGCCGGTCATCCAAACCCAGGCACTAACGGAGCCCCCAAAAGCATGACTCCGTCAGTCGCTGGTAGAATCTGACAGTGGGCGTCTACGGAACTTACGCCAACATAAAAGCTGTTTGACGGACATGCGCTTTCGTGACTCTCTGCGTGACAGTTTCCGGCGAAGGGAGGGAATTCCTAAAGGGGGTCTAGTTACCTCTTCACTATTCTCACTAGAAGCGTCTGAGAGCCTCCCCTCCGCTGTAACTCCTGCACTCCCCCTGCTGGTTCCTGCTTCTGCTGCAGAGTCTCTCCTACTCTGCTGGAGCCTGTCCAGCACCTCTAACTCCGATGGCAGTTCCCTGACATCCACCTCCCCCCCAGGCCCCCCTTCACCCCCTCCCGCCTCCTCTCCCACTGGCGGTGAGGGCGGAAAGCCCCTGAAAGAGCAATCCTCGTCATCAGAGGATTCAAACACTTCTAGCCACGGCGTCCCGTCTCTCTCCCCGTCTTCTTCTTCTTCGTCGGAGGCAGCTTCCTCACCCACCCCTGACTCTGGGAACCCTTCAAACTCTCCCTCCTCATCGGTGGTCCCAAAGTGTTCCCTTCTAAATCGTGCCACGGGTTGCGGTTTTCTTGGGAAACGCTGATGAAATGTTTCTATTAAGATCTCGTCATTCACTACCTCTGCTGGCACCCAAGTGTTTTCCGACTCTACTTCCCCCTCCCATTCTACCAGATATTCCACCTGATTCCCCTTCCACCTGGAATCAATGATTCCTGCCACGTTCATGTCGCGCTCTCTCTCTTCTATCACGAGCGTTTGGGTGGCCTCTCTCTCACGCTCCCCCCACTCACGTCCCTCTCGGTACGGCGACAGTAATGACCTGTGAAATACTGGGTGTAATTTCATGTGACTGGGCAGTCTGAGTTTGAATGCTACTGGGTTGACCTGCTGTATGACCTCAAAGGGTCCCAATTTCTTGGGTCTCAATTTCTTACTCCCACCCTTGAACGGTAGTCTTTGGGTGGACAACCACACTCGGTCTCCCACCCTTATGATTTCACCTTCCCTCCTATTTCTGTCTGCTTGCTTCTTATATTCTTCCTTGGCTCTCTCTAAGTTAAGTTGAAGCTGACGGTGGATCGCTTCCATCTCTTCAAAAAAATGTTCCGCTGCCGGCACGCTCCACCTCTCCCCCCCCTCTCCTGGGAATGCCCGGGGATGGCACCCATAGTTTGCCAGGAAAGGACTCATCCCTGTGGACACATTCTCCGCGTTGTTGTAGGCAAATTCGGCCAGCGGTAGCTTATCTACCCAATCATTTTCTCTGTCCTTTACATAACACCTCAGGTATTGTTGCAAAATGCCGTTTGCCCTTTCCGCTTGCCCATTAGTTTCTGGGTGTCGGGCAGTGGAGAAATTGAGTTCTACTTGCAGTAAGCTCATAAGTTTCCTCCAGAACCTGGAAGTAAATTGTTTGCCTCTGTCACTGACCACCCTCAAGGGGGCGCCATGCAACCTGAAAATATGCTCTACAAACAACTTGGCGGTCTCCTCCGCTGTAACCGCATGTGAACAGGCTATAAAATGACACATTTTGGTTAATAGATCTACCACCACCATGACAGCTGTTTTGCCTTTGGATTTTGGCAGGTCCGTCATAAAATCTATGGATACTGCCTCCCAAGGCCTTTCTGGCGTGGGTAAGGGTTGTAATAGCCCCGCTGGCGCCACCCTCTCTCCTTTTGCTCGCTGACACCTGTCGCAACCCCTAACATATTCCCGCACGTCCTCCCTCACCTTGGGCCACCAAAACTCCCTGGTAACCAACCACATGGTTTTGTGCTGTCCAAAATGTCCCGCTGTGGGGCTGTCATGCAACTGCTTGAGTACTCTGCCCCTCAGTTCCCCATCTGGTATGTACAGTGCCCCTTTGTAATACAACGCCCCGTTCTTTTCTTCAAATCCCCCTGTGTTCTCTTCTGTCCTCCTGAGTTCTCTGAGTTTCTCTTGGGCGTATTCATCGTTCTCCGTACCTTCCATCAGTTCCCTTTGCCCCACCAATGCCGCCCCACACACCCAGCGGTCTTCGGAGATTACATGCCTTGCCTCAGGCGCTCCCTCCCCCTCTAAGTACTCAGGTTTCCTGGAAAGGGCATCCGCTCTCACGTTCTCTGAACCTGGCACGTAACGAATCTCAAAGTGGAATTTGGAGAACTCCTGGGCCCATCGCACTTGTCTCTGGTTCAGGACACGGGCTGTTCTCCAATATTCCAGATTTTTGTGGTCAGTTCGGACTTGAACCTTGTGTTGCGCCCCAATCAGCAAGTGCCGCCATTTCCGGAATGCTTCATGAATGGCGAGCAGTTCTCTGTCGTACACTGTGTAGTTCCTCTCGGATTTGTTCAATTTCCGCGAAAAGAATGCACACGGTCTCCATTCCGACGTATCCTTTCCCGGCTGGAGAAGCACGGCCCCCACTGCTCGGTCTGACGCGTCAGTCTCCACTCTCATTGGTTGTTGTAGATCCACGTGCAGAAGCTGTTCTTCCGACGCAAACGCCTGCTTTAGGCGTTCGAACGCCCGCTGCGCTTCTTCTGTCCAAACAAATTTCTTTTTGCTACTAAGACAATCTGTGATGGGCGCGGTCAAATGGGCAAAGTTTTTGATGAACTTCCTATAGAAGTTTCCGAACCCCAGGAACCTTTGCACGTCCTTCTTGGTCTTTGGTGTTTTCCATTCCAGTACCGCTTGAACCTTGCTGGGATCCATGGCCAATCCCTTGTCAGACAACCGGTACCCCAGGAATTCCACCTCCCTAGTATGAAACTGACACTTCTCCAGTTTCACCCACAGCCGGTTTTCTCGCAGTTTGCTCAGTACCTCTCTTACATCTCGCACATGCTGCTCCTCATTCTCTGAGTACACCAGGACGTCATCTAAGAACGCTACGCAGTTCTTGTAGAGCAATGGCCCCAGGACGTGATTCATGAATGATTGAAAACAGGCGGAGCCTCCTTGTAATCCGAAAGGCATAACGAGGTACTCAAACGCCCCCAAGGGGGTGAACATAGTGGTCTTCCACTCATCCCCCTTCCTCACACGTATCAAGTTATATGCCCCCCTAAGGTCCAGCTTGGTAAAAATCTTCCCTTTTCTCACCTGTGTCAGAATGTCATCAATTCTAGGCATAGGGAAAGTCACTGGTTCTGACACTGCATTCAGGGACCTGAAATCACACACAAGTCTGGGCTTGCCCGTGTTTTTTTTGTCCACAAAGAACACTGGGCTGCCCCCCACCGCTCGTGACTCTCTGATGAAACCTCTCTTGAGATTCTTGTCAATGAACTCCCTTAACTCCTGCATCTCACTGTCTGACATTGCATACAGCTTCCCCACTGGCAATTGTGCTCCTGGGAGTAAGGTAATTTGACAGTCAAAGGGTCTGTGCGGGGGCAATTTATCCGCTTCCTTTTCGCTGAATACGTCAATCAAGTCAGCGTATTGTGGTGGCACCTTCCCCTTGTCCATCACTTCCACCCCTGCTAGAGTGGCCCTGCTGCCTGCCTGGGCCTCTCCCTCCTTGCAGTGTTCTAGGCAATGTGCTGATCCAAAGGAAACCACGCGCTGATGCCAGCCTACTAGCGGATCATGTAGTGCCAGCCAGCTCATTCCCAAGATAATAGGGGCTCCTCCCAGGGTGGCTACGTTAAACGCTATCAGTTCTGTGTGCCGTGCCACCCTCATTATCATTGGTACAGTCTGTTGGCTCACTTCTCCTCCCAACAGCTCCCTCCCATCAATCGTGGTAACCTGCAAAGGCTTACTTAATGGGATAGTCTGTATCTGGTGCTCAGCTGCAAACTCCTTACTCATGAAATTACATGAGCTACCTGAGTCCAATAGCGCTCTTATCTTTAGTGGGTGTCCGTTTGCCAGTTCCAGCAACACCTCTATCACAAGTGCTGGTCTTGGGGGTTCCGGCGTGGGCACGTTCACTACTCCCTGGCCTGGCTGCTGTGCCCCGATGTTGGCAACCAGGCGTTGGCTTTTACTTGCTCCTTCATTTCATCCTCCTCCTTCCCCCCAACAGTTCCTGCCATCCCTTGCCATTCCTTCCTTTGCGGACAGACTCTGGCAAAGTGACCTGGCTGTTGGCAGAGATAGCATCTCTTGCCGCTCTTTCCCTCCTTCTTCCGCCCTTCACTGGTGTTTGAAACTGTGCGCGCGCGCGCTGCTCCAAGTTCCATCGGCTCTGCTGGCGGGAAAGGCTGCTCCGGAATCTCTGGAATGCGGAAGTCCTTCCAACGTTCCCCCTTTCCTTCCCGCTTTTCCAAAGCTCTAGCCTCCTGGCGTGCTCCTATGGACAGCGCTGATTTAGTCAGCTGGTCCATAGACTCCGCCCTAGGCGCCCGGGAAAGTTCATCTTTCACTGCCGGAGAGAGACCTTCTTCAAATAGCATTTGAATAGGTTCACTAGCAAGGTTCCACCCCAGTCTATGAATCAGCATGGTGAACTCAGTCCAGTACTCACGTACAGATCGGCTCCCCTGTTTACAAGCCATCAACTCCCTGCGCACCATCCCCTGCTCAATCTCGCTGGAAAACATCAAGTCCATGGCGCGAAAAAACTTCATTGTGTCCTTTAAGATTTCATTATTGGCTGCCATCAGGGGGCGAACCCAGTCCCTCGCCCCTCCCTCTAGATGGCCAATCACGTACGCCACTCTAGAGTTCTCATCGGGGAAGTCATCAAACAGTAGATTGAGAGCATATTGCATCTCTGTTCTAAAGGCTTGATAGTTCCTGGGATTCCCCCCAAATTTCTGCACCAATCCAGGCACCCTTCTGGCAAGTGGGGTGGTTTTCCCCTTATCTGCATCTTGAGCCCTCCTCTCCTCCAGCCTCGCCGTTTGCAGTGCGAGCTGGACCTCCAACGCCCTGTACCTTTCTTCCAGGCTTGGATCTGCTCCAGCTCCAGCTGCCCCGGTTCCTGCTGGTTCACTCATGATGCCCTCTGCTTGCACAAACAGCTTTCGGAGACTGTCAGATTGCTGTGATGGGATAATGAGCTGCTTGTGCGTAAAAGCTTGATCCCGCTGGGGTTTGGCCGGTCATCCAAACCCAGGCACTAACGGAGCCCCCAAAAGCATGACTCCGTCAGTCGCTGGTAGAATCTGACAGTGGGCGTCTACGGAACTTACGCCAACATAAAAGCTGTTTGACGGACATGCGCTTTCGTGACTCTCTGCGTGACAGTTTCCGGCGAAGGGAGGGAATTCCTAAAGGGGGTCTAGTTACCTCTTCACTATTCTCACTAGAAGCGTCTGAGAGCCTCCCCTCCGCTGTAACTCCTGCACTCCCCCTGCTGGTTCCTGCTTCTGCTGCAGAGTCTCTCCTACTCTGCTGGAGCCTGTCCAGCACCTCTAACTCCGATGGCAGTTCCCTGACAGGTACCCTTTGGGTATTGCAGCTCTAGAACGAACAGTTTCTAGAATTCTTTGGGAGTGCTTTAAATGTGTGGTGTGTACGGAGACACAGTTATGTTTCTTTTCCTTGGATGGGTTTTGTTCTCAACCCACAGGTCACAACTGGCTATTGATTAGGTGCTGGGGCTGTGGAAAAGTAGAAAAATGCATTCCTTCAGGGGAGGTCTTTGAAGGCAAGGGCTCTGGGGCCACCCTCTCTTCTTCATGGCAGTGGGCAGCATGGGTAGCACAAACCCAAGGCGGGGAACCTTTTTCGGGCCGGAGAGATGCATCCTCTTCTGAGACCATGCGCCACCAGCTTGTGAGGCCGGAGGCAAAGGTGGGCTGAGCAACAGGTGTAAATGTTACCTTTGTACAGCAGGCTAGTTTCCCTTTTCCAGTCTCCATCCAGACAAGCAAGAGGCATCATCAAGAATTCCACATTCTAGGCCAAAACACTCAAGGAGGATGGAAAGCAAGACAGATGGAGGTGTGGCCAGGGGAGGCGGTGTGGTTGGGAGAGGCCTAGGGGACACATTTGGCTCCTGAGTCTGACATACACTACTCTTGGAATCTGCTGGGTCCCCTAAGCTAGTTTCCTTCCTCCAGTTGATGGAATGTGAACACCACTGTTAGCAGTCAGGGTGATAGAAACATTGGGAGCACCACTCTATTCCGCCTTGGTCAGACCACAGCTGGAATACTGTGTCCAATTCTGGGCATCACAATTTAAGAAGGATATGGACAAGCTGGAATGTGTGCAGAGGAGGGCAACCAAGATGATCAAGGGTCTGGAAACCAAGCCTTATGAGGAACACTTGTGTTTAGCCTGGAAAATAGGAGACCGAGAAGATATGTGATAGCCATATTCAAATATCTCAAGGGCTATCATGTGGAAGATGGAGCAAGCTTGTTTTCTCCTGCTCTAGAGGGTAGGACCCAAACCAATTGCTCCAAGTTACAAGAAATGAGATTCTGACAAAACATCAGGAAGAAATTTCTGAAAGTATGAGTAGTTCAACAGTGGATCTATCTCCCTCTGGAGGTGGTGGACTCTCCTTCCTTGGAGGTCTTTAAGCAGAGGTTGGATGGTCATCTGTCATGGATTATTAATAGAGAATCCAGGAGGTTGGACTAGATGACCCTTGGAGTCCCTTCTAACTCTACAATTCTATGATTCCTAACCTTGCAAATAAAACAAAAAAAAAATCCTTCCAGTAGCACCTTAAAGACCAACTAAGTTAGTTCTTGGTATGAGCTTTCGTGTGCATGCACACTTCTTCAGATTCTTGCAAATAAAATGTACGTTTGAAACATTCAAGTGTCAGTTCTTGTACAAGGTCTCTCTCTGTCCCTTTAACCTCAATTCAACCACAAAGAATCTAGTCCCTGCTTCTTTGTATTTTGAGGGGGGAACTCACAGCCACCCTTCACAAGCGACAGGGCAATTTCATGATTAGAGAAATATGAAAGGCCTAAATTAATATGCTGTTCTCTATAATTAGATCGGCATTTGGACTATATCCTTTTGGCTCGTGTTTCAGCACTGGAGTATAGCAATCCTGCATGTTTGACAATGAACCTTCCACAATGATCCTTAACTACGTTTGATCATAAAGGAAATGTGTAATCTGCCCTAAATATAATTGCAGTTCTCAGTTTGTCAACCCGTTTGACACTCTGGTTCCGAAACCACTTTCTTTTTAGCGATGCTTTTCAAGAAAGTAATTGCAACAAGGAACGGGAGTGGGAATCTGAATACCTTCTTTTTGAACAGGAATTCAGATGAAAATATTTCTCCCCTACGGTGTGGTGAACTTTGAAGTCACCAGATGGGGGATCCCAGTATACAGGAAAGTGACTCAGCAGGAGCTATGTTTTCAGCAAGGTAGACTTGGGGAGCTTTGATTGTAAATGGATGTGAAGATCAGCAGAAGCAGGCCCAGGGAGGCTAAGAGAGAGAGATGCAGTCAGTGGAGAGAGGAGACTCTAGCAATGGCTTCTTAAATTGGCTAAACAATAGATATGTTAGCACAGTTCCATTGAGCAAGGCTCAGAAAGCAACTTTCAGGGGTCTGTAAAACCCTGCCTAAAAAAAAGAAAGAAGAGAAGCGATAACCAAATCTGAGCCATGGAAGAATTCACAGCTTCACCCTATTCATCTCAACCACCTGACACTGCTCTGAAAAATCATCCCCACCTGTCTGCACCCTGCAAAAAAAAACCCATGCATTCCCTTTCCCTTAACCAGTGGCATGAGCAACAGCAGAGAGAGAAAGAGGCAGTTCCCCCTCCTCTTCTTTCCCATCTGACACACTGAAGCACAACATGCTGGGCTGTGGGGAACCCTGAGATTGTAGTTTTAAAGGCTGCTGCAGCAACCCCTAGAAGAACTACATCTCCCAGGGCCTTCCTCCCCCCTGTAACCATAGGAGACAACTCCCAAGGTCTGAGGTTGTAAACCATGTTGAGATTTTCTCTCCCTTATAAATAACAATAACAACACTAATAATAATTACATAATAATACAGTGGTACCTCGGGTTACATATGTTTCAGGTTACATACGTTTCAGGTTACAGACTCCGCTAACCCAGAAATAGTGCTTCAGGTTAAGAACTTTGCTTCAGGATGAGAACAGAAATTGTGCTCCGGCGGCGCGGCAGCAGCAGGAGGCACCATTAGCTAAAGTGGTGCTTCAGGTTAAGAACAGTTTCAGGTTAAGGGGGACTTCCGGAGGCGGCGCAAAACAGCAATGGCGGTCCTCTTTACTCAGTGAAGAGGGGCTCCGCGAAAGAGGGTCGTCCGCTACGGCAAAGCGGAGACCCATTAAGAAAAACCACAGGCAGAGCGAGCCTGCGGCCGTGGGACTCGGCGGGCGCCCAAAGCCCCCCCGGAAACGAAGAAGGAGCTCCGTAAGGGGCTCCGGAACGCGAAAGGGGGAGCGGCGCTGTGAGTTCATCGCTCTTTTCGTGGACGCAAAGCCGCGCTGCTGCTGCTGATGAGCGCCGACCTTTCTTCTTGAAAACATCAAAATTGGCTGCTACATACCCGTGAGTAAGGGGAGTTAAACATCGGAAAAATTTGGGAATTTGGTTGAAATTCGGCTGAAAACGGGAGGCGAGTAACAGGAAGTCCGCCTCCCGATCTTGCTAACCAGATTAAAGCAATTGCGCAGAAGAGCGCTGAAGCGCTTAAAAGAGACTGTAAAAGTAAAACGAGGGTGTATTTGACAGAAGTGAAAAGACAAGTTGGATATCTTTGCAAAAGTTGTGGATCTTATTTTTGGGACCTTCTTCCTAATTTTGAGCTACGTGGAGTTAAAAGGGACAACCCAGCTATCGGGCTGTCAGTGTGCAAAAGAGAACTGTCAAACTGCTGATACTGTTATTGGAGCTTAAACTGATACATAGACTGAGACACTAGAGTTTAAACATTGTTGCTGGGACCTTTCTTGACACCTTGTGGCCTTTCTTCAAGAAAAAGAAAGCCTGGGGAAACTTCCTTTTGTGCTCTGGAACTACTAAAGACTTAACATAGGGAATATAAGAACTTCAATGGCGGACAAGAGTTCTCTCCTTCCTTGAAACTTTGAAATACCCCCACCTAGAGGATTGTGGAGATATAGAGGCCTGGGAACTGTACTTTATTGTGATTCTCTGTGGTTAAATTGTTTACACTCTGGACTTGTCTAACTTATGAAACAAAAGAAAATTTGACCTTGAACAGAGGCAGGTGTGGAATGAGTGGCACAGGGAGAACAAGAGCAGCTAAAGCTAAAGAAAAAGAAAAGAAACCAGGGCAACTTGTTCAAACAACCCTATCTCATCAACGAAGATCATCCGTCCCAACTGTGCTGACAGCACAGGAGGTGGAAATTGAAGAGCCTGCTGTAGAGCCTGCTGCAGAAGATATGGCAACTGGAGGATCTGAAATAGTCCTGAAACAAATCTTGGAACAACTGGCAATTTTAAACCAAAAAGTGGACAATCAATCATCAAAAATTGACCAAGCTACATCCTCTATTACTAAATTATCCGAGCAAGTTTCTTATCATACTCAGGCAATTGAAAAATTGCAAGGGGCAACGACTGAAAATTATAAACTTGCGGTGGAAGCTAGTCAAAAAGCAGAACAGGCGAACAAAAAGGTTGATGAGATTAGGGGGGAAGTAAGGCCTCTGAAAAGACAGGTAGGGGAACAACAAGCCTACCTGTCATTGGTTGAATTGAAAAGTAAGGAAAATAATCTCAGATTAAGGGCTATCCCAGAACTGGAGGAAGGAAATTTACAGGGATTTTTAACACTTTTGTTCTCCAAATTCTGGGGGATTGAGGAAGATAAGGATTTTAAAATTGTGACTGCCTTTAGACTGGGAAAATTGATAAAGAAGGACAAGTCCAGAGACTGTTTGGTTATTCTGAGATCGAGAGAGGAAAGAGACAAGATACTAGGCCTACATTTTAAAAAATCTTTGGAGATAGAAGGTAAAAAGGCTGAAATTTACAGAGACATACCTAAACACCTTTTGGATCTTAGGACCACTTATACAGATTTGACCAAACTGTTGAGATACAACACAATCCCTTATAGGTGGGAGTTTCCGCAAGGACTATCATTTACCTACAAAGGAAGGAAAGTAAGAATTAAAACACCGGAGGACCAACAGAAGTTCCTACACGACCACGAGGAGGACCTCCAGAAAGGAGCTGCAGCTTCTTGGCCCCCACCACCACCGGGACCATCTCCAAAGCCTACACCGTCTGGATCTGGACCAGCATTACCACCTCCGGGATCGGAGGGAAACCTAGACACCCCATTGTAGACCCACCAATTAGACCAGGATGTCGCTGCAGCTTCTTAGTTGGAATATAAATGGCGGAAATTCTCCGGAAAAAAGAAGAAAAGTATTTCATATTTTGAAAAAAGAACAATTGGACATTATTTGCCTGCAAGAAACGCATGTGACAAGGCTCCACAGAAAAGTGCTAATTAATAAAAGACTAGGCCAAGAATTTATCTCTTCGGACAAAGTGAAGAAAAGAGGAGTGGTGATATATGCAAAGGAGAGCCTGTCACCGAAATTCTTATTTAAAGATGAACACGGCAGAATTTTGGCGATTGAAATTCAGACACAAGGAGAAAAATTTCTGATATTAGGAATATACGCCCCAAATGAAGGAAAATCGGAATTTTTCAGGAAGCTGCATGAGATTATGCTGGATTACTTAGACTACAACAACATCATCATGATGGGTGATATGAATGGGGTTGTGTCTGTAAATATGGATAAGTCGCAAAGTGCTAACATAACGAAAGATGGCAGACTACCTAAAACTTTTTTTGAAATGACTGACAATGTGGATTTAATTGACATATGGAGGGTTATGAACCCCCTAGGAAAAGAAGGGACTTTCTTTTCTGAAGCTCATCTGACATGGACACGAATCGACCAAATATGGATAACTAGAGGACTGGCACCCAAGACTAGAAAGGTGGAAATCTGCCCAAAAACCTGCTCCGACCATAATGCTTTGAAAATGGAATTGAGACTAAATACAACCGGATCCTTCAGATGGAAAATGAATGACACCTTATTAAGGGACGAGAAGATTGTTAAGAAGGCCCAAAAAACTTTAAAGGACTATTTTGAGATAAATTTAAATACCACTGTGGAAAAAAGAACAATCTGGGACGCAAGTAAAGCAGTCATGAGAGGGTTTCTAATACAACAAAATACAACCAAGAAAAAACTCTGGAATGAAAAGAAGGAGAAGATATTGGAAAAAATAAGAGATGGAGAGAAAAAACTAAGATCCAGGCCTAAGTCGAAGGAAGTGCTGAGAGAAGTGAAATTTTTCCAAGCACAATATTTGAAACTGATAAATCAAGAGGTGGAATGGAAAATTAAACAAATGAAACAAAGATCTTTTGAATCAGCAAATAAGTGTGGGAAACTGCTAGCATGGCAGTTGAAAAAGAGACAGAAACTTAATACTGTTACAAATCTAGAGATTGAAGGGAGAATGGTTCAGAAACCCGAGGAAATTAGAAAGTGCTTCCAGAGATATTTCAAAGAACTTTATTCACAAGGGTCACAGAAAGATTCGGAGGTGGACCAATTTCTTAAAACTAATGGACTACAGAAAATACCTCAGGAAATGAGAATAATCCTGAATAGTAATATCACACAGCAAGAAATTGAAAGTGCCATTCAGAACCTTCAATTAGGCAAATCTCCAGGCCCGGATGGACTTACCTCCAAATACTATAAGGTTTTGAAGGACTATTTGATACAACCTTTGTTGGAGGTTTGTAACCAGATTATGGAGGGGAGGAAGGCACCGGAAACGTGGAAAGAAGCCTTCATCACATTGATACCCAAACTAGAAACTGAAAAGACCCAGCTTAAGAACTACCGCCCCATCTCACTCCTAAATGTGGATTACAAAATTTTTGCAGACATTTTGGCAAGTAGGTTTAAAAAAGTGCTTAATGAAGTGATCCATAAGGACCAGGCTGGCTTTCTCCCTGGTAGGCATTTGTTTGGCAACACAAGAAACATTATTGATATTTTGGAGCTTTTACAAACAAAGCTTAACACTAGAGCGGTGCTAATCTTTATTGATGCGGAGAAAGCCTTTGACAATATTTCCTGGATGTTTATGAAGAAAAATTTGGAAGGGATGGGAGTGGGGCGGGGGTTTGAAAATGGAATAGAAGCAATATATTCAGAACAAAAAGCGAAATTGATAGTAAACAATGTGGTGACAGAGGAGTTTAAAATTGAAAAAGGGACACGGCAGGGGTGCCCCCTATCCCCCCTATTGTTTATTTCAGTTCTGGAGGTGCTATTGAACATGATTAGAAAGGACCGGTTGGTACAGGGAATTGAGGTCGGAGTGAAACAATATAAATTGAAAGCATTCGCAGATGACCTGGTATTAACATTGCAGGAGCCTGTCTCTAGTACCAAAAGAGTGTTAGAATTAATTTCGGATTTTGGTCGGGTGGCGGGATTTAAGTTGAACAAGCAAAAAACTAAGGTTCTAGCAAAAATTTTGACAATTACAGAAACAGATGAGTTCGTGAAAGAAACAGAATTAAATGTGGTTAAAAAAGTAAAATACCTAGGGGTGTATCTGACCTCCAAAAATTTGAATCTGTTTAAAGACAACTACGAGAAATGTTGGTCAGAAATCAAAAGAGATTTGGAAACGTGGTCAAGATTGAAACTTTCCTTGTTTCAGACCCTACAGATCGTGGACAAGGTGGAATGCTTTGGAAGGTGGCAGAAGGATATCTCTAAGTTTGTTTGGCAGGGCAAAAAGCCCCGAATAAAGTTTAAGATATTAACTGATGCGAAAGAAAGAGGGGGATTTGCCCTGCCAGACTTGAGGCTATATTACGAATCCGCAGCCTTCTGCTGGTTGAAAGATTGGATTCTACTGGAAAACACTGATGTCCTAGATCTGGAAGGGTTTGACAACGCTTTTGGGTGGCATGCATATTTGTGGTATGACAAGGTTAAAGTGCACAAACTGTTTAAAAACCACATTGTCAGGAGAGCAATTTTAATGGTCTGGACAAAATATAAAGACTTATTGGAGAGTAAGACTCCGAGGTGGCTCTCACCGGTGGAGGCCAAGGCACGTAAGAGACCTAATATGGAAGCCAACTGGCCTAAATATGAGGAAATTATTGAAAAGATTGGAGACAATTGGAGGTTGCAGAGCTTGGAAAAATTAAAAAACAAGGTGCGAGATTGGTTGCATTATGCACAAATTCAAGAGGTCTTTAAAGTAGACAAGAAGGTTGGATTCCAGGTGGAAAAATCGAAACTAGAGACAGAACTTTTTGTTAGAACCAAAAAGTAAATTACTTTCGAGAATGTATAACCTGCTGCTTAAATGGAATACTCAGGATGAGACAGTCAAATCCGCCATGATAAAGTGGGCGCAGGATTTGGGGCATAACATTATGTTTGAAGACTGGGAAAGGTTATGGAACACCGGAATGAAATTTATGGCATGTAGTGCCTTGAAGGAAAACATTATGAAAATGATATACCGGTGGTACATGACCCCAGTCAAGCTTGCTAAGATATATCACCTGTCTGATAATAAATGCTGGAAATGTAATGAGGCGGAAGGGACATTCTTTCACCTCTGGTGGACCTGCCCGAAAGTGAAGGCCTTTTGGGAAATGATTCATAATGAACTAAAAAAGGTACTTAGATTTACCTTACCTAAGAAACCAGGGGCCTTCCTCCTGGGCATGGTGGACCAGAGAGTGCTTAAGAAGGACAGAACTTTTTTTATGTACGCTACTACAGCAGCAAGGATCCTGATTGCAAAACATTGGAAGACACAAGATTTACCCACACTGGAGGAATGGCATACGCAGTTGATGGACTACACGGAACTGGCCGAAATGACTGGCAGAATCCGAGACTTGGGAGAAGAAACAATTGAGGAGGACTGGAAAAAATTTAAAGACTATTTGGAAAAATATTATAAGTTGTATGAATGTTAAAAAATGCACCTTTTAGGAAATTCTAGCTTCAGTAATGTCAAATTAAAGAAATGGAAATTAAGGTACAAGAAGTCAGAGATAGAATAATGAAACAACTTTATTGTGTTAAAATGAAAACGTACATGATTTGGGTCATAATATATTTGAAATTGGGTAACATGATAAAATGGAAGATACAATAAGTATTGAAACAAGTTAACAAATTGCAGATGTTATGTACCACAGAGAATGCAGGGTTGGGAGGACGCGGGGAAGTCCAGTAGATTTAGAAAAAAGAACAAGAAAATTTGTAACTTTCTTTTTCTACTTTTATAATATGCTCTTTATTCTTTTTTCTGTATTTCATAAAACTAATAAAAAATATTATATAAAAAAAAGAACAGTTTCAGGTTAAGAACGGACCTCCGGAACAAATTAAGTACTTAACCCGAGGTACCACTGTAATAATTAATTGCACAAGTTACCTAATGATGTCATTATGTTATTCCACCCTATTCACTTCAATGCAAACAACAACAACAACAACTCAATGCAAATGGGAATAAATGTATGCATTGTTTGCATACTGCAAGCAAGAAAAACAATGGCAAATACCAACTGTATTTGCTGGATCAATTTCCATTGTGCACATGGGACGAATAACTGAATGTTGGCAATGAACTCATATATGGTTTCGATCAGAAAAGCAGTGCATTTAATGCAGGGTGTCTTCTTTGTTTTCTACTTTGAAAATCCTGCCGGCTTCATTGCCTCACCACCATCTCACAGAGCATCTCTCTCTTGCCAACCAGCAAATTGCAGCCCAGAGGCCCTCTCTAAAAATAAAAGTCTTTACATTTCTACCGTGACACATCACAGAGCAATGCCAGAACTGGGTCAAGTTACACAGCACTGTAATGTGCCAGAGGTCTTGTGACATGACGTAAGGAGGCTGCGGAGGAATGGAAGGGCTTTCAATGTAAAGAAAGGCAGCTTGAAAAAGTTTGCCTGGAAGCAAATGATTGTTGTGGCGGATGGGGGCAGGAACTGGGGAGTGAGTCAGTCTTGTGATACTCTGCCTCTTCTCTCTCTTGCGAGTTCCAGACAAAGAAGCCTTCTGATTTTTAATAAAAAGCATCCTGCCCACTTAGTATCTGTACTTGAGGCCACAAAGCCTCAGGTTTTCAACTTGCAGAGTGCTATTCCAGCACTAGGGGGGTGGGGGTGGGGGTGCGCGCACACACACACGTATGTTGCCCAGTCAGAGTGGGAACCCATTGCCAGCATGTCTGCCAGTCTTACACATTCTGGAAAATGTAGGGTTGGAAGAAACCTCATTTTTTTGCCATCTCCACTACAAAATTAAGATGTCAGGAGCGTTTCCAGAGAACAAGGAGCAATCAGGTTTTGCGCTGGCGTGTGTTTAATCTTCAAGCTACAATTTTCTGAAGCACCAACATCCTCCCACAGTGTAAAAAAAAGCATGAACCACAGCTGCAAGACGATCCGAATATTGCCACAAAAGTCTCCGTTAGGTGGGGTGGAGGCAAAATGAGTGGCCATGTTTAAATCAATTGATCACATGGTTAAACTGAAACGATACCAGGAGGCACAGACCCGGTTCATACATTTAGCCAGTTTGCTGTTGAGTTGTCAAGACTCCTGTTCCCCTCACAAAGCTACAACACCCAGAGTGTTTTAACCAGGGCTATTTTTCTAGAAAAAGAATGCCTCCTGTTATTATGGCAATGGCACCCACCTGAGAGGGGGCTGGAACTGAGTTCTGGAAAAAAAACCTGGTTTTAACAATTCCTCTTCACAGGGAGCTCTGGGAATTGTAGGTTTTGGAGAGGAATAGGGGGTTTCCTAACATTCAGACCCTTAATTATGACAATTCCCAGAATTCTTTGGGGATGCTGTGCCTGTTTAAGGTGGAATCATAGTGCCTTAAATGTATGGTCTGAAAGTGGCCATAGTGAAGTGGCTCTGTTGAGCTATAAAAAAGGATTCTTTTTACACCATCACCTCCTTCTAAGGCCTGTTTACATCAGAATCATGTACGGAAGTGGTTCCTGGCCCAAACTGGGCCCAGTAAGAAACTGCCATCTTGTATGGTTTACCTTTTTTAAAAAAAAAAAGTTCAGTTTTAAGAACCGCATCAAAAGTAAGTAATAATTAAGCTCATATGTCTTCACAGCTGCAGAAACCACAAACAGCCCAGTGTGTGTCTTGTTGCCTGTCATTTTATTTTTATTTATTTTTTGTCCTGCAATCTTTCGTCTGATTTGCTGCAGTGGGTTGGGAGGAAAGAAAGTGGATGGCTATGTCGCTTGTCCCATCCTCTGTATGGTTGTGTGTGTGTGTGTGTGTGTGTGTGTGTGTGTGTTCCCAAGGCTACATGCCTCTGTCCTTCAAACTATCTCCACCAGTAAATCATTGATCTCACCCGTCACTCCGGGCCATTGTGAGGGACACAACAGTTGCCCATTTAACCCCAACCATGGCTGATTCCCTCTGCGGGGAAGAAGGCTTAACAAAAGTGGGGGGCAGGAGAGGAGTGGGGCTGTTGGGTTGAATTTCATGTTTGCCTTGTGCCGAATTTCTTCCCCTCTTTCTGTTATTCAAATCAGCATTGCCTCTCATGCAGGGGAGGCTTCTGAGGCCTGCATGTTTGTCAACATTGCTGAGCTGTAACTTGATCCCAGCTGGCTTCTCAAAACCTTGAAAGGGTAAGGAGCACACATACATCCCCACG
The DNA here is from genome assembly GCF_964106915.1 of Podarcis gaigeae. NCBI lineage: Eukaryota > Metazoa > Chordata > Lepidosauria > Squamata > Lacertidae > Podarcis > Podarcis gaigeae. The sequence continues at coordinate 100,091,324 of NC_139680.1, forward strand.
GGCACCTATCCATTAACCTTTTCACCCAGCCAGCTTCTAGGAGTGCTTTGGTTGGTAGCGAGAAAGCTTGCCCCTCTCCAGCGAGAGGAAGCCAGTTGCTGCCAGAATGAGGATGAGCAAAGAGGTGAACAGGCAGCCATGGGTGGCTGTAGCAACTGGCAGAAATGGGAGCCATTACAGTCACCCGGAGGCTTCTTCCCGATCTGATCCATGCCCATCAAGAAAGTTCACCAGATTCCTGCCCAAGCAGGATACAAGTTTGAATCCAAGCTGCTGCATCAAGTCTTGATGAGAAATAAATCAGATGGATTGTTCAGGATAAATGTCCACTTGGGCAGAAACTGAATCTCTTGGGTCTCCCCCAAATAGTCAAGGCACTCTGGAATGTTTCCATGAGGTGGGCAGGTTTTGATCATCTCAGAACCCTTCTGTGTCATACGGGATCAGTGCCAGCTGGGTTTAAGTCATCAACAAAAATCATCACAAACACTACAGATTCTGACTGCTCAGAAATCAACCTCTTCCTTTTCCACCTGGTGGGAGAGACAACAAAAGGTCAAAAAAAACACTCCTTGGTTCCAAAGTCAGGTTACGAGGCAATTGTCCATGCCACTTCTGATAGTATTTAATTATTAATTTATTAATTGCTTCCCCCACACATCTCAAGGTGATGTACAGAATGCAATTAAAACAGTGGGGGGGGGGGGGGTAGTTTAAAACATTATAGAAATGAGCAGAAAATTTTAATAATAAAAAAATACCAAATAGGCCCTCATGGCAGAGACCTATTCATCTAGCTGGGAAGGTCTGTTGGAACAAAAATGTCTTCAGTCATTTCCAGAAAGTGCAGACAGTGGGTGCCTGTTGTATCTCAACAGGCATATTCCACAGGTCAGAGGCAGCCACACTAAAAGCCCTGGTTACTGTGAGTTACTGTGGAGTGGGCTTCTGAGATTTTTGGAACTTGTAGGATAAGTCTGTTACAAATATATGGAAAAAGACAGGGCTGATATGCAGTTTATCATAAATGGACCGTGGTGTTTCGTTCTACAGCCAATCCTCCGACTTTTTACAAAAATTTAAAAGCCCAGGGGAGTAACTCCCCCAAAATATGACCTCATTGTGGTTTTCTCCTGCACTGTGACAGGTCCCATTTACCCAGCGCAATGGATTGATTCAATCAGCTCAAACCCGACTCAGCTTCAGGGATCACAGCTCCTGTTATATGAGCTCAAGGATAAAGGAACTTTCAAATAGGTGTTGTTGGCTAACGAAGAAATCCACCCCTATTCCACCCCACCCCTCTACACTGCACACACATATCATTTTTGTGATATTTTCTTTGTAAAGAATTAAGCAACCGCTTCTAACAGCCAGTCCTATGCCTGTATACTGAAGAGTAAGCCCCACCTAGTTCAACGGGACTTACTCCCCTGTGGGTGTTTCAGGCTTAACTGAATTATTCATATCGATTTATCTTTAAGGTTTTCTTGCAAACATATCCCAGCTCAAACTTCAAACCAAATTGCACATTACATGTGAGGTTTGTAGCTGAACCTGCCAAAAGTCGTTGTTTTTTTCTAAAAGAAGACTCTGGCTCTGACTGGAACTGTGGCAAGTGAGCTAAGCTTAACCCCTTCCAATTAATATTTTTCCTGATCTAAGGGTGTGGCTTTGTACATTCTTACCTGGAACTCGCTGTAAAGTTATGCCAGCCAGCACCCCAAAAATTCCTGCTGCTATTAGCCCCATGAGAGGAAATCCTCCTTTAAGAAATGTCTATGACCTCCATCAAGAGGCCACAGGGCAGCTAGCAGCATAGCAACGTAATAAACATAGCAATAATTTGCATACATAGCATAATATTGATAAAATACCAAAAGGCACATAAATACAATCCAATGTAAGCATCAGCGTCAAATTATTCATGTTGTTGTTGTTGTTGTTTAGTCATGTCCGACTCTTCGTGACCCCATGGACCAGAGCACGCCGGGCACTCCTGTCTTCCACTGCCTCCCGCAGTTTGGTCAAACTCATGCTGGTAGCTTCGAGAACACTGTCCAACCATCTTGTCCTCTGTCGTCCTCTTCTCCTTGTGCCCTCCATCTTTCCCAACATCAGGATCTTTTCCAGGGAGTCTTCTCTTCTCATGCGGTGGTGAAAGTATTGGAGCCTCAGCTTCACAATCTGTTTTTCCAGTGAGCACTCAGGGCTGATTTCCTTAGTCTCATCCAAAATTCTAGGCTGCATCAACAGAAATACAGGTTGAAGGAAGTAATAGTCCTGCTCTATTCTGCTTCGGTCTGACCACATCTGGAATACTATGTCCAATTCTGGGTGCCACAATTTAAGATGGAAATTGACAAGCTGTAACGTCTGCAGAGGAGGGCGACCAAGATGATCAAGGGTCTAGAAACCAAGCCCTATGAGAAACAGTTGAAGGACCTGGGTATGTTTAGCCTGGATAAGAGAAGGCTGAGAGGAGATACCATAGCCATCTTCAAATATCTCAAGGACTGTTACATGGAAGATGGTACAAGCTTCTTTTCTCCTGCTCCAGAGAGTAGGACCCGAACTGATGGAGTCAAATTACAACAAATGCGATTCCACCTAAAAATTAGGAGCTTTCTGGTTGTGACAGCTGTTTGCCAGTGGAATGGACTAGCTCGGGAAGTTGTAGACTCTCCTTCCTTGGAGGTTTTTAAACAGAGGTTGCATGGCCATGTGTCAGGAATTCCTTAGCTGTGATTCTGTGCTGGGCTCGGGGGTAACCCAAGTAACACGGTCCAGGTCTGGCCCCAAATCCAAGGGTTCTGCAGGGAGTCAGTCCAACAGGGCCAAGGCAGGACACGAGGTGGGAAACCAGGTAAGGTCAGGCACAGGATCACAGGCAGGTTCTGGCAAACAGCAACATTGCTCCCATAACCGGGGTAACAGCCGGTCCTGATCCCCCAGTGACTCACCTCCCTGTCTCGCGAGCACTCCTCCTTCGAGTACTCAGGTCTCTCCTTCTCTCAGACCTTAGCCTCTGAAGCTCGGGAGACGTCGTTGGGTTACTAGACCCAGAGGCCGTCTCAGCCTCTCCTGACCCAACTGGTAGTGGAGCAGCTGTAAATGACGGCCCAGCTGAAGGCAACAAGGTAATCCCCACATCTGGAGCCAGGGCAGGCTCAGGTCCCTGACTCGTCCCAGCTGGTGCTTGTTACAGGGGATCCTGTGCAGACCGGGGCCCTTCAGAATCAGGCCCCAGACTAGGTTCAGATGCCACCTGAGGCAAAGGATCCGGTGTGGACTGAGACTCCTCTGGCTCCGAGTCCGAGCCCAAGTCCCAGGGCATCACAGATTCCTGCATTGCAAGCTGTTGGACTAAATGATCTTTGGGGTCCCTTCCAACTCTATTGCTCTGTGAAAAGCCTGCCAGAAGAAGTGCATCTTCATTGATATCTATAAAAGATGGGGGGGGAGGTAGAGTCCCCTCTGGGGCAACAATAACTTGGAAGGAACTTGGATGGGGCTCATTGAGCAGCAGGAGTATTAAGCACCAATTTCCACAGTGCTGTTGCTCCAGTCAACTTTGGAGTCTCCTCCAGCTTCGCTTGGCCCACTGCCTTAAGAATGCTCACTGCTACTTTCAAAATTCTCATTTCATAATAGTTTCATCACTTTCAGTGGACTTAATCTGGAGTAATTAGCTGGTAGAATTACAAACTAACAATAAAGGTAAGCAGTACCGAAATGGTATGCCAAGAAACCCGTATTTCCTTAATTCTTCTGTTTAACTTCATAGTCTCGTAAACCTGCAATGATTACAGATTTCAAAAGGAGCCTAAATCTAAAGACGCCTACGTGCACATAGAGAAAGATTCCTGAAATTTTCAATAAAACTCTGACTGAAACAAATCTAACATTTGTAATCCACGCCAGATCTAAATGAGGCTTACATTTCCCTGCCAAAAGTTGACATTTGACTCCGAGGTCATTATTCATGGCTTTACGGCAAAATCTGACTACACAAAACAAACAGTGGATATCTGCATTCATTTTTTCCAGCCATGTATTTTCGGTTACAAACTGGAAAAGGACAGACAAATCGGAAGCTGACATATTATGTGAATATTCCTTTTTATTCTTTCATGTTTGGCTAAATCAGAAGAATGGAGTTCACACCTGACCAAGGGAGATATACTTGATTGGATCTTGGATCTGTTAGCTGATATATTATGGATTCCTTTGCTTTGACTCAGGCTAGAGAGTCAAAGTCTGTACTTTGCTGTGTAAAAAAGGAATGGATATGTCAGTTCATATTAGAAGAGTCCACAAGTGTCAAGCAACTTCTTAAGAACCAAGCAGAATATGGGCTGTATTTGGTCTGTCAGTGCCTTTCCTTCAATTGATTCAACTGTTGCAGTTCACCTATGGTCATTCCAGGGACTTAGATGTCTCTTGCAAGAATTGAAGTGGGGGACTTGAGCTGGAACCAGAGTCTGGAGCCAAGTCTGGATTGCAGCAAGCAAAAGATTCTGCTGCAGCAGAAATATTATGTGATGATCTGCTCACAAAGAACCAGCTTTCACAGCTGATTGGAAGAGCCTGAATGTCTGGGTTCATTTTTAAATTTTATTTTTAAGAATAATTTATTATTGGATGATGAGAACTTCCAGATAGGTGCTTATTGTTAAATCAGTGTTTTGTGTTATATGCTCACTGCCGGATTTACATATAAGCTAAACAAGCTATAGCTTAGGGCTCCACTCTCTTGGGGGCCTCCAAAAAATATACTTCTTCTTAATTGTATTTCACTACAGTGGTACCTCTGGTTACATACGCTTCAGGTTACAGACTCCGCTAACCCAGAAATATTACCTCGGGTTAAGAACTTTGCTTCAGGATGAGAACAGAAATCGTGCTCCGGCGGCGCAGTGGCAGTGGGAGGCCCCATTAGCTAAAGTGGTGGTTCAGATTAAGAACAGTTTCAGGTTAAGAACAAACCTCCAGAACGAATCAACCTGAGGTACCACTGTATTAATATACTTCTTAATTGTATTTCAGTTCAACAATTACTTTGATAAAACACATACAGTGGTGTCTCGCAAGACGAAAATAATTCGTTCTGCGAGTCTCTTCGTCTAACGGTTTTTTCGTCTTGCGAAGCACGGCCATTAGCGCCTTAGCGGATTAGCGCTATTAGCGGCTTAGCGGCTATTAGCGGCTTAGCAGCTTAGCGGCTATTAGTGGCTTAGCGGCTTAGAAAAAGGGGGGGAAGGGAAAGAACTCGCAAGACGCTTTCGTCTTGCGAAGCAAGCCCATAGGGAAATTCATCTTGCAAAGCGCCTCAAAAACGGAAAACTCTTTCGTCTAGTGAGTTTTTCGTCTTGCGAGGCATTCGTCTTGCAGGGCACCACTGTATTTTGTTATGTGCAAATGGCTTTACATGCCTATTAGGTCCATAAATTACCATATAGCATGTATTCGACACAAAAAACAGTGACAATTTGTTGTTGACAAAGGACAGCTGGACATATAAAGGGCCCCATTATTTTCAGTAGCTTAGGGCCTCATCAAACCTAAATCCAACCCTCCAAGATTTTTACTATTTCCACAGGCCCCCTTTTTAAGGAAAATCCAATAAGTTTTTTTTTTTTTTTTTTTAAAAAGCCTTCTTGCCAGTGATCCATTTGTGAAAAATTAAGCCCCTATCTTGAAACACTCCAGGACCAGGGGAGCCTGTTCACCTGTGAAGCTCACCAAGTGACCTTTCCCCAGTCACTGGTTCTCAGCCAAACCTACCTCACAGGGTTGTTGTGAGAATAAAAAGTGTGAAGCCAAGTACAGTGGTACCTCTGGTTTCAAATGGGATCTGTTCCAGAGACCCGTTCGCAACATGAAAAGAACGCAACCCGCAGTGGCACGTCTGCACATGTGCGGGTTGCAATTCGCCGCTTCTGCACATGCACGTGACATCATTTTGTGTGTCTGCGCATGCGCAAGCGGCAAAACCCGGAAGTAACCCTTTCTGGTAAATCCTTCTGGGTCGCCGCAGGACGTAACCTGAAAGAACGTAACATGAAGCGGACGTAACATGAGGTATGACTGTATAGAGTCTTGAGGTCCTCTGAGAAAGTGCAGGATAAGGATGAAGCAAAAAAAAAATGTCATGGCCGAATACAAAATGGCTGTGCTACTTTCAACTGAAAGATACTGAGAATGCCATTAATTAGGGATGACTGTGATGCCCCATGAATAGACATGACATGGCAAATATTTGCATTGTTTCTTTGATGTGCTTCATACACATGGGCAAGGAACAGAATGTGAGCTAGGAGTTTCACTCGAGTATTTAAAAAGAGAACGTATATATCACTTAATGACAGCCTAATGCTCTTTCCAAGGCTAGTGCTTATCATATGATGTGCCTTTTCTTCTCCTGTGAGGGAAATTCATCATATATTAAGAAATCTTTTCTCTACGAATGCTGTTGTATCAAATAGTTATTTGGGAGGGTGGAAAGATCTGCCAGGTCTACTTAATGTCTTTATCCCTCCCTCCGCCCCCCCCCCACCCAAAAAAATCTTGCCTTACCATTCTTTCTAAGCTCAAAACAGGTTTTGACAGCTGAATAATACCTTCCCATGAAGCTGACTTGAGGAATCCATGTTTTGCATTGTTGAAAAGCTTGGGTTAACCTTGGTCTCACTCAAAGAACTTCTTGTCAGTTCAGTTCTGGGGAGCAAAACAACCTCTCCTAGTGTTTGTGAATTGCTTTACCATTCAAAGGCTGGGCCACTTTTCACAGATCTGAGCATCAATTTAAAAAAGAGAGTGGGAGGAGGGAAGGAGGGAGAGAATATCTGATTTCTCATTCCAGCCTGTATTCAGTTTCTTTCTTATTCTTTGTGAAGTTTCTTGGAGAGTTTCTGGGGCTCAGTCAGAGGGGCTGGCATTTTGCCAGAGAGTTTCACTCCAGGAGCCTTAAAGCTGGAATCTTTAATATTCGAGTCAAAAGCTCTCAGAGCTAAGGAACAGAAAAGAGATTATTGGCAAGGGGAGGAGAGGAAGAGAGAGAAAGATTGTTTGCTCTCCCTGCCATCTCCATTTTTGGTTATTACTACATGACGCAGGTGGCGCTGTGGGTTAAAGCCTCAGCGCCTAGGACTTGCCGATCGAAAGGTCGGCGGTTCGAATCCCTGCGGCGGGGTGCGCTCCCGCTGCTCGGTCCCAGCGCCTGCCAACCTAGCAGTTCGAAAGCACCTCCGGGTGCAAGTAGATAAATAGGGACCGCTTACCAGCGGGAAGGTAAACGGCGTTTCCGTGTGCGGCTCTGGCTCGCCAGAGCAGCGATGTCACGCTGGCCACGTGACCCGGAAGTGTCTCCGGACAGCGCTGGCCCCTGGCCTCTTGAGTGAGATGGGCGCACAACCCCAGAGTCTGGCAAGACTGGCCCGTACGGGCAGGGGTACCTTTACCTTTACCTTTACCTCATAAAGTTGCCCTTTGCATATTATGAAAAACTCTGAGAAATAAAAGCTTCATCCGGCAACTTTGCCCTTGCTTCCTGCTGCTGCTGTCGTATCTGTGAGCAGAATGAGATGTTTCATACGGATTAAATGCCTTTCAAAAATTAAAATGAAATTCAGCGATCCTCACCGTACATTAGGTAACCTGTACATTATGAAACCTGGTTTTCTAACACATAGTGGGCCTTCTGCCTGATTTCTTCATTTGACATTGGAATAAAACCTTTCTTTTATTAAAGCATCACATTTTTGTTTGTAATATGGCAGTTCACTTGTCGTGCAACAGATTTCACAAGCATTATTCCCCCCAAACACCAAAAATAAAAAATGTTTGCAAAAGAAATAGTGCTGAAGGATCAGAGATTGAGGTGAGTCACTGATGTCATAGGCTCAAATCCAGCCTTTCCCAACCTGGTGCTCTGCACAAGGTGTTGGACTACAGCTCCCATCAGTCCTTGTTAACCATTGGCCATCCAGGAAGGGGCTGATGGAAGTTGTAGTCTACCATCTCCTGGAAGGCAACAGATTGAGGGAGGCTACTGTAGTCAATGGACACCCACTATGGCCATTTCCGCTCAGTCCAAACTGAGGTCTAAACTGCTTGTCATATATGGGTGAACGATGACTGAATTTCCCAATATACTTTTCTTCCTCTCAAATCAGCCACCGATTTGGATTGCTAACAAAGGTGGATGAGGACCTGCCCATATATGACCTGTTCCATCTGGCTGCAAAGCAGAGGTAGAGAAAATGGAAGGAGGACTACTTCACTGTTTCTGCTGAGAAGGCAGTTGCCTTTGGCCATCTCCCGAGTCTCACCTAAATGGCAGCCATTCCCATCAGGCTACCTGGACTGTTTCCATCAGAGATGGCTGCTGTGAGGTAAATGTAACTTTAAGAACTAGTGCCTGAGTTTGTTTGTTTGTTTGTTTGTTTGTTTGTTGTTCTCCTCCCTCTTCCTCCCTTTTTCCTTTCGTGTCATGTCTTTTAGAATGTAAGCCTGGGGACAGATAACTGTCTTCCTCTTTTTAAAAAACAGATATGCATGCTTCTCGGGGATAAAGAAGGGGCCAAAAATGTTTGATATAAGAAACAAACAAAGAAATGAATGAATGAATGAATGTGAGTGTCTCTGGTTTCCCCCTATGCCTCTTACAGCCCCAAGAGGAGCGATTTGGAATAGAGGGTGCTTCAGCATATAGAAGGCTAGCCTCTCCATATATATATATATATATATATATATATATATATATATATTCCCTGCTTTTAGAATAAGAGCATTATTTTGGAAGATTCTATCATGGATCCCAGGAAACATTCTAATTAATCCCTGGATCAATACTGAACAACTGTGTTGTTGTTGTTTAAAAATGCAAATCTGTAGAACATTTTTTAACGGCTTACCCTAAAACAACAGCAACACTTTCATATTGTGCAACAACTTGAAATGCTACATCTGTGTTCACGCTCAGCTGTTCATAAAAGGACACTTTTGAGAAAGATGCTAACAATAAAAAAAAGTTTTTCCAAAGCACTCTTTAAAATCATGTGTGCATGTTTAATTGTCAATTTAGTGTGGAGAACAGCCATTTTTAATGTGAACTGTACTTCCTAGAAGTCTGGCTATTTAGTTGCAATGATGAAAGGTAAAGGTAAAGTTAGATGGTCGCAAATTTTGCCTCCTGTTACCTGGCATGATCTTAAATATGTAGTACTTTTTTTCTTAAAAAATGTTTAGGGGTACTGTCATTTTCCTACTCATATTGAAATACTGCCACTCAATGAGGCCAAACTAAGATTCACAAAATGTTTAGGGGTACGCGTCCCCCTGTGTCCCCCCAGAAAAAAAAACACTGTAAATATGGCATGCCTTTTCAGACACTAGATGACATCCCCACCAACACCAAAGTGGGTCATAGCATCTGGGTTCAACTTCCTGAGGATGTAGCCTCTGCTGCTCTTGGAATAGGGTGCAGCGAAAGAATGAAGTATTTGTAAGAATGCTTACCAATGTTTGCTGACTCAAGCCTAGGTCTCATTGAGTTTGACTGGATTTACCCCCCAGTAAATGTGAATAGAACTGTAGCCTTAATTTACCACCTGAGCAAGAATTGTCTGAGGTAAGATTTGAAAGCACATCAATGTGCAAGTAGATAAATAGGTACCGCTCCAGTGGGAAGGTAAATGGCATTTTCGTTCTGGTTTGCCAGAAGTGGCTTAGTCATGCTGGCCACATGACCCAGAAGCTGTACGCCGGCTCCCTCGGCCAATAAAGCGAGACGAGCACCACAACCCCACAGTCGGTCACGACTGGACCTAATGGTCAGGGGTCCCTTTACCTTTACCTAAGATTTTCATGCAGACATAGGAAATGGAATGAATATGATTCAGCCAAAATCAAGCATTTACAAATTCTGTTGAGGTACATCCTGAAAGCAAAGCAAACCTTCGAAGTCTCTCACATTGCAATCAATGGGGTTTAAACATTGGGAACTTGGCCTGGATCGTGTCCATGGAACCTGGTTTTCATTGCCTCCCATGAAAGGCGCGTAATGCCTTTCTAATCCCAATACGAAGGTATGTCATGCAGGCATTTCCAGTGAAGAATACTGGCGTCTGTCGAGGATATTACTCGCAGGCTCTGCGGGTGATGCAATGATCAGATGGAACCTTTCATCAGATCCCTAATATGCCGTCCTGTCTGCTTTGCCAGAACTCATTCCTGAATATTGTATGCAGCTCTAATCCAAGTCTAAACATCTGAGGGAGATATGCCATTGCCTACATCAAAGGCAGCAGACTTCAGTTTACATTGGAAGAATGACTCCATTTAGCAGCGTCAGGCCAATAAAAATGCGCATGTAATGTGCCGCAGCCTTGGGGCTTGTCTGTTGGGGGAGGTGGGGGGGACCCCTTTTATTGCTCATTATCATTTAACAATAGCAAAAAAAGGAAGTTATCCCAACTTCAGAGGGAAAAGAAAAGCTTGTATAAAAAGCCTTTTGGCCATTTGCAGATCCTGCAGCCGTTTCACGGGGCTCTCTTGGGATAAGTTAAAAGGAATTAGCCTACAGAACCAGAATGAGAAAAACATATTAGCAGGGTCTTTACTCTCTTTTTTTAATGCAGTGCCTGGTGTGTGAAATTGAACCTCTCCTTCAACTTCAAAATCAAAGCTCGTTCTATATGAGAAGTGGAAGTCCCAAGCTAAACAACTTGAGGTTTCGATTTGGCTTTTCCGTAAGCAACCATCTCTCTCCATCTCCTTCCCAGTGGGCTATTGGAAATCTCTGGGTGGTTGTCAACCAAGTTTTACTCAAGAGTAGACCGATTAAAATGAACATGACTGATGGTGGAATTCAACGACATGTTAAGTGGGGTGTGTTGAGCAAAATAAGGTCCTTTCGAACAACAGGTCTTTCCCCCCTATTCTCCCCACCCCCATGTGCCCCCAAACCTATTCCAGTGGTTCCCCCAACCCTCCGGGGCAGATATAGGAGGAGCACAGGGGGGGAAGTTCCATTGTACAAGCAGATTTTGTTCAGCTTGGTCAACAACGTAGTTGGATCCAGCCCTACGTCAGACCCATTAATTTTGATAGGACTACTTTGAGTAAAGCTGAGTTGCATGCCACCCACTCTTTAGAAGGAAAGGCAGTGAAGGAAGGTTGCATGGGGGGGGAATACTCTTCCTCCCTCGCTGGCCTATGTTTTGGCAAAGCAATTCAGCAATGCCAGAAGAGAATGAAACCTTTCTAATACAATCTTCTAGACTATAGGCTACTTGGATGGTGCTGTGGCTTAAACCACAGAGCCTAGGACTTGCCAATCAGAAGGTCAGTTGTTCGAATCCCCACGACAGGGTGAGCTCCCATTGTTCGGTCCCTGCTCCTGCCAACCTAGCAGTTCAAAAGCACGTCAAAGTGCAAGTAGATAAATAGGTACCGCTCCAGCGGGAAGGTAAACAGTATTTCCGTGTGCTGCTCTGGTTCGCCAGAAGTGGCTTAGTCATGCTGGCCACATGACCCAGAAGCTGTACACTGGCTCCCTCGGCCAATAAATCGAGATGAGTGCCGCAACCCCAGAGTCAGCCACGACTGGACCTAATGGTCAGGGGTCCCTTTATGTTTACATAGTGTTTAAATGCATGGGGTGAATGTGGCTTGAGTCCCTTTGCCACCATAAGCTCTCACAGAATCCACTTTCATTGTCCAGCTGTCAATTTCCACTCCACAGGTATATAAGTTAAGAGTGCATGAGGAGCTCATATAATTAGGAAAACAAGTCAAACAACTGCGAAGAACAGCCCAGAACAATACAGAAGAGGCAGGTCCCACAAAAAATACCTTAAACATCAAAAGACATGGTGAAGAAAGGCGACGTTAATGTTTGGTGGCACTATGAGGGACAGAATTTTTCATCAGGCTTTTCTCTCCCAGCTCTGCAATTCGGTGCGGTTTTGTGTCAGGTTGCTTTGACAAATCAGCAGATGCACTTTTGATTCAGGGACTGGTAGCATATTGATGCATGTTTTCCTCCCTCCTCCCTTCCCCATGCCAAGCTTCTCAAGAGGGGGAATATCCATCTCCTTTTCAGCGGTCCAGCTTCACTTCTGATTTCAGAGTCAGGTCATCTGCCAGAAAGAAAAGGTAGAAATCGAAATGGATACCCTGAAATCTTCCTCTCCAGTTTTATTTAAACCTCATTTGTATGACTGTAATGTCTTTTGTACCATGAAAGATTATTCAATTTAATCAGGGGGTGGGTGGGTTGGAGTGGGTACATGAAGAGAGAAACAACTAGGGTTGGGGCAAGAAACATGGCTCGTTCTGCACTTAAAGGCAAACTTATGCAATCAATTTCTGAATCAATTTGTGAACTGAAACACATCCGTACTTTGAAATTTGCACACCTCCAAAATTTGCAGCACAGTTCTCCAGCCAATTGCCGCATACAAAAATGCATATTCTAGGGTAAAATGTGCATTAAACTGCAAATATTTGGAAAAATAGCATATGTGATGCATTATATTAGAGAGAATTGGGGTTGAACCTAATGCTGGTCCTACTCAGAGTAGACCCATTTAAATTAATAGCCATGGCTAACTGCAGTCCATTAATTTTAATAGGTCTATTCTGAGTTAAACTTAATTGCATAAAAGATATGAAGAGCCTACTGGATCAGGCCAATAGCCCATTGAGTGCAGCATCCTGCTCTCACAGTTGCCAACCAGATGCCCCTGGGAAGCCTGCAAGCAGCACCAGAGCACAAACACACCCTCCCCTCCTGAGATTTACAACATTTAGTATTTAAAAGCATTACTTCCTCCAACTATGGAGGCAGAGCAGAACAGTCACGGCTAGTAGCCTTATCCTCTGTGGTTTGTGAAAATATAGTAGGCAAAATCACATATTAAAAGATGTGTACATATTTGCAAACTGTTGTGAAGTACCGAATAAAACTGGGGAAACGAGAAACGGAGAGGAGCCAAAACGGGCCGATCCACCCATCCCTCACAACAGCACAGCCTCAGACTTCTGCTTCCCTACTGGAGGCCGGCGTTTCTGTGAGCCGTTCCCAGAGAGCTGCATGGGTCCATCTTGCTTCACTGAGCTGGAACAGCCAGTCTTTCAGTGAGCACACACATTAAGGCCCTCTGGTTGCACTCACTATAGCAACCCTCTCCCACCCAGCCCTTTCTTCTCATGACGCTTTGCGATTTAAGAAGCGCCACAGCCTATTATACTTCCTACCACCTTCTCTCCTTCAATTCTACCATTTGCTAAGGAGCAAGTGGGGTTGTTGTTGTTTTTGCTTTTCTTCCTGGAAGGTTTCCTCTTCCGAGTGGAGCAGAAAATTCTGTTTCACACACAACACACAACACACACACACACACAGAGAGAGAGAGAGAGAGAGAGAGAGAGAGAGAGAGAGAGAGAGGACCAAAGGTGGAAAACATTTTTGTGTCACTGACCATTATAATTTCAACAGCCCACATGTGGGTCAAAGCTCACAGGATCACAGTACTGATGTAAAAGACTTTGCTCTTCTATTATATTATTTGTTTGTTTGATTTGTCCTGCCTTTCCTCCAAGGAGACATACATGGCTTTCCCCAACTCTCCATTTTACTCCCACAACAACCCTGTGAAGTAGGTTAGACTAAAAGGCAAAGACTGGCTCAAGATCACCCAGCGAGCTTTAAACCCTGGTCTCCCAGGTCCTAGTCTGACACTTTAACCACTATACCAAGCTGGCTCTCAAATGCTGACACGGGAATTCCAGCTTTCCCTTCCCTTTTTTATTCTCCTATTAGGGACACTACTCAACAATGTCTTTAAAATGGATAATTTGTGGACATGTCCTGAGGTACAGGTGGGGTACCTCAGGCAAGGAGGCCAAACACAATCCTCCAGATCTCACTGTCCACTCCGGAGGCTTCTCCCTAAGCCACACCCCCTCACTCCAGGCCACACCCCTCACCAGCCCTGCTCCTGTCAGTTTGCATTTCTTAGTACAGAAAGTATTGATCGGATATGTAGAGATCTTTTCTATTCTGATTAATTCAAGAGGGTTCTGGAAGCTTCTCTGCATGAAAGAAACAAGCAGAATGTTCATGATGTTTGGATTATTCCTTCAGAGAATCTGAGTACAGCTGGCTTAAACTAGTTCTGTTATCTCTTTCTGTCAAGTTCATGCTGACTATAATAGTATGGCCAGAAGGAGCCTGGGTTTCACTTTCTTTCTGTCTTCTGTCCTTCTGGTGTGGTGTTCTGTATATAGTGTTGTAACAACAACAACAACAACAACAACAACAACAACAACAACAACAACAACAATTTATACCCTGCCCATCTGGCTGGGGGTTTAGACTTATTATAAGTTATTGTAAGTTTCAGTTAAGTCTGCTGCAACTGGATTTCTTATGGACAGTGCCAATCCTGAATGTATTGGATTTGTGAAAATTATGCTCATTTGCTTTCAGTAGCAGTAAAGCTCTGCTGGATAAAATATTAATTTCCTCTGGTCTGTTTTGGGGGAATCCTGCAACATGTTTAAGTTTTTACTCTGTTAACTATACATTGGGATCTACTCTGGATCAATATTGAGTAGAATTCCATGACAGCTCCACCCCTTCCTCAAGACCTGGTTGGAATGTGGTCCTTGCACTCTGCAAATGCCTCTTCCTTGCCTGGTTGGAGGATGAAGAAATGGGGGTGGGGCAGAGCCAGCCCACCCATTAGCCACAGTGAGACATGGATTGGCGCACCCTCCCCCTGGCCCACCTGTCCACCAACCACATGTCATTTAGGACTAGGAGTGCCACTGCTACTTTGTCACTGTCGCAGAGCAGGCAGCAGCACTGCCACAAGGCTATCCAGTGGTGACTGGTCACTCACATTGCAAGGAATCCTGGGAGAGGTAGCCTCAAAGAGGGCCTTCACTGTTGCCACTTTGTTGACAAAGGCTGCTTGAAGTTTAATAGTAGGAAGAACAGCCACCACACCCACAATCCTTCACTCAGTCTGGAAGGACTGGGGATATAGGCATTCTATGAGGGAGCCATTGTTAGGTGTGGGGCTCTGGAGAGACTCAGCATGACCTTTCATAGCAGGGGGGAGTGGCAGGTGGGTGGTCAGCACTGGGGAAGATAGTGACCAAGCAGGATTGAACTCCTTGCACATCAGATGATGGACAGTGTGTGTGTGTGTGTGTGTGTGTGTGTGTGTGTGTGTGTGTTTCAGTCGTGCTTTCTGGAGGAATGGGCTTCGTGAGCAGCCACATCTTTACCCCCTATATGATATCAGGTGTAGGGCAAGTGTCTGTGGTTTGGAGAATGGAGACACCAAATCGGACCCATGGGCCTATAAGTTGCAGATTTCAAATTGGTACCATCTTCAGTGAGAGATTTTTACCACAGGCCTCCCGGCTTGGGAACACAAGTAGATTTGAGTAAATCTGTGAGCCTTACAGCACTTCTCTCTAAAATTGCTCAGCTGAAAGTGAGGAGTAAGATTACCCTGAAGTCAGCTGCAGATCTCAGATGTCAGGAAAGGAAAACCAGAAGAAAAACGAAAGGGGTGATTGGTTATTATAGCAGCGAAAATCCTTGATCTCTACCTGTCAAAATAGAGCTGCCCAAATCGAGATCCATCTCATTTCCACCCACATTTGGCACGTCGCTGGCAAGCGTAACCCCCATATTAAAAATGTTATAAAACTATGAAGTCATGTGGAAGAGTAGCGGGTTGATTTTGCTGAAATAGAGACAGATTGGCTCAGGGCTCATGGGGAACAACCCACATTAAAAGATGCGCCTAAGACGCAGACTTTCTGGATCTCAATCATGACAGGCAGGAAGAGCTATTATCTTGATGATGAGGAACTGCTTTTGTGGGGCAGGGAGGTTGATAGAAGAAGCCAAATTTACCTCAGCAGAGCTGCTCAGTGACCCTGTGCTGCTCAATGATCAAGTGTAGACGGGCCTAGAGGGAGAGGGGGAAACTTTCTTGGCTGGTGCCATAGACCAGGCCTAACATATTTTAAAATGGATCTGGAAGCTTCCGTTCCAGTCACCAAGCACAACTGCAGGCATGATCTTTCAGGCCAAGAATTTCAGTGGTAACTGTGGTTGTAAGTTGTAGCCCACATCACTAAGCTTAAAAATTCATGTTGGATAAGGAAATGACGATCATGAATTTGAAAAGCAATTGAGATATTTGATATATACCAGTTTTATGCTTTTGATATTTTATGAGAGGGCTGGAGAGCCTGCCTGGTCAGGCCAATGACCCATCTAGTCCATCATCCTGTTCTCACAGTTGCCGATCAGATGCCTGTGGGAAATCGGTATGCAATGTTTGAGCAAGCGATCTGGAACAGGACCGCAAAGAGGTAAAACACTGTAAGGTCCCCACCCCCTGTGCAGCTGTTTGCTTTGCATAATAGATAGCTGCATTTTAGTACAGCTGGCACAAGGTGTGCCAAACTGAGAGCCTGCAAGAAAAGGTGACGTTGGGGTAAAGGTCTCAACATCCTCCTTACGTGGAGCCTCTTTTTGTGCATGGAGAGTTGCAAGCTGCCCACACAATGGACTAGGTTTGCCAGGTCAGAAACATTCGAGACCCTGAGGTTTCAAGGCCCAAACCTGAGACCTAGAGGAGGCCCCTGGCGATGTCACAGGTGGAGGCAACAGGTGATGTCACAGAGGCAGGCCCTGGAGATGGAAGTTCAATGGAAGAGGGAAGTGGAGGAGGGCAGACCCTCCCCAGAGCCCAAAAAGGACATCAGTGAGGGTAGAGGGGGCTCCAAAGAGACCAGAGGCACAGTGGAGCTTTGTTTACGCTGCTCAGCCTCCCTGCCTTACAGCTGACACACGGGGTAGTAGAGCAACAACTGCTTTCCTGCGCAGCCTCCAGCTGACCCCAGAGCTTCAATCTGGTTGTGGATATTTTTGGATACAGTATTTTTGGTATGGATTGACAAGAGAGCGGCAGGCAGGGCCTTTAAAGGGTGTTTAGAGGGTGCTCCCGGCTTTACACAATTTCACTTATGTTCGTCGGGCCCCAGAACATAACCCCTGCATAAGTGGGGGGACTCCTGTATTATATATATTTTATTTTTCATTCCCAGCCATCTTGCAAGTGGGTGGGTGGGTGGAAGATAATGTTCCATTGAATTCATATTAAATCCCTGATAACTCAAAGGTGGCTCTTTTAAATTTTGTAGTCAGAGGGTCCTTTGGTGGTTGCTCTTTCACGAAGCAAATTAATCAAGGACAACTGTAGCTAATATGATCAGAAGCAACTGTGTGCGTCTTAGATTCGAGAGCTCACAGCAGCCAGTGGATCAGAAATGGCCTGCCCTGAATGGGACCTCCTATACAATGAGCCCAGTAAGATATGCACATTTTAACACCCGCTTAACACTGAGACAATGCCATGGCTTTTGTTGCTTAACACAGAGGAACGATTCTGATAGTGGGAATTCCGGGCTCAAAAGCGGTGTTCTTTCAGATGTGGTGCAGTTTGCCTAATGACCCGGGTACATAGCAAGAAAACGAGAGGTGGAAATTTTCCCCTTAAAGAACCCTCTTTCTCCTTCTCCCCTTCTCTGTCTTTTACACACACACACACACACACACACACACACACACACACACACGGTGGATAACAAAAGGAAAATGCTGCACTCATTTCCTAGCCAAAAGAAATGCTGAATTGAGTAATCACAATGGGAAATATTGGAGAAAGCAAGCTCATGCAGCAGGCTGCCCGGTCTTTAATGCTTAGCTCAGCAAGATAATAATCCACAAACTCATAGTTCTGCGGGCAACATGGTAGGGACAGGTCTAGAGCTGAAACCAATTATCCTGAAAGTCTACTAATTTTGTCCTTCCATTTTTGAATTCACATTTTTGAATATGCAATGCTTAATTCCGAGTTTGGACACCCGAGACCTGTTGATATTTCTTAAGTGTTTTATTTTTAAAATTAAATTTATTTTTGGCAAGCGTCAGATAAGAATTCCCATAAAATGTTAACTCAAAATTCTAATTGAAACTGTAAATATACCAAATACTGTAATGTTTTAAGAGAAATACTTTATGCCAACTGTCAAGTGCAATCAAATATGACATGGGAGAGGTTTTTGAATTGTTTGACGGCAAACTATCGATTCTTTCCAGAGGAGAAGCAGCCAAGTCAAGCAAACTCAATAGAGTGTCTTGTGGCACCTCAAAGACTCAAAACTTTGACTGTGGTATATAAGCCATTTCTCTCCTCCTCCAAATGACCCAGACGCAGTGTCATTCTGGGCAATTTTGGGAGGAAACATGGTGGCCAGCCCAAAAGCATGATGACTACCAGGACTGTACACATATACATAATCCAATTGGGATAACCCTTTTTTAACCAAGGACGATTCGTGAATGACTTGGATATGCGGTCCAAACCAACTTTGGGGCCTTGAACAGTGTTTGATTAAACATGCAGCCAAGCAGGAGAATGTTGGAGAAGATGCACCATGGCCTCCTTCTCCTTGTTCCCAGGCCACCCTCTCCCACTTTGGGCAGTCCCAGTTCACTCTGGGTTGACCCAGTCCGGCCCAAGGCTGCCTCAACCTACTATGACTAAATCCCAGGTTTACTCTAATTGCCCCAATTCGGTTCGGGATTTGGCTGGAGCTGGTGCACAGCCATAGTGGCTATACTGTCATTACCCACCTCATCCCCAGTCTGGTTGACCGTGGCTGAGTCCTTTGGGGGTAGGGCAAAGATTTGGTTCAGTTTGCATCAAAAAGCAACCCTACAAAATTCACCCTTTTTAAAACAATAATTGAGCAGAAGAAACACAGCAACCCTTCAAAATGTGCGCTTTTCTTAATGCTGTGATGCTGTTCTCTGGCCAAGTCATGCGTCCAAAAAATGCATTACATTCGGGGAAATGGTTTTGCAGAAATGTGTCTGATACGGCATAACAAAATTATGTACACTATGAGAAATTCGCACTGAAATCTGGATGAATTTTCATGAGGACTTTTAAAAAAAACAAGAAACAAGCATATATGGAGGACTAAAGTTAAGACTGGAATAATGAGAAAGTGAGAGAAACCAAAATGTACAGATTTGCCCATTTTGGAGGTAAAAAAAATGGCAGCCAGTGCCCCAAGAGCAGATCCCAGCCCAGTACTGTCTTCTCTGGCAGCAGCACTCCAGGGTCTCAGGGAGAGGGAATTCCCATCTCTTGGCTGCTGCTTTCAAATGGAGACATTGGGGGTCAGAGCTGGAACCTTCTAGAGCAAAGCGCATGCTCTGCCCCTGACCTTTGATGCCTCCCCATGAAGAAGACCCCTCATTAAAGCACAGGGCTCTTGGCAACCTGAGTTCCCTTTGCTCGCTTTCAATTAAGCTGTATTTGTGGATGGCATTTTATTTTCAGAGAGGAATGTACAACAATTGAGCCCCATAGTGACGCCATTTCCTCTCAGAGGAAACTCTTGAGGAAGGAAGGTTATACACAAACAAACTTCCATTCAATGAAGCCGTGTGGGTCATAATTGGACCTCTCCTTTTTTTCAGCTCATGGATGAGGCCAGGCCAGTCTTCCTGTTCATAGAGTTCATGGCTGATCACAATCCTGCCTCGCAATCATTTAAGCATGCAGTTTGTGTACATCTATTTTCTTCGTAGCGTGCAGATGTATTCCATTTCCCTGTTGCCGTGGAACACAGCCACAACTGCAAACAGAGTTACATAAATGGCCATCTGTGCTTCGAAAACTGCTGACGCACATTATTGCTGGGTGAGATTTTTCACCAGTTAGCAAAATCAAGCCATTAATACATTTGAAACGTCCTTGAAATCAAGGAAGAAAAATCCTGAACAGAGCTATCTCTGCAGTAAGTATTCACAGGGTGGTATACTAATGCAAAGTTGGACAAAGTCTCCATATCCCTGTAGTAAGTTTATAATTTTATTGATTTATTGCATTTTTATCCACCTTTTCTCCAAGGCGCTCCAAGAGGTGTACATGGTTCCCCCCCCTCCCTCATTTGATCCCCACAATAACCCCCTGAAGCAGGTTAGGCTAAGAAGCAGTAACGGGCCCAAGGTCACCTTGTGAGCCTCATGCCTGAAAGGGAATTTGAACCCTGATTGCCCATATCATAGTCCACCACTCCACCACACTGGCTCTCCCTATACTTCTCCAAAGGTCTCGGTTTCAGCTCGTGTTCAAATCACAGAAAAAGTTGGGAAAGCCCACAGCCAAAGATGTGTGCGGAGTTGCTGTGGACAGATAGCACTGAACTAAATTGATAAATGTTCTGATCCAGTATAAGGCAGTGTATATTGGTTGTTAGCATGGGGAAAAAAACTGGCCCGAAATCCAGATAAAACGAAACTGGTAATAGTGGGGTACTCAGTGGACCAATTACATGGGGGAAATGCACTCTCCTGTAAGGATCAGGGTCATGGCATGGAGAACGTTCCTGCCATTTCTCCTGGATTTCCTGTGGTGGCTTTCATTTTCTTTTGCACTTTTCCCATACCTTCTCTTCAATAGGATTCAACCATTCATGATCCGTCCTTCTTCACCAGATAAGCATTTCATCATCGTTGTTCAGGTTGTGTTCAAGATATCAATAACCCTGAAGATTTACATGGAAGCATGGACGAGAAGCAAGTTCAGTTGGTTGGATGGAACAACTGTAGCCTCTTCCTATTGTTTCCTCCTACCCTCAAATACAGGTCAATACCTTTTTTTGCTGTTTTAATTGGCCTTATGCATCATAAACTTTCTCTCTGCATGCAATGTTTCAAGAGTTGTTGTGGGTTTTCTCATGAGAAGCAACACAGAAGTGTTGAAAAATGAAAGGAACTATTACCGGGTCACACCCCAAGTTCCAAAGTAAATTTATTTCTTGTTATTTATTAGTCATGTTTTTATACTGCCTATCCAACTGTGCTCTCTAGACATTTCACAGCATGCTAAATTCAAGACACATTTGCCTGGCAAAGCAAAGATCAGGATAGAGATTAGCTTGCCGTGTGTCTCAGCCTTCATTTATGTTTTCTCAAGCATGCTAGTATACAGCTCACTTTCATTAGAGCCACATCTGTGCTATATATTTAAAGCATTATGATACCACAGCCATGGCTTCCTCCAAGTAATCCAGGGAACTGCAGTTTGTTACAGGTGCTGAGAATTGTCAAGAGACCCCTATTCCCCTCATACAACTACAATTCCCAGGGTTCCCTAGGCAAGAGGGATTCATTGTTTAACTACTCTGGGAATTGTAGTTCTGTGAGGGGAATTGGGCTTTCCTAAACCTTGACACCCTTAATGGGCAATAGCTGCCAGAATTCTCTGGTGGAAGTCACAACTGTGTAGTGGCCTAGGTCTGTAGTGCCCTAGTGAGGATGTGGCCTAGGTCTGTCGAAACATCGATATGAACCTACTCAAACCATTCAGTCTTCATTTGAAGTCCTTTTCTGGGTGCCCCTGTGAGGGAGTTTTTGAGGCTCTTGCCAACCTAGTAGTTCAAAAGCACACCAGTGCAAGTAGATAAACAGGCACCGCTGCGGCGGGAAGGTAAATGGCATTTCCATGTGCTCTGGCTTCTGTCACAGTATTCCGTTATGCCAGAAGCGGTTTAGTCATGCTGGCTGCATAAACAGGAAAGCTGTCTGGCTCCCTTGGCCTGAAAGTGAGATGAGCGCAGCAACCCCATAGTCACCTTTGACTGGACTTAGCCGTCCAGGGGTCCTTTACCTTTTACTTTTACTGCTTTCCATTGGACCACATCAGTGAGGCTGAGAGGGGGGTATTGTTGTCTAGGCAGCCTAGGATCTCCATACACACTGCCCAGGTTTCTGCCCTGGGAAGGTCACTTCAGTGCTGCTAACATAGTGGTTTGCCTTCACCCCCAGAGCTGCACTCCATTGTCTCTCAAGGCAGATGGAAGACAGCAGTGTGTTTTGCTGCTGAAATTATTGCTGTTATTTGTTTCATAGATTACTGTATGTCTTTATTTATTTTTTCTCTCTAATTTCATGCCGTGATTTAGGTTTGCGAATGTTGCAAGTGACTTGGAGCCAAGAAACTCATGCGTTGAATAAATCAGTGTCTTCTGCTAAATTTGAAATTCTATTAGATACTATGCTGTTAAAGGGGGGCATTCTATGTCGTGTCTAATAGAAGACCTCTACCACCATTAGAATTTCACATGATTCATTCAAAAATGAGAAGCAGGCATGCAAGGGAAGCATATTACGAAAGATGCCATTGTTCCTTCTGGAGTGTAAGTAAATTGTCTGAAGGAATTTCATTTCCATTTCTTGGGTAAATAAGATCTAACTTAGTTTCTACTGCTTTATCTTTCTATCTTAGTTATTCTTCTCTTTTTTTCCATCCTCAGAAAATGTAAAGGTTTAGTGCTTTATTGCCTTAGGAAAGGAATGTGGCTTTATGTTTTTAAAAACCCACACTACTTAAACATTAAGCAGTTTCATTCACATATATACGCCTCCCTTTTTACAAACTCTTCCCTGTTTTGTGGCATTTGCTCTTTGTTGCATTAAGCAGACCTTCTGTTTGGCTGGAGACTCGGATTTCATCCCTCCAGCTAAGTCGTCCCATTTACAAATATTTAAAATATGACTTATGTCAACTCCTGGGAGGCCCGGCAGGTTGTGTACATACATACAAACCTCTAACTCGGTGGTTCTAAGCCAGAACAGCTATTTTGAGGTTAAATCAAGTCGAGTCAATCAACAGTTCAATAAAAATGATGGAGCCCCAAAGTCACATTCAAGTCAGCTATCTCAGCTTCAGAATAAATATTTTGCCACTTTAGAAGAATTCAGAGGATATAATCCTTCACTCCAGCCATCCATTAACCCAACACAAAGCAGCTGGTAAAAAACACAAACCCTTCGCAGAGACATTACTTTCTTCCTCCCCCTTCCCTTGCCCCGAGAGCAAGATGGCTATTCTTTCTTGAAAGGCACAGAGCATCTGAAACTGGTTAGTAGCTGAAACATCCCAGGTTGCTGAGGCAGCAAAAACATGACCCTGTAAATTTTCCTTCAGGGGATGTGTGTGGCGCATTAATTAACCAATCCAAAAAGCATGGCTTATATCATCGTGGGGTGCGTTTAATATCCCAGCTCCCTGCTTAATATTGAGGGCGTCAGCAGAAAGACACACGTCAGATGTAAGTTCATAAGGCTACAAAAAGAAATCTGGTTTGTGGAACAGAAGCTGAAGGGAAGGGTGATTTGAAGTGAAATATGATCAAAAATCCCAGCAGAAGATCTGGACTGAAATCCAGTCACCCTGGTTGGATTTCCACTTCTAAAGAACTGTCGAAGCACTTTATAAGAGATGCATGAAGTTATTTTCACAAACTGAGATGGGTATTTTCCTTTCTGATATTAGTCAAATGGACTGCTATGAGTTTATTTAGGTATAAAACAATACTTTTCTCAATATGCATGCACTTGAAGGAGCCTTAATCCCTATTCATTCCATGGCCAGGTTGACAGGTAGACAGGGCCACACATGTCGATCACATGTCATAATAGCAAAAAGCTGACTGGCAGGCAGACAGCCCCACCCACCTGTTAAAGTTCAAACGGGCTGCTGTCAGGACCAGTCAGCTGATTGGTGCTGGGAGTGTGCTTCTGAAAGGTCTTGCTGTAACCACCAATCAGTGAGCCCTTCTGAAGTCCATTTGCTGTGCTATGTGTGGAGGGAGATCTTGTCAGGAGCCGGAGTCAGTGATAAAAGCACCAATGACAATGAAGTTAACTCTTTATTCAAAGAAACTAAAAGAGTGCAGGCCTAGTGATCACAACAACACCTCCCAGTAGATATTGCCCCAATGAAGAGGTCATAAGAACTGAAGGTCCCCACCTTCCCACTGCTCTCTAAGGCTCCTCTACCAGTTATTCTGCATGTCTAGCAGATCAGGAGGAAGGGGAGACTCCCTGGATGCTTCAGCAGCCTGCCCATCTCTGTCTCCTGGCCCCCCTCCTCTTCTGCCTCTAAGCCTGGACTGTCCTCTGCCACAGCCTCTTCCTGCTCACTAAACCCTGTTGCTTCTTCAGTCCCCACAGTCCTTCTCCCTACAGTCTGCTCTCTGCTTCTGACCACCACCGATCATCCCACCACCAATCTCCTGGCTCTGAACCTTCCTCCCTTGGGGGTTCCCCAGCTGGTGCCCCCCACCATTGCATCCAGCCAGTCCATCTCTCTCTCTCTCACACACACACAGACACACACACACAGAGAGAGAGAGAAAACAAAAAAAAATCCTTCCAGTAACACCTTAAAGACCAACTAAGTTAGTTCTTGGTATGAGCTTTTGTGTGCATGCACACTTCTTCAGATACACACAAAAGCTCATACCAAGAACTAACTTAGTTGGTCTTTAAGGTGCTACTGGAAGGAATTTTTTTTGTTTTGACTTGACTATGGCAGACCAACACGGCTACCTATCTGTAACTGAAACACACACACACACACAGAGAGAGAGAGAGAGAGAGAGAGAGAGAGAGAGAGAGAGAGAGAGAGAGGAGAGTGTTTCCCCAACTGAAGTCCAAGTTGTTCTTACTGGAATAGCTTTCCAAGTTGTGCAGTAAGGTTCCTCCCCAGCTAAATCAAAAGAGAAACTACTAGAATGACACTTATCATTGCTAGCTCTTGAGTAACGTTCCCTTTGGTGCAGGGGGCAGGGACCTGTTGGACTCCAACTCCTATCAGCTCTAGCCAGCATAGCAAATGCACATTAATGATGGGAGCTGTAGTCTGGTAACCTTTGGACAACCACAGGGTTTCCCAAGTCTGTTTTGATGCCAGTTCTCATTGAACGGCTTCATCTAGGATCAGGACAGCAATTCAGGATGGGTTCTGATGTTACAAAAACCACAGTGTTCCTGCCAAATATAGCATCCCAGTGTCAAGTCTGTCCCTCCCATTTCTAACAATATGCTGGATTAGATGGGCTATTGGCCCTATCCCGCTAGTTCTTATGTTTTTATCTTACATTCCAACACACAGAAGATGTGTTAAACTGATTCTTTTTTAAAAAAAAAGAGCTGCTGAAGATCCTCCTTGTTCCCCTTTGACCCCTTTATGATTGATCCCCAGGTTCTTCTGTGCCAAAGTCTGCTTGCACTTTCTCCTTAACCCAAAGAATTCTTGTGGGGTGGTATGAAAACCATTGTTTACATGATTAGTCATCCTTGGTCTCTTCTAAATAGTAGGACGTATCATTTTACATATTTCAGATGCACACCATTTGTTTTCTTGCGGTCGCTGATGGCTATCTCTCCCCAAACCAAGATAATTCTGTTTTCTAATAAAAATTCTCTCAAAATCCCAACAGTGTCCAAAATATGAACCAAAGAAATGTGCTCTTGATCTTATTTTAAGGGCATGGACCGGTTGTTGTAGAGTGAACTGCATTCTAGCAGAACTCCAGATTTATAATAAAGTTAAGTTATGACAAGTTCTGGGACTGAAGCCAGATTCAGACCAAATCTAAAGTTTTTACAGGGGTGAAAAGGGTTTTGCTAGGGAGTCTAAATCTCCCGCAGAACGCCTGCTTTTTTTGCATGTAAACATTCGTGGAAACAAATGGCAGGGGTTGCAATAAACTATCAAACTCCAACCCACCCTTTTTCATTTGTGACAAGACCATAAAAGAAAGCTTTATGGGGGGGGGGAGTACAAGGAGAAATGTGAATAAAAATGAATTCCATGATACTCACTTAGACCTCCCCATTATTTTGATAACCTGATGTTGATTCCTAAGTGAAAAGGATTCTGCTCATGACGACCTGTTTCTGTATGTTCCTCTTGCAGTGGATGTCCTTCTTGGAGGATGGGGGAGGGATTCAATTCAGTTTATATTTAAAGACGAATGTACTTGATCTGCATCTTCTGAAACAATATGTGAAATGAAATGAACCCATTCTCTGAAATCCACGCATCTCTGGGGTTTTTGCCTTGCAAATCATGCATAAGAAAAGTGCATATACGAAGGTAAAGTGAGCATCCAAATTAGCATATACAGTGTCAGTGGAAATAACATCCAAAATGCATGATATTACGGAAAGTGTGACTCTAAAGAGAAAAAAATATGCTTTGCAAAAATGTGAATATTAGGCAGAATTGCACAGGGGGAAAATGTGTATGGTAGGAGAAATTTGCAGTAAAGTGCTGATGAATTTTCACAAGGACTTAAAAAATATTGTGGTCATGTGAACTGAACCTAAAATGGGAAAATTAGAAATTGAAACCCAGTTTCACCAATCTCTATTGCACCTGCTGGGGAATTCTATTCAGTTGTCTTCCGGGCACAATTCAATGTCCAGGTTTAGGTCTATGCAGCCCTTAACAGCTTGAGTTCCTAAATACCTCTGTTCTTTTGAGATTGAACTAGGAGCTGTGCCCCTGCTCTCAGCAACCCCACCCCCACCCAACCCCTCCCTTTCCTCCTTGTCACCCCTCCCTTTTCTTCTTGCCAAAGCCACCCCCTTGGGATAAGGGAGGGAGAGAGGATTGCTTTCTATCATTTTAACCTCACTTAAAGGAATACGTATTCATCGGTGGCCGGATATTAAGAACCCAAGCTGAGAAAACTTGACCAAACGTCTCTATGTAAAGAAAGGAAGGATAGGTTCTGAGCAAAGGAATGCAACTGGGAGCCAGGTCATTATTCAGCACTGGACAAAATTGTGAAATACACTTTCTGTTTCTTTTGGCATTGGACACAATAAACACCAACTGGGAACTGGCCCTTCAAAAGACAACTCACTGGTATGCCAGGCTTTGTTAATGCCATTCCAGTCTAGCACTCGCACCAGAATATGTCATGCAAATCAACTCTCTCAGGGTAGGATTATGCCTTCTCCATGTTTCGCAAATATGTGCCTGCCAATCTTCATGAGTTCTGGAGGGACATTTAGAGGGCAGAAGCAGTGGGTAAGAGGGAAGGGGTAAGTTGCATAGCAGGAACACGCTGATGAGAAGCCTTGAGTAGTCACAGGGTCTTGAACTGGCATCTAAACAATAACAATGTAGATGCTAGCGTTGTGCACCAAGTCGTGCATCCCAGATTCCAAAATGAATTCGGCTGATATGGGATTTGTCCAGAGCAAGTCAAGGCAGCCCCAATTTGCCCTGGATCAGGTCCACCAGGCCTGTGAAAAATGGGCGGCAGCAAGGAGAGCTTGGAGAGGGAGATGATGCTTGAATGTCTCCTTGTCTCTCCCCCCTTGCTGCCAACCACATATTTAATTAGGGATTAGGACTGTGCAAGCACCCCAGTTCAAATTGCGGGTGGATTTGTCTGGTTCAGTTTGGAGACTAATCAGGATCACCAAACTGGGCCCTGAACCAAATCAATGGTGCTATAGATGCCTCATGAATCTGTTTAGGGAGAATGGAAAGGCCATCTCCTCAGCATACAGCGATAATCAATTGTTGCACATGCATGTGTGAACCAGTCCTGGAAGAGAGGCATTGAAAGACTCTGGGAATCTTCCAACTTTTCCTACCCTCTGCATGTGCAAGACACAACCATGCTGGTCCAAAATTAGGGGACACCTAATCAATGATTTGTGACCCTATTACGGCTCCCTTCCTTCCTTTTTCCTGCTCAGAGTCACCCAGCTCTTCAGTAACACTGATAAAGATTTTGCAGATCCTCTGTTATTTCCTCAAATGCTTCAGTTTTTATATGGGATCCAGATTTGTTCTCTAGTGATATGGTTCGTCTAAAGAATGATGGGTGGGAGCAGTCAGAGACTGTTTAGTTTCTCCTCCTCCCATCCCATGACTACCTTGTTAGGGAGATCTCGCCTGTTGTAAACAAAGGAGGGTTGCCAAGGAATGTATCTGCCTGTTTCGAATAAGTAAAGGAAATACAAAGAACAGTTTGGATAGAGAGTAAAACACAGATCAGGGAGATCCCAAGGGGGAAAGGACCTATATCAAGTTTCATTAGCCGTGAGCTTGATTTCTGTGGAAACAATTCGCTCCCCAAGACAGGAGAAAGGAGAATTATGTCTGCACCAATAGGAACAATGAAGAAATCTGCTTCGGTTCACATTTTAACACAAACCTAACTAATTTGCACTTCCTGAAACAATGCATGAAGTGAAACACTGGTATCCTTTGAAACTTTTCCAAATTTTGCAATTTCAACCCAAGAAATGTGCTTCAAAAATCCCATATGAGGGGGAAGTGTGCACAAGGAAAACACGGGGAAAGTAACATTTTTTTAAAAAGCCTTACAATAGAGGAAATTTCTTAGAAAGAACGTTTGCATTAAGAGCTAGGTGGAACATTGGTGGCTTGGTGAACAGTAACTTCCTATATTCCTTGCTATTTTATTAAACATGAACATAATTATACTCCACAAGTTTTGTTTGTATTGTTTTCTTCTTCTTCTTTGTCATTACAGGGAGGAGGGAAATCAATAACAATTTGCAAGAAAACTGTTAGGCACTTAAGACTTCTTAATATTGTACTGCATTCCCAATTGAGCATATAGTTGTACTGTTCCTTGTAATTTGTCATTCCAGTACATGATAAACAAGCAATTACTTCAGAATTTTCCTTCTCAACATTTGTTTGGCCATGTAAGCCAGAGGTTGTGAAACTGAGGCCTGCCTGGCAGGTAAATCTGGTCCTCTCTCCCCCAGGCCTCATCCCTCCCCAGGCCATATTGCAAATATTAATATTATGCAGCGACTGGATGTACCAATGCAAGGGTACTAGACTAGGCCTTCCAACTCTGCCATTCTAAAACGGATCTACATATTTTGCATAAGGAAAGTCCTGCCCTTCCCCCACTTCCGCGCTATAAACCATGCTCTTATTCATTATTCTCATGATCAATTTATTTTTTACTGTTGTGTTTTGATCGGAGAATCCAAAGCAGCGTTTATGGAACCCACACGTTCTGCCAAGATTTTAGCTTGTCCTCCTCCAGCTGGCAGCCAGTGCTTCTATATGATTTATCAAAATAATTGCAGCACAAAGACAAGAGTTCAGTACTCTCAGGCTGTTCACGAATCGCAGCTACTATTGGCAGAGATAGTCCATGATTGCTGGATGCTATTTAGGTCTTGGCTGCACCATAGGCCACATAGGAAGGACCACCCACGGTCATGACTAGATCCCTCTCCTCCATGGATCTATGGTCAACTCCTACATTTTCTCTCACAAATGCACAGTGAAGACAACTTTCTGGCTAGGTGGGTTCATCCAGAAGACAGTCAACATACGAAGAAACCTGCTGGATCAGATCAAAGGTCCATCTGGGCCATTGTCCTGTTTTTCTTAAGTAGCCAAGCAGATGCCTGTGGGAAGCCCGTAAGGAGCCAATAGTCCTTTTCCATCTTTGTTACCAAGCAGCTGGTAGACCTACCCTCCGTTATTTTCCTTTCTTAAAACCACAGTGGCCCTTACCGTGGATGCCATCTTATGAATTCCATGAGTTAAGGGTGCATTGTGTGACAACAAGAGCATGCAGAACACAAAACAGTGTTGTCCTGATTTAGAGATCCTGTTATTATCCTGGCCCTTACACCCAGGTCTGAGTGTTGCCCAAAAGAGGACTCCTATTCAGATTATTCACAAATCAACCCCCCTTAGGAGGGGAACACCCTCTTGTATGTTGTATCATTTTATTGTTGTTAGCCGCTCTGAGCGGTTGTTATT
Source organism: Podarcis gaigeae (assembly GCF_964106915.1). Classification (NCBI taxonomy): domain Eukaryota; kingdom Metazoa; phylum Chordata; class Lepidosauria; order Squamata; family Lacertidae; genus Podarcis; species Podarcis gaigeae. The sequence goes on from NC_139680.1 coordinate 100,121,074, forward strand.
ATTATTATACATCATCCCAGCGTGATGAAACAACACTCCCTTCTTCCTCAAACACTGGGGATTATGCCTTCTGCTCCACAGCCATGCAGGAGCAGGCAATTGCAGAATAAGTTACAGGTCCTTTAGGGATCGCAGGCACGACCCCAGGGGGTGGAGGCACTGGAAGTAAAGACCTTGCCAACCTTCTTCAACCTTCAGATTACTCTGGTCCTTTGCTGAGACAACATCTTTCAAAGAGCAACTGGCAGAGTCTACTGGGAACTGGCCAGAGACCTGATTTGTATTTTAGGGTGGGGATTTTGTTTTGTTTTGTTTTATAGTATTGTATTTTCTTTCTTAGATGTAGTGTGCCCTGGGACTTTATGGTGAAGTTGAGGAACAATGGGGGGGGTTGGTTATTTTGATTTGCCTCACCTTGACTTCAAGAAGCTACCATCTCATTGCTACCAGTTCCTCAGCAAAGCTCTAGCAGAACGGGATAATTATGGACTTCCATAATTCCAGTCTGAACATGGAGCTCTGATGTCTAGAATGGCTTCCTCATTCATTCCAGTAGCGGAGTCATTTACATTTTAAGAATTAGCTAGGCTATCATTTTTATGACCTCTTTACAAGGCAGCAGTGGTTGCTCCATGATGGAGCTTGTGTTGGAAACTGTCTATTCAGCTCCAAACTCAACACTTCATCCATAAACCAAGGATGGCGAACTCCTGTATTGTCATGGGATATGCAGTTCTCCAGAAAACAGTCTGGGGATTGGAATTGTATTTTGTTGCACAATCTGACTTCTTCAAAATGTTGGGATGTGAATAGATGCTAGGAGATTATATATATTTATTAGATATTATCCTTCCTTCCTCACATTTGTGAGATCAGCAGAGTGCCGCCCCTTTGCAGTTTAAAAGGGAAGCTTAGCCTAGTTTTAGCTTTTTAGTTTCAATAATCTGGGATGCTTTAAGGCAGACTGGATTTTCCTGTTATTTCCCCCTTTTCTCCCCACAATCACAGTCTTGTAAAAGGTAAAAATAACATTTACTCACTCAGAATACTTGCAACAGATGCAGCAGCTTTCTTCAAGCAGACTTAAAATGGTCATTTGGTTACAAAAACGTACTGTACAGTGGTACCTCGGTTTACGGACTTAATCCATTCCAAAAGTCCATTCTTAAAAGAAAGCCATTCTTAAACCGAGGTGTGCTTTCCCTAATGAGGCCTCCTGCCACCAGTGCCCTTCCACCATTCAGCTTCCATTTGTAGACTGAGGTAAAGTTTGCAAACCGGAACACTACTTCCGGTTTTGCGGAGTTCATATACCGAATAGTTCGTAAACAGGGCTGTTCTTAAACAGAGCTACTACTGTACTTAAGTCTAGCTTAAATGGAGTCTTGGCTTGGTGCTCAGACTACCGGAGAGTTCTCACATTGCTGGCAGAGTGGAAAGAGAAAGTGAAAGTGATAGAAAAGTGTGTACCCAGGCTGCTACATCCTCCCACTGTCAGAGCACAGTGGGAATGTCTCTCACAGAGACCTCTCTAGCAAACTTACAGGAAGACTTTGTGAGCTTCTGCTCCTAGCATGTGCCTATCTAGCAAAACTTGAATTGCTGGTTTGACTGCATTTTAAATATCACCCACAAAAATGGTACGGCAAGACTCTATTTATGAACTCTATAATAAATTGTTGCTTCATTTTGAGGGCCTTGCAGTTATGGAAGACACTTTTGTATGTTTTATGAAGCCACTGAGCTGCGAGATAGCAATGTACATGAAATGCCCATGGCATCTCATAGGTTCTCAAAATAGTTATGAGCCAGCACATTTTGCATAAAAGAACCAAAGAAGGAAAGAATATTAACATGTGGAAAAGTCCTCAATGCTATTTTCCTCTCAAGTAAAACTGTGCAGCCCTTTTTTTTTACCACACAAACACACACATATGGCAGAATCCTCCAAGAACCAGACGAAGCGGCTTCTTGGCCCCTAGGCTCCTCCTGCCATAGTTTGTGGTTTAGATGCTCACCATTTCAGTCATGAATTCTCTCCCTCCCTCCCTCCTCTCTGCATCATTTCTTTTACAAATACGAAAAGTCTACGGCGAACAGCACTCGCCAGGAAAAGAGAAAAGGAAAGAATGTGTTCTTTCTTTCCTCCTCTCAGTCATTTGCTTCTCCAGGAACTCACTGGACAGTGTATAACATAACATAACAAAAAGTGCATTTATTATGAAAGCATTTGATGAGAGGAAATAAGATGATATCTATCTACATCTTGAGGATCATAGGCATATACTGTTACTGACAAAGCCCTGGATGGCAGTCAAAAACCTACTCATCCCTCTCAAGGATACTGAAATGCTGCACTGCTCTGCCAAAAAGCCACAGTGATCAAAAGACATAAACAATGAGGCCTTTTCGGCTAATTAGTGCATTTCAATACTTCCCTATGTAGTTTCATTAAAGAAAATAAGCTATAACTATTAAAATGGATTTTTAATAGTGGATCAGTCACAAGCCTTCTTAAATTTATTTAAATTTAGAACTATTTGTTTCGGGGGTTGTTTGTTTTCCACGCTCTTAGCAAATTACATCGACAGCTGACCCAGTCATTCCTCTTCCTTTTTCTTTAATTCAGAGAACATACATTTCTGATGTGGTTCTGATTAACATGAAAAGCAAACTGCGAGGTTTGGAATGACAGCTTCTTTTTTATTTGCCCAAATTTTAAAACACAGCCAAACTTGGGGTTTTTTATTTCAAATCAGGGGGTAGGTCATCAGCTATAGAAGGCCAAGCGAAAACACACATTTTGGGGCACCATGCTCTTGCGCGTCTGGATTTCCTGCTCCAACATGTTGGAGGGCATGCAAGCTCAGTCTGCTCATAGTCAGCCCCCTCCCACCACCATTCCCACCATCTTATAACCAGTTCAAGTCAGCGCCCTCTATTACTTGGTCTTTGTAGAAAACAGCAGAGAGGAGGATGGGGAGGAAGCTAGAATTGGGACACAGCTATACAGCTGCAAAAATAATGTTTTAAGTGTAGTGTATTATACAAATGTGGCATGCCAACAAAGTTCCGTATAGTTAAAGCTATGGTTTTCCCAGTAGTGATGTATGGAAGTGAGAGCTGGACCATAAAGAAGGCTGATCGCCGAAGAATTGATGCTTTTAAACTATGGTGCTGGAGGAGACTCTTGAGAGTCCCATGGACTGCAAGAAGATCAAACCTATCCATTCTTAAGAAAATCAGCCCTGAGTGCTCACTGGAAGGACAGACCATGAAGCTGAGGCTCCAATACTTTGACCACCTTATGAGAAGAGAAGACTCCCTAGAAAAGACCCTGATGTTGGGACACAAGGAGAAGGGGACGACAGGGGACGAAATGGTTGGACAGTGTTCGCGAAGCTACCAGCATGAGTTTGACTAAACTGTGGGAGGCAGTGGAAGACTAAACAACTAAACAACAACAATACAAATGTGACAGTCAATGGCGTTGGTGAGCTAATGGCAAATTCCATATATATTTTAAAACTTCTTTTTTTAACAGCATTTTCACGGTGTTTTTAATATATGTGTAGATTCAGCCTTGGTTGGCTCTGCCTATCATTGGTTCTATAGCCCCCATGGTCTGTCTCCCTGCCTTCTGCCCTATCAGTTCCAATGAGCACCAGTCACCATGGACCAGATGGACAAATACACCAACACTATATAAAGCATTCTTATAACTTCATCAGATTTAATGTCCTCAAGGCAACTTTCGACTCTTGAACATGGAAATGAATATTGCTGATGCTGAAAGAGTACCCATTCAAATACAATAGCTTCCTTTTTTCCACACACTTAGCAAAAAAGCAACTTCTTTATGGTAACTTCTAGACAGCCACTGGCCACTATCATATATTTTCCAAGAGGCCATTGGTATAAAGCTCAAAAGTTTTCTTTCTTTTTTTATATAGAGGAAAGAAAGTTGTTGTTGGTCCTTTTTAATATCAGTTCAAATCTGCTTTCTTGACTTCGCTGCTAGGAGTAATTATCAGTAAAATCATCGGTGACATTTGTTCATTCCCACTTCCTTAAAAAAAAAGTTCATTCCCTCCTCCTTAAAAAAATAATAATAAATGTTTGCTTTCATGCAGCCTGCTTGGGGCTGCTTTCTTTTCCAGCAGGCCCACGCCCTGCCAGCAAGTGACCCTCCGACTCTAATTGGGAGAACCAAATCCCCATTGAAGTCCTGCATACCTTTGTTACCTCAGTGGAAACTTGCTGGCGAGGGCCACATTTGACATCCGAAGTCAATAAAAGGCAGGAGAGGGGGAAAGCTTTCATGTTCTTCAAGAGGACCTCTTTCTTTTCTTTCTTTTTCCAGTCAGACTCCAGCGGTGTCGGCCCTAATTCCCCCTCAGCAACAAAGTTAAACTTGCATGTGTTTTGGAAGCAACTGGCAGGCTGTTCTGGGCTCCTTTGCTAAGCTGTGCTAATATTCCACTATGCTTCATTTACTCTCATTCTCTCTCTTTTTAAAAACTTTCCTCAAATCTTAAACCAACGTCTCCGTTGTTCAAAGTTTCTTTATTCAGACAAGCCTGACCTCAGATATCCTCTCTTCTTTCTTTCTCTGCAACTCATAGAAGCCCAACTTATTCATACGGTATTTATTCATATGGTAACTACACGTATTCATTAAGTCATCTTAGTACTCTGAACAAGGTCCATGCAGATTGAAACCTTCGCTGCAATTTCTCAGGCTAGTGGTGGGGAGCTTTTTTTTTTCAGATCGAGGGCCGCATTCAGCAACCTTCCAAGGGCCAGTCACAGGCAGGGCCAGGGGCAGAAGTGGTCAGAGCAACAAATGTAAGTTTAGCATTTCTAGAAGAGTCTGGTTTCTACAAACACTTACACCCCTTTCTCTGTCCTGCATCTAGGCATGCAAGTGGCACTAGCAGAATTCCAGCTAGGCAGAAACACTCCAATAGTGTGTGCAAAGCAAGGCAGCCAAGGAGTATAGCTTAGGAATCTGTGTGGCCTGAGGAGAGTCCTGAGGGCCAGATAGAAAAAAATGGAGGGCCACATTTGGCCTCTGGGCCTGAGGGTTCTCTCCCTTTCTTAGGCCACCTAAACTCCTTGGTAGTGGCATTGATGATGACAATGCAAATGAGTAGGCCAAGAATTACCCAAGTGTCATGTTCTTTCTGGGACTTTCATTTCCGACTGACAACAATTACAACATTCCTAATTTGTCCCATCCCTGTCCCCCATTCTACACCATTCAGCGACAAGTGAGAATGAAGCTCCTGTAAACTAATTTATCACTATCATCATCATCATCATCATCATCATCACCATTATTAAAATTTCTACACCTGCCTTCATCCGAGGATCACAGGGCAGTTTACAATGTAAAAACACAAAAATACATAACACCATAACAAACGAAAACAATAACACAGCGTATTATTATTTATTAACTTTGTGTCGTTCTGCCATGTAGATATTGTAGCAACTGATCTGCACCCTTCGGGCTTCATCCTGTCTACCACTAGCACATGACCCCCAAAAAAGTTGCCCAGAATGGAATGTTCCCCCTGGTTTGAAAAACATTGCCCACCCCTGACCTAGAGGTATCATGGGGAGATGGAATAAACCAGCATAAATCTGCCCATAAATGGGGATAAGAAGGGAGAGCTGAACTCAGCTCCCCACTGGGAGCTTGCTGGGTAGTCTGGTGCTAACATTCTCCCAGGTCTCCCCAATCCAAATCCAATTCTACACTGCCAATGAAAATGTCCGGAATAGAAATGACCGTTTCTTAAGTTTTCCATCGTGCCAGGGTAGGATGAGTCTTGCCCATTAAATCTCTGTTCCTTCTTGGTTGCATTCTATTATCTTTGAATGCAGGACATGAGATAGCTGGTTTCATTTTTCATGGGTTTCAAGCAAGCTTTCCCATGATCAAACCCCTTGTAGCTGGCAGGGAATCCAGGTGTTCAGGTGTGCCTTCCCTTGATCTACCGCTGAATCTTATCGAAATGCTCAAGAATTTTAATTGCAGCCTCTTCCAGGAAAGGAGTTGGTTGCACAAGACCTTCCAATTAACTCTAATCCCACAACTCACATTGACCAGTATGCCACTGAGTCCCACCTGAAAAAAAACCTGGTGATACGGAAGTGCTGCAAGTCTGCATCCCCAATCACGAGCAAGGAAGTTGTGCTTTTAAGTCCCACTGGAGTCACGGGAACAAATTAGCTGTGATCTGAAGCCTTGAAGATTTCAATTGCATTTTTCTTGAATGAGTTTCTTCCTCGAACCTGCCTTGGGAGTTTTTAAGCAGAGGTTTGGATGGCCATCTGCCATGGATGCTTTAGCTGAAATTCCTGCATTGCAGGGGGTTGGACTAGATGACCCTTGGGTCCCTTCCAACTCAAAGATTCTATGAAACATTTTGACCCTCAATCTGTAGAGATCATTTAACTTGAACCGGATGCTCATCAGCTCCCATTGGTTTTTCTCCCCCAGCCATCAGTTTGAAAGCTGCTCTGCCACTTTTTGATGTTTCGCACCAGCAGTCTGGTTTTGCTATGCGTCTGGTTTTGATCACATATGACTCACCACTGCTGTGTCAAGAGATGCAGGCAAGTATTTCATTTTAATCAGTCTCTCTGTTTTGTTTTGCTTCTAAGAAAGTGACACCGTCAGTGATGTTAACCTTTCAGCCAAGGGCTAGCATTAGCTTCTACTGGTATACAAGAATATCCTCATTCATTCCAATGCTGGGGGCAGCAGGTGGGCACAGTTCCCCATTGCTTTGCATACCTGTGCAGAATGTGGACGGGTCAAAAAGGCATCCAAGGGTGGTTCAGGCAATATAGATATTGGCAGATCTTGGAGTCTCAAATTTCAGCAGTGCCCTGTGCAATGCCAAAATCCAGTATCTCCCTGGCACTGCCCCTCACCTTCTGCCTTCCGTTGGGTGTCATAGTTGCAGTGCCTGCAGCAGCGCCCCAGAAGATCTGCACCCAGTGCAGCCAGTATGGCCAGTGGTCAGGGATGATGGTAGAGATGAACTCCAGCAGGATCTAGAAGGTCATGGTTCCCTGTACCTGCTCTAGAGCCTCAGCTCCCATGATTGATGGTCAGGACACTTGGAGACCCATGAAGGTTGTCCAAAACACAAAGTAAAACCTTTTACAGTGGTACCTCAGGTTTCGAACTTAATTCATTCTGGAGGTCCGTTCTTAACCTGAAACTGTTCTTAACCTGCAGTACCACTTTAGCAGTACCTGCTGCCGCCGCACAATTTCTGTTCTTATCCAGAAGCAAAGTTCTTAACCCAAGGTACTATTTCTGGGTTAGCGGAGTCGGTAACCTGAAGCATCTGTAACCCAGGGTACCACTGTATATGTGATCGGATGGTGGGCGGCCTTCCAAATCAGCGAAGTCAGCATGGAAAGGAATGGATTGCAATTTGCTCCTTGTAGATCTGCCCACCATATCCATCTGATGATGGGAATTTGGAAGATGCCATCATAAGGAAGTTGAGATGGGTTGCAGAAGAGGAGGGGGGTGCTGCACTTTTACTCTTGAAGAAGAGGGAATTTCAGGAGGTATAGAGCAGCTCCTCATGCAAGCTGCAGCCAAGACAGAGTTAGATAGTTGCCTCGGGCAGAGGCAGATTCTGGTGCTAGAGGGGGGTAGCAACCACCTAAGCTACGGCCCTCAGATGTAGTGGAGGATCCTAACCCATCACCAATATTGAACTCAGGACCATAGCTAGGGGGTGGCCAGGGGTGCAGGCGATTGGGGGGGGCACAAAATTGCCTAAAAATATGTCCATAAATATAAATATCGATTATTGCCTCATAAGAAATGGTTTTAAATAGAGGGTGAATTGAATGGGTGGAGGGGGAGGTTGGAGGAGAGGCGGAAAGAAGAGCTCATTTGTCCATGGCTAGGGGGCGCAATCTGGCCAGTTCTGCCAAGGGCACATGATCACCTAGCTACGGCTCTGATTGAACTAAGAGTCAACTGCCACCTTGGTTGGTTTTTGGACGTGGAATGGGGACACAACATTGGCCTTGGCCTCAGGCGGAAAAATGTATTGGTCCAACACTGGCTACACCCGCTAAAATTCCCTCTTCCACACAACTGTTAAAGTTGCAGGAGCCCCATCTTCCTAGGCATGTGCCCCACCCCCAGCAGTAATGGAGGATCTTACTGCTGCATTTTGAGGTATATAATCTTCTCATTCTCTCATCCACCTTTGCTATAGACAATGTGCATGGGGCTAGTGTCCCCAGATTCACACCAAGCCCAAAACCTAGTATCCCCAAACCTCTTCCTCAAAAAGGAGGGAGGGAAGGAAGGAAGGAAGGAAGGAAGGAAGGAAGGAAGGAAGGAAAGAAAGAAAGAAAGAAAGAAAGAAAGAAAGAAAGAAAGAAAGAAAAAGAAATGGGGGGAAGCCTGCTGATGGACCTTTCTAGACTAAAGGATTTGTCGGATTAGAAAACGTGCTGTGCTTGATTGGCATGGCATTAAAGAGCTGAGCTACAGGTTTTTCCTGAAGCACTGCAAGGGAGATGCTACCTGTCCTGGGATTGTGCATGTGATAAAGAGATTGGAGGGGCTGCCTCTAAGCATGCATCATCAGCAGAAGTCGGGACTTTCCCACAGACTGCGCGTGGAGTGGGTAAACCAGCCCTGAGAATAACGTTTGGCCTGAATTGGTGAAAGAATACTATGGCTGCGCATGGCTGCGCATCAGCTCTGTGAAGGGGGTTGAATAATGAGGTGCATCAGGGCGATTTGGGAGTCTGCACTCACCACAAGCTGAATCATGTCAAGAAACCCCCAAGTTTGGATCAAGGGACCCCTTGCGTTGCTCTATTTCTGTACTACTTCTGCACTTTTATAATTCTTAGATTTTCTGATATATGGCTGCCATCTTTTCCCTTCCAAGGACACTCTGGAGCAGAGAAGCAGCCACTGGGTGAGCATTACATGAATTGCATGCATCTAAATGTGTCTAATAAGCCTCAGATATTCAAAATAGTGTAAGGTAAGTTTTCATAAATCTTCATGAAGAGCAACCTTGTGGAGCAGCAAGCATCTAAGCTCCTCACATGTTTTAGAACCCTAGAAAACCAGGGTATGAAAGTAGAGGAGACCACCCCCAAGTTTGCCCTCCATGAGCTGGAAGGCAACTGGAACTGTGACAGATATCTCTAGAACATGCATAAATACCATATTGGGTTGCTTTGGTGTGGCATGGCTTCCATAACTCCCCTTACCAATATGTCCAAAATGCATGATTAAAAAATGCAGCTGTTGAGATGATGAAGGCACATCTGAAGCTTTCTCCTAGACAGCAAAACTCTCTGTGCCCTGTGACCCTGAAAGGCAGAGAAATGTTATGATTGCAGCAGTATGAACAGACCACTGATATGTTGTCTAGTCCAGAGGTGGGGAACCTGCAGATGTTGTTAGACTATAACTCCCACCTTCCCTGATACTTGGCCAGTGCAGGCTAAGACTGATGGGAGTTGGAGTCCAGCAACTCCTGTAGATTCGCAGCTCTGCGCCACTGGTCTAGTCCACCTGACCCCAGCTCTGTGGGGTCTCAGGCAAGAGTTGTTGCTGCTCTGTGCCTGGAATCCTTTAAACTGGAGGTGCCATAGATTGAACCCCACTCACCCAGAAACAGAAAGGTGAGTGAAAGGGGTGCCTTTTCTCCCAATTGATTTCCATCCCTGACAACAATTACTAAGCTTTGCTCAGCCATACACACCTTTAGTAAAGGGTCTTGTGATGTGTCAATGAATAAAACAGGGGGAAAAGCATCCTAAAGCAAGACAAAAATTAAAGTTTTACTATGTTGCTACCTGATGGCATATATCCTGACTCAGCCCAGATCTGTTAAATTAATGACCAAAGCAGAAACTAAGCTTCTACTTAGGTTTTGTTTATCATAGAATAGTGGATCTGAGGCATTGGGGGGTGGGATTCAGTGTGTGGGGTGGGTGAGGGGTAGGAGGCTTGTGGGGAGTGTAGAGGCAAACAGAATGTGATTGTACGTGAGAGTAGCCCCATGCTGATGTGATAATAAATTCAAATTTCTCATTTCTGTAGAAAGTTGACCACAGGCACTTCATCAATCAGTATTTTGATTTGTAATGTGTTCCATATGGCCCTCAGTCATTACTTAATGGGGAACATCCCATCTGCAAACATCTGACTCCAAGCTCAGAATCGGCAGAGCTCCTCAGGTTTCAACCACGTTTTCCCAGAAACTGAACACTCAGCAGCATATTCATTTTTTTCCCCTTGACAACCGCCGCTAATGAGAAACAGCCCGGTGCCTCACCAAGACAGTTACGGCCGTGAATATTTCATATTAACAGGGAGAAAATCCCAGGCTTCGTTGAAATGATGAATATGCCTAAAGTGCACTGCCATGCCAATAACATCCTCAAAAGACCTTTCCTGCCCTGCGTGGAGATTTGCGAATCTCTTATTTGATGCAATCTTGCGCTGTATTTATTTTGCATGTTTTTCTAGTCACTTCCTCCGTCAGATGATGCTTGGCGATGACTTGAGAATTACTGTCAAGACACAATGCGATGGGGTGATATGCAACCATAGGGCTTTTCCGGGGCCCAGACTTAATTGGAATGTCAAGGACATGTGAAGCAGTAATTGAAAGTATCACTCAGCACATACAGAAGGTAGCTACCTCACTGCTGAATAACCTGGGATTGTGGCAGAGTTCAGGGCACTTGTCCTCCAGATGTTTTCAGACTTCAACTCTCATCAGTTTCAGCCAGGACTGATGAAGGAGGAGATAGGATACAGTGGTACCTCTGGATGCGAACGGGATCCATTCTGGAGCCCCGTTCGCATCCTGAGCAGAACACAACCCACGTCTGCGTGTGCGCGAGTCGCAATTCGCCACTTCTGTGCATGCACATGATGTCATTTTGAGCAACTGTGCATGCGTGAGTGGCGAAACCCGGAAGTAACTCGTTCCGTTACTTCCAGGTTGCTGCAGAGCACAACCTAAAAATGCTCAACCTGAAGCGACTTTAACCCGAGGTATGACTGTATTTTCATTCTATGAACTTCATTGAGTTAACTTAGGATCCAAACCCACATCTCTAAGATGTATTCTCGAGCACATTGGTTTATCTGAGATGCAAGATTCACAAGTTGACTTGTCAGAACTAGGCCATTGCTAAGAAGACAGTTGATTAAGACAGTTAATGATTGCACCCTGCCCAGAGACTGAAAATGAATCAGGATCCCTCGACTTCACTCTAACTTCAAAATGCTTATTTCTCTAACTTCAAAATGCTTATTTCTTTTGGAAAGCCCTTAAGCTCAGTGGTAGAGCACATTCTTTGCACGCAAAAGATTCCAGGTTCAGTTCCCTCTGTCTCCAAGCAGAGCTGGGAAATAGTGGTGTAGCGTGTGTTGCTGGCTCCCAGGGCTGCGCCGAGGGGGTGGGAGAGAAATGGGCAGACTACGCATTATTATTATTATTATTATTATTATTATTATTATTATTATTACTGGAGAGCTGCTGCTGGTCAGTGTGTTAACAATCCTGAGCAAGATGGCCCATGAGCTCTTACCCTTTTACCCTTTCAGGGGGAAATCCTGCACATTTAAAAAATAAATTTAGAAAATTAGAAGCCTGTTGTCAATTGCTTGTCAATGGCCCATTTGCAATATTAAGCCCTCATCTATTTAGGATCAATATAAGATGCATTCTGAAAAGGAAAGGACTTATAATGCTTCCGAAGACATTTGCAAATTCTGGAGAAGTTATTCCATCGACGTGAGGAGTGCAGAACTGCATCCCTCAGCCTAGAAGAAGAAGAAGAAGAGTTTGGATTTGATATCCCGCCTTTCACTCCCCTTCAGGAGTCTCAAAGCGGCTAACATTCTCCTTTCCCTTCCTCCCCACAACAAACACTCTGTGAGGTGAGTGGGGCTGAGAGACTTCAAAGAAGTGTGACTGGCCCAAGGTCACCCAGCAGCTGCATGTGGAGGAGCGGAGACGCAAACCCGGTTCCCCAGATTATGTGACTGCCGCTCTTAACCACTACACCACACTGGCTCTCCACACTAACTATGTGCGGTATGGTAGCACAGAGAGGGAGTGATGGGGTGGCAGAGAGAGAGGAGGAGAGAGAGAGAGAGACTTGTAATGTTGCAAACCCATGGCCCTTCTAAAACTGGCACCATCCACGGCCAGTTCCAACTCCACCTCCAACACATTGCTCCCAAAGGAATGCATCCATCAGCGGGGGGGGGGGGGGGGAGAGGTTCCTCCCGCACACTTTCAAGTTTCCCAGATCTCTCTTAATTTTCAGACATGGTGCAGGAAGAAGCATCTTTATCTGCACGTTGGCATATTGTAGTATGTGCTGCGTAACATGCTCCTGAGAATGAAAAACACCTTGTGTCCAGGGAGACAGCTCCTTTTTAAAAAGAAAAAAGAAAAATGTTCTGTTAATGATAACGTGGCCAACATTGCTTTGCGTGCATAATGGGATAACATTGTGAAGGAAAGAATACTGCCTCTAATACACACAATCCATCATGGCTCAGGGACAATGCCAAACTGTGGGTTGAGTAAAAAGTAATTGTTTGGACACTTTTCCCGCAACATTTTCCTACTCCCATGTGATTTATGATGCCCACTACCTATCTGTTTCTAACCAAACTTTTGAAAAATTCAGAGACAGGTTTTTTTAATTTAGCAATTGTTTATGAAATGAATTGTTAAATTGGCCTATTGTCCAGAGACTATTACTCACTAAAATGATTTATCTAAGCAGATTTTTCCGTGAATTAGAAACTATAACCTTCTTTTAAATTTTTGTTTTTGAAAAATGAATGTTTACATTTGGGCTAAAGCTGTGTCAGACCATTCAACTCTCACAAAATGTATGAAGGCATGAAGAAAGCCTTTGGACCAACAGTCGGGAAAAATACACCGCTGAAAACCTTGCCTGGAGAGATCATCACAGACCACTGCAGGTAGATGAAGTGAAGGGTGGAGGACTATGGGGAACTTTACTCATGGCCCACTATACCGGAAGGAGCATCTCCACTCCCATCGTTCAGCCCAGACCCTGAGGTCCAGCTCCGAGGGCCTTCTAGCAGTTCCTTCACTGTGAGAAGTGAGGTTACAGGGAACCAGGCAGAGGGCCTTCTCGATAGTAGCACCTGCCCTGTAGAACACCCTCCCATTAGATGTCAAAGAAATAAACAACTATCTGACTTTTAGAAGACATCTGAAGGCAGCCCTGTTTAGGAAAGTTTTTAATGTTTGAAGTTTTACTCTGTTTTTAGTCCTCTGTTGGGAGCCGCTCAGAGTGGCTGGGGAAACCCAGCCTGATGGGCGGCGTATAAATATTACTGTTTTTGTTGTTATAAAATATGGTCACTGACACAGCAGTTGACAGTGTCCAGATTCTGCCTTCCATGGAAGAGCTGGATGTTCCTCCCTCCCTGGATGAAATGAAGAACACCATCAACTCCCAGGCATATGGTAAAACCTCAGGACAAGATGGAACCCCAACAGAAGTACTGAAAGCCAGCCTCAACTCCTCCCTCATGGGACATCTCCACGGCCTTCTCTTGCAGTGTTGGGAAACCGGATTCGTGTCACAAGACCTGTGTGACACCAGCATTGTGACCCCCTGCAAAAAAAAAAAAAAGGTGACTGTAACAACTATTGTGGAATCTCTCTGCTGAGTACTGTGGGGAAAGCCGCCACCCATTTAGTTCTCAAAAGACTGCAGTCGCTCGCAGGCAGGGTCTATCCCGAGTCGAAATGCGACTTTGGAGCTCAGAGGTCAACAGTCGACATGATTTTCCCACTGCGCCAGCTGCAGGAGAAATGCTGAGACCTGATGAAGGCCTTGGACCTCATCCACCGAAAAGGACTGCTCTCCAAGATAGGATGCCCACCTAAGCTCCACAAGAAGATTGTGTCCTTCCTCAAGAACATGAGTGGCACCATCCAACATGACAGCTCATCCTCGGATGCCTTCCCTATAGAGAGTGATGTGAAATAGGGCTGTGTTCTCCCTCCAACTGTCTTTGGCATAGTCTTCTCCCTATGCCCTCAGCTTAACTTAAGACAGTGTGTACATCCATTCAAGGAGTGAAAGGCGCATCTTCATGCCATGACAAAAAGTGTGATAGGTCCTTCTTTAGAGTTTTCTATACCATTACCAACACCTTGAATTGGACCCTTTAGCATCCAGGCATCCAGTACAGGGCCTTAATGATTGATGTTTTACGATATCTTCTCACTGTCCCGCTTAATAGCCTGGCAGAAGCATTCTCCATTAGATACAGCATCCAGGCCGTTTTCAAGGATAGCCCTATGCAGAATGCATTGCAATAGTCCAATTGTGATTTGCATAGGAAAATTTCCAGAAAACCCTCATCAGACATTTCCTCTCCCCGTCCCGATCAGATTACTCTGCCCACCTGCAATTCTATAGACATGTGCCTGGACGTCAGCCCCATGGAACGCAATGAGACTTATTTCCAAGTAGATATTAATAGATGTGTACCATTAGTCGCAAACAGGTGCTTCTCCATGCTATCAAAAAAATTATATGACCCAGGATTCTTTGCGCTAATATGTGAAAGTTAAATTGGCAACAATGATCAATGTTTGTAGTGCAGACACGCTCCGGGTAATTAATCTTCTGATGACATTTTGCACATGGGAATGTAACTTTCTGGAAGTGGGGGAAGCCCCTCTGCTGTGGGATCCCCCACCAACCTGAATTTCTCGAAGGAAGTTCCATGTTAGTCTGTTGTTGCAAAAACAAAACAAAACAAAACCTTACACCATAATAAATTTGTTAAGTTGTTAAGGTTTATTGATTTTCCCAGTGGCTCTAGGGATCCTAGAAAAACTTTCATGATTACGGGATAAATCATTATTATTTCCTTTCCTTTTATTTTTTTTTATATTTTGGGAGGGAAGGTCCTTGCTCATTGTGTTTGACCCAGCAAGGCTGCATCCAGTTCCCAGAGAAAAGTCTGTGTGTGATGTTGCAGAGATGTGCAGATGCTTGAGAATGGGATATCATCATAGCAGAGTAAGCACACAGCTGCCTGAGCAATGCTTTGTGGTCATCGCTCAGAAATGCTCACATGCAGGCACTTTGCTCATGGGAACTGTGAAAAGAGGCTTTCTTTGGACTGTAATTTCAACTCAACGCGGCCCAGTCACCTTCCAAGTGTTGAATCCTGGCAGGAAATTGTGGCAGAATGTGTCATTCTCTAATGGGAGAAGGAGAACGCTAATTTGAGTAAGGGCTCACCAGACTTTAGCCTTAGAGCATGGGTAGGCAAACTAAGGCCCATGGGCCGGATCCAGCCCAATCGCCTTCTCAATCCGGCCCGCGGATGGTCCAGGATTCAGTGTATTTTTACATGAGTAGAATGTATCCTTTTATTTAAAATGCTTCTCTGGGTTATTTGTGGGGCCTGTCTGGTGTTTTTACATGAGTAGAATGTGTGCTTTTATTTAAAATGCATCTCTGGGTTATTTGTGGGGCATAGGAATCCATTCATTTCCCCCCCAAAAAAATATAGTCCGAGGGATAGTGGACCGGCCCCCTGCTGAAAAAGTGTGCTGACCCCTGCCTTGGAGCATGCTTGTGCTGCCAGGTGCCTCAACCCAAAGAACATGGAAAGTAGAAGACAACTGTTTTACTATGTATTTCTCCTGATAAAAACTATTAATCACTTAGTTGTTGCCAGTGTCTCAATGTATGCCTTTCCAAATGAATTTTAGAAATGCACTTGGAAAAAAATCTTTTATAAAAAAGGCAAATAAACAACAAGACATATTCAACCTAAATTAAGAAGACCCAGGTAATTACCAACCAGTCAGCTTAACATTGATACTAGGTCCTAGAACAGATGATGAAGCAGTTGGTCTGTCAGCACTTAGAAAGAGATACAGTTGTTATTATTAAGACCTAGCATGAGTTTCTCAAAAACATGTGACACCAGATGAATCTCAATTCTTTTTCTGATTGAGTTACAAGCTTGGTGGATCAGGGGAAGGCTGTGGATGTAGTGTAACTTGATTTCAGTAGCATGTGAAAAAAAGGATCTAGGGGTCTTGACAGACCACAAACTTAACATGACCCAACAGTGTGATGCAGCAGGGGGGGAAGATAATGCTATTCTAGGCTGCATCAACAGAAGTATAGTGTCCAGATCAAGGGAAGTAATAGTACCACCCTATTCTGCCCTCATCAGATCACACCTGGAATACTGTGCCCAGTGTCCACAATACAGTGGTACCTCTGGATGCGAACTGGATCCGTTCTGGAGCCTCGTTCGCATCCTGAAGCGAACGCAATCCGCGTCTACGGGTCGCGATTTGCCACTTCCGCACATGCGCGTGACGTCATTTTGAGCGTCTGCGCATGCGCGAGTGGCGAAACCCGGAAGTAACGTGCTCCATTACTTTCAGGTCACCATGGAGTGCAACCCAAAAATGCTTATCCCGAAGCTACTTCAACCCGAGGTATGACTGTATAAGGAAGATATTGACAAGATGGAACGTGTGCAGAAGAGGGCGGCCAAGATGGTCAAGTGTCTAGAAACTAAGCCTTATGAGGAATGGTTGAGGGAATTGGGTATGGATAGGAGGAGAATGAAAGGAAAAATAATAGCAATGTTCAAATATCTAAAGGGCTGTTATGTGGAGGGTGGAGCACGCTTGTTTTCTCCTACTCTGGACCATAGGACCTGTAACAATGGGTTCAATTTACAAGAAAGGAGATTCTGACTCAACAGCAGGAAGAACTTTCTGATGGTAAGAGCTGTTTGACAATGGAATGGACTCTCTCGGAAGGTGGTGGACTCTCCTTCCTCAGAGGTTTTTAAGCAGAGGTTAGACAGCTATCTGTCATGGATGCTTTAGTTATGATTCATGCATTTCAACGAGTTGGACTAGATGCCCCTTGGGGTCATTTCCAACTCTACAATTCTACGATTCTATGACATAGGCATGCTAAACTTCATTCACACCAGTGGGTGTAATGTGACACAACAAACATCACTGGACTATGTTTTGTTGCTATTCCCCCGTTCCCTGACACACCCTTTCCACAAGTGTGTGTTTCTGTTTTTCCTGATTCCCCCTTGAAAATAGCAAGAAATAACTGTATACAAGTACACAGCCCAAAATTAATTCACTTTACTCCCACAATTTTCAAGGTTAAGGCAGGCTGTAAATGAATTTTTCTGGAATCAAATAACGCAGAAACGTATGCTAAACATGCCCTATAGGCCGTTAGTTTCCCAGAAGCGGCTTTTACATTCTGCGAAAGCTCAAATATAATGTGGAAATTTAACAAGTTAGGGAAACGACAAGGAAACGGAATAAACTGCCTCAGACTGTCACTGTATGGAACTGTGAAATGCCTGCCACTCAAATCACTTCTTGGCAGAATAAACAGTCTTTGTGAGTAAATGTATTTACTACAAAATAAGTCACTGGAAAGGGATTCTATTTGGAGCATAACAAATGAGAATCAACATATTTTTAGCTTTGTTACATTTTAGTGGGATGCACTGAGCAACAACGTAGACCCTGACAGTAAGGGGTTCTGTTGTAGCGATGGGGGCGGGGACTGAAGAGAAGGGAGGGTTGAACTCCAAAGACTTGATAAGGGATGCCGGGATGAATTGTGAGCTCTGTTCTCTGTTTTCCAAAGACCGGCGAGCTTCTGGTACACTGAAGACCTTTATTCCCTGCCTGTGGGAAAGTGGTGGGCGAAGGCTACATTCTCAGTTACACTCCGCGCATGCAGATTTTAATTAGCTGGGTTAAAAACAAGAGCTGTATCATGAATTTTCCCTGACTCTCCACAGCCTCTCCACGCTCCCCTACACACATACACACACAGGCCACTGGCTTCTGCAAGCTGTAAAAGAAGGCATTACTTTTTTTATAAAAAAAAAAAGATTGCAGCAGTTTGATATTAAAGGTCATTCATGATAGGAACTTTGTGTGAGGGGAACATCATGTTTATCACAGTGATAAAGAGGCGCTCTGTCTCTTCAGCAGTTGTCTGGGGAATAAGGAAACGAGTAAATACATGCAGTGGTTGGTAGTTTGACAATTATTAGCGAGCAGGTTGAACTCTGTGGTTGATGTTGTTGTTGTTAATTACCCATCTTTCAGCCTAATTTTCCAGTATGGGACTGAATTCAACCCCCCGAAGTGTCCCAACTCCCAGCAGCCTTGACCACCAAACTGACCAATGGGACTAGGAATCCAACAACATCTGGAGGGCTACAGGTTCTCTATCTTTGCTGCAGTTGCACCCTTTTCAATGGAACATGTACCTGAAAGCCTTTTGGAAACAGAAGGCCAAATAAGACTGACTTTCGTCTGATCTGGCAAGGCAATTCTTATATTCTGATCAAGGAATATAAAAAATTTGTTTCTTCAGTTCCATCACACACATAATAATAATAATAATAATAATAATAATAATAATAATTTATTTATACCCTGCCCATCCGGCTGGGTTTCCCGAGCCACTCTGGGCAGCTTCCAACAGAACACTAAAATACAATAATCTATTAAACGTTAAAAGCTTCCCTAATCAGGGCTGCCTTCAGATGTCTTCTAAAAGTTTGGTAGTTATTTTTCTCTTTGACATCTGGTGGGAGGGCGTTCCACAAGGCGGGTGCTACTACCGAGAAGGCCCTCTGCCTGGTTCCCTGTAACGTGGCATCTTATAATGAGGGAGCTGCCAGAAGGCCCTCAGCGCTGGACCTCAGTTTCCAGGCAGAACGATGGAGGTGAAGAAGCTCCTTCAAGTATATTGGACCGAGGCCATTTAGGGCTTTAAAGGTCAGCACCAACACTTTGAATTGTGCTCGGAAACATACTGGGAGCCAATGTAGGTCTTTCAAGACCGGTGTTATATGGTCTTGAAGGTTGCTCCCAGTCACCAGTCTAGCTGCACCACAACACAAAACAGAACCCTTTTTTGCAATCTGTTCACGGAATGGATCTTGGATGTCTATTGGACAATGTGAAGTGGGGAAAACTGTGGCCTGCTACCCCTTTCAGATCTGTCTCTACAAATATCTGAGAAATCTCCTTTAAAATAACCCATCAATTGTTCTTGACTCTAGTCTGCCTTGCACGTGTAACTAGCATTGGTTCCCCCATGTGTTGGAGGGGATATAATGAAAGAGGAACCTATTGGCACATGTGGTGGCCTTGCAAAATAAGTGAACAAAATTTGGGAAGAGGCAATAAATGAAATTTCTGAAATGAAACCAAATTGTGTATTTTATCAATTTTTGAGGAGTTGAATACAGACTACAATATGCAAACCGCTTACAATTTTTCTATTATAGCTGCTGGAAGGAGTAATTGGTTTTTTCTTTAAATATTTGGTTCAATAAAGTATCATTTATTCTCATCTCTGAGAAATTGACATAATTAAAGGGTATTTCAGAGTGCAGATAAACCTATGAATTTTGCCTTGATTTGGTGGCTATTCATTACTTATACGATAAGTGAATCGGGGGATAATAAGTCCCACAGAAATATGGCTTTATTTGGTATTAATATCATTTGTTTTGTATTCTTTCTGTATCAGGTCCATTTTTTTGCAACATCTAAGTCACTGGGTAGTCTCTTGTAAATGCACATTATTTTGTGAGGCTGTGAACCCTGGTGGGAGGGGGTTGCACTGTTCCCCCTTCTTTTTATTTATTGTATTTCACATCTTCCAGATTCATATAGATTTAAAAATGAAAAGTGGGGGGCACAGACCAATGTTGGTAAATGGTCCTCAGTCAAGCGGAGGTGTTACAAAACAGGCTTGAGTCAGTTTAGGTGGAGATGGTGGTCTGTTAATCAAGTGTATAATCTGTATAGCGTTTCTAAAACAGAGGAGCCTGCCAATTTTATGCACTGTGCAAGCCAGGAGTTGTAATGGGCTTCACGGGCTAAAGGAGAAGCTGGTATTCCCAGCTGGCAAACAAGTGAACCAAGGTTAAAAATTTCACTCTGACATTTCACCAAGGGCCTCGCAGATAATTTGCTATAGCCTGAGAAGCACTGCTCTAAATCAGTCTCTGAATTCCAAGTTGGCTAGAACCAAATCAAGCTTTTTCTGTTTGTTGCAGTGCGATGCCAAGACTTGTTCTGAGTGAATTGTTGGTTGCTTGGTTTTGCATGTGTGTGAGTATGTGTGTGCGGGGGGGGGGGTGTTACTACATTTAGCTATTTGCAAATGACATTGGTAAGCCTGATTAGTTCAACTCACCAGAAAGTTTGTTTTCTATTGATGCTGCAATCTTTTGCTGGCTTTATTCAAGCTCGGTCTTAGGATTTTGGAGTGCCCACAGAAATTCATACAAAGAGAAGCCAATGCAACTTTTCCCCCTGCTGTGGGTGATCTCCTCCAATGACACATATACTTGACTTTAGTGATACGGGGGGAATTTGATTCCGTTCATATTTAAAACTAAATCTATCGAATTCTCACTCTCCAAAACAATATGCAAACAGAAACATAGCCATCCTTTGAAATTTGCACTCGGACAAATTTTGTGATGTTTTCCAACCACTATTCTCCTCCCAGAGCAACAATTCCCAGAGTTCCCTGGGAAGAGGGATTATTGTACCAATCTGGGAACTGTAGCCCTATGATGGGAGTAGGGGTCCCTAAACAACTCTCAGCACCCTGAACAAACTACCGCTCCCAGAATATTTTGGGGGAAGCCATGGCTGTTGAAAATTGTGTCCTAGTGCTTTAAAGGTATGATGTGCATGTGGTCAGTATTAAACTCTGCAGTTACCAATTAGTGCACCACCCCCCCATTGCCATGTAGACTGAGGCTTAACACCATTATTCTCATCCCTTGCTGGAAGTATGGCAAACTGCATCTCCCCTCACACTGGTTCACCAAATAAATCGTTTACAACTTTTGCCACTTCCTCTTCTTCTAAAATTGGAAGAAGTGGCCTCTTTTTTTCTTAATCAGAATGAAGCTCTGTTTGCTGGTGAAACTGTGTAAGTTACAAATGGTGAACAGGAGTAATAAAAAAGAAACCAGTGGTATAACATGACCAGGGATGGGGAACCTTTTCTGTCCCAGGGGCTGCATTCCTTCCCGGGCAATCTTCCAGGGGCCACTTGCCAGTGGTAGGAGTAGACCAGAGGCAAAACTGGGTAGAGCAATGAAGGTCCATTTTATCTTTGGGCAGCAGGTTAGTTTTCCCACACTCACAAACCCCTCTCTAGTCTCCATCCAAAGAAGTGAGAGGCGTAAGCAGACTTCCGGGACATAATGGGGGGGGGGGCGTTATTGGTTTGTTTTTGTTCTTGTTTGTATCATGTGTTTTATTTTGTTTTTTTATCTTGTGTTTTCGTGCTGTGAACCACGTACAGGTAAAGGGTGGTATAAAAATTGAATAAATAATAATTAATTATAACAAGGTTGTATGGTCATCTGTCATGGATGCTTTAGCTGAGATTCCTGGATTGTGAGGGGTTAGACTAGAAGACCTTTGGGGTCCCTTCCAGCTCTACAATTCTATGATTCTATGAACAATCCAGTCAGACAAAAGAGTCAAGGAGGGTGTGGACGGAGACTGTGAGGGGTGTGGTTTGGTGAGAGTACCGAGTGCCAGATAGAGAGCAACGTGTGCCCTGTCCCTGAGGATCCCCTATTCCTGAACTAGACAGAAGCTGGGTTATTTCTCTTTTTTTGGAGTTACATGATTAACACGGACATTATTGAGGGGAAGTGTGTGGAACAGGTCTCGGTGTTTCGATTTCAGGGAATGGAGTTGAGAGATGACCTAACCTGGGGAGAAAACAGTAAAGACTTCATGAAGAGAGCACAGCAGAGTTTATATTTTCTGAGAATCCTCCGGAAAAATATTCTCTCAAAGGACCTGTTGATGGCATTTTACCATTGTACTGTTGAGAGTGTATTAATTTATGGTTTGGGAGCTGCATGGTCAGGGAAAAAACAATGCTGTCCAGGGTTGTAAAGACTGCGGAGAGAATAATTGGGTGCAGTGGTGTAGCGTGGAGGGTGCAGGGGGGCCGGCCGCACCGGGCGCAACATCTGGGGGTTAGGGTTAGGGGGCACGAATCCACGGGTTAGGGGGCACAAATTACTTGCCTTGCCCCGGGTGCTGACAACCCACGCTACACCACTGATTGGGTGCACTCTTCAGACCTTGGATCAAATCTATGCTTCCAGGTGTCATAAGAAACCTGCAGAGATAGTGCAGGATAGTGTGCACCCCGGAAATGATCTCTTTCAGCTTCTGCCTTCTGGAAGAAGGTACAGGGTTATAAAGACTAGGACTAGCCACCTGAGAAACAGTTTTTATCCAAATGCGATTTGGGTTTTAAATGCAGTGTAAGGTAGTCTCTGTAGGAGTATATTGAATTTAATTATGGGGTATCAGAGTTTTCAGGGAGTTAACCAGGCTGGGATAGCAAGCTTGTTGGTTTTTGAATGTCTGGTGTAGATTTTTTCAATTTCATTGTTCTGTATGGGACAACACATATTTTGATTCCCTGTATCCACCTGCATTCAGGCTCAAGGCCTACAGAGACTTTCCTACTATCAAAGGCTGTAAGTTGGTTGGATGTACAGGCAGCTTTCGCAACAAAAAACAAGGATGGCATTTGATTTCTGTCACGTTGGTGTTATAATGCAATATTTGCAAAAGGCAATGAAAAGCAAACCAGGGAAGGGGGAACATGACTGGATTGCAAACAGTGCTGCATTTTGAGGCTCTTGCCGGGCTTCCTCAGAGGAGGCTGCCAGATCACGCTGGCAAGAGGACCTCATTCCACACGGCTTTGGTTTCTATTTGCTCCAGGTGGCAAGTGTTCTGCCACCCATAAGTCATTCCTTGGCATACGCTGGAGATGTTTGTTCACTTTCTCTGGGAAAATGAAGCAACATTGTACTTGGCCCATGAGGCTTGTTGGAACGCTTGCATCATTAGATCAGAAACAAGTAAAAATGCCCAGCGAATTGAGGGCCAGGGGAAAGGGAGAGTTGAGGGGCACCACATTCCTGCGCACCACATTCCTTTCTGAAAAAACTCTTGGAGGACCACATTCCGGGGGTGGGCGGGGCCAGAGGCAAAAGTGGGTGGAGCAAACAGCAACATAAAAGCTTTCCTAAAACAGAGACAGAAAGATAAATCCTACCCCCCAAGATCTGCTGTCTGGAGTGGGTTAAGATTGGGCACCTGGATCCTCTGTCACACCTCTGCCCTGACACCAAAATGCCCTGTTTGGAGGTCTAAGCCCAGCTACTGCTGGCTGCAAACTTATCAATGGGTTTGAGTCCCATGTTGGGCAAAGGATTCCTGCGTTACAGGGGGTTGTACTTGATAAACCGCCCTGAGACCTGTGGGTATAGGTAAATTCAATTAATTAATTAATAATATAACTACTAATAAATGGGATACAGGTGGCGCTGTGGCCTAAACCACTGAGCCTCTTGGGCAGGGGTCAGCAACCGTGGGCTGGTCCACCGTCCCTCAGACCATGTGGTGGGCCAGACTATTTTTGGGGGGGGGGGGGATGAACGAATTCCTATGCCCCACAAATAACCCAGAGATGCATTTTAAATAAAAGGGCACATTCTACTCATGTAAAAACACACTGATTCCCGGACCATCTGCAGGCCAGATTGAGAAGGTGATTGGGCTGCATCTGGCCCCTGGGCCTTAGGTTGCCTACCCCTGCTCTTGGGCTTCCCGATCAGAAGGTCGGCAGTTCAAATCCCCGCAATGGGGTGATCTCCCATTGCTCTGTCCCAGCTGCTGCCAGCCTAGCAGTTCCAAAGCACACCAAAAATGCAAGTAGATAAATAGGTACCACTCTGGCGGGAAGGTAAATGTTGTTTCTGTGCAATGCTCTGGCTTAGCCATGCTGGCCACATGACCCGGAAAAACTGTCTGTGGACAAACGCTGGCTCCCTCGGCTTGTAAAGCAAGATGAGTGCTGCAACCCCAGAGTCGTATGCAACTGGACTTAACTGTCAGGGGTCCTTTACCTTTATGGTTTTAAATAATAAATAATGGCCCTTGCTGTCTATGCTTCTATGGTTCTATGAATGCCTGCTGAGCTTTCCTCCCCAAACTCAACTCTGCTCAGTCCTATCTCCCTCCAGCCAGCATATCCAGAGGGTGGAAATGCTCTACTCGTCTCTCTCCACAAGCGAAAGCTTTGTGTTATTATTTTTCATCAATGTTTGTTGTTTAAGTTATTGGGTTTTTAAAGACCATGCAATAGTTTCGTTCTGCAAGTCACCTAGAAAACGGGTTCTCGGCGGTTGAAATTTAAAATGATAACAATGATAATATTAATACATAAATATTATTGCAATTAACGTACTGTGATGATGATGAACAACCAGGGTGCTGAACGTGCATGAAAATTACACTGATTCTGTTTTAAAATAATTAGTCAGCCGGTCCAACCATGCAAACACTTTTGAGGGCTGGGTTTCTTTTCAGCCAACGAGTCCTTTGGCTTCCTATATTTGCTCGCTTGAGAAAGAGCAAAGGGACTGTTATGTAAAGAACCAAAGAGGCTGCAGAAACTCCCAAAGGTTTCAATGAGGGTGCCACAGTTTTAGCCTTCTGTTTGTGTGTTCCCAATAGGTGTATTTAAATGTAAATGCTACCCTTTCACCCTCCAAGCCACCTATTCTTAGAGCAGCAGAAAGAGAGCATTCATGGTATAATGTCTTTATGATCTCATACTTCATTTCTCGTGTGAACCAGGCCACTTTGCAAGGCATTCCTGTGTGATTTCTTTTTTAAAAAGCAAAGAAAAGCAAAAGAATAACAACAACATGGGTCTACTTACTCAAGATCACCAGTGCACAGTCCACTTATGATGACCCGGGTTCAAAAGGGGTTGGGGAGTTTTAGTTTCTCAAAACATGGCTAGAGCTTTTTGGCTTGAACTGATGCTGCAAAAGTTTATGAAATATGAGATGTAACTTAAATCTCCTGAATGAGAAGTTAAAGAAACCTGATACGTTTCATCCTCATCTTCATTGAGTCTGAAAAGCCTGCCTTCTCAGGAAAACGACTGGGGAGAGAAGATCAAATCTGAGGGAAAACATGCTAGTTAAGAATACCCTGCAATTCAAGCCTTTTCTTTCACTGCTAATTACAATCATCCTCCAGAATCCAAAGAACCATGTAACTAGTTCTGCACAAACCCCCAAGGGAGGCTGTGTTTGTGTTTCTCAAACAA
The DNA here is from genome assembly GCF_964106915.1 of Podarcis gaigeae. Taxonomy (NCBI): domain Eukaryota; kingdom Metazoa; phylum Chordata; class Lepidosauria; order Squamata; family Lacertidae; genus Podarcis; species Podarcis gaigeae. The sequence continues at coordinate 100,146,403 of NC_139680.1, forward strand.
TGCGCAAGCTGTGTACACGCTATAACATTAAAGCACGTTCAAAACACATTCTTTCCCTCAAAGAATTCTGGGCCCTGTAGTTTGCAAAGGGTTGCTGGGAGATGTAACTGTGTGAGAGGTAAACTACGGTGCCCAAAATTCTTTGAAGGAAATAATTGTGTTTTGAATGTGCTTTAAAGGTATGGTGTATACATAGCCAGACACACACATAAGTGTCCATAGCAAATGAGCTTTGAAACTGTTACAAATGGACTATTTTAGCATGGGGGGGATCTAAAGGTGAGGTAAAGGACGCCTGGATGGTTAAGTCCAGTCACAGGTGACTATGGGGTGCAGCGCTCATCTTGCTTTTCAGGCCGAGGGAGTGGGCATTTGTCCAGAGACAAAGCTTTCTGGGTCATGTAGCCAGCATGACTAAACCGCTTGGGAATCTAAAAGGCCTAGCTCAGTCAGTAGAGCATGAGACTCTTAATATCGGAGTCGTGAGCCCCACGTTGGACAAAAGGATTCCTGCATTGCCGAGGGTTGGTTCCACGTGGTTCCTCCCAACTCAACAGTTCTATGATTCTAACTCCAAAAGAGCACTTTGAATTCCAGTTATGGAATTTCACGCTACCTAAAAACCATTCAGTTCACACATAGTGACACACCCAAATCACAAGAGAGGACTATAACGCTACCCGCAAGTCATAAATATAAGCTAGAGAGCAACACATGTGAACTCCAAGAAATCTCCATACATCTCAAGCAAGAAAGCCAAGCTAGTCAGAACCCTTTGAGCTGTAAATAGCCGCTTCATAGTTTCACTGTATTGTTTTCCACCTGTTGAACTGATATAGCAGAAGGTAAAACAGAGAAGCTGCTGGATGTGGGTAACAGCTGAAATCCATCAACACTTGTACTGTAATACCCCAATATTTTACAGATGGAAATAGGAATACTCTTGTCTACTATGAGTAGGTGGGGTTAGGGGTAGAGTCTAGCTGGGTAATGTCATGGCCCAGTGGGCAATTGACCAAGGGAATATAGACTGAAGTGTGTCACAAGTCTGAAACTGGAACCAAAAGTGCATGAAGGTGCATGGTTTACCTGTTTTGTTTATATCATGTACTTGGGTACTCAGATCTGGGTGGACTACAACTCCCATCATCCACAGCCAGCTTAGTGTAATGGCCAAGGCTGATGGGAGTTGTAGTCCACCTGTACCTGGGGACCCAAGGTTCAGGAATAGTGGTATAGAGGACATTAGTCCCATTGTAAAGCTGAAGTAACCCAAGGCAAACCTTGTCATTTCCAAGGAATCAAGGTGCTTGAAGGGTGGAGTCTCCATCACCACCACTATCAATACAAGGCTCTGAAAAGAGTAGCAGTTGCAGTTAAAAGCAAGGTAAAGACTCTGAGTTCAGTAGAATTCAGACACTTCAGCCACCCGAGACTAAAAGATATCCCAAGAGTGTCAAAATCAAATTCTCCACTCAGCAAATGTCAAGATGATGAGTCTACTCTTCCATGTGACTTTTCGAGTTTCATCTTTTCTGATCCATGTCATTCATAAGTAAGCTTGTTCCTTCACTTCTCTGCATTAATCTGTAAAAATCTGGGACCACAATATGATGGCAGCAGGGCTGCTGGGTTGGGGGTGTTGCTGCCACAGAGACAACCAGCCCTGTCCAGGTAAGCAGTTGTGACCAGTATCCGAGCAGTTCCACAGTTTTGCCCCACCAGACATGTCACAAGAGCAGTCAAAGGCCACATTCACACCATACATTTAAAGTCCTACGATACCACTTTAAACAGTCATGGCTTCCCCCAAAGTGTATGTTAAGGGTACTGGGAATTGTTCGGAGAGCTCCTATTCCCCTCACAGAGCTACAGTTCCCTGTGAAGAGTGATTGATGGTTAAAGCACTCTGGGAATTGTAGCTTTGGTAAAAGTACCATGTAGACGGGGCCAAAGTACAGTGGTACCTCAGGTTAAGTACTTAATTCGTTCCAGAGGTCCATTCTTAACCTGAAACTGTTCTTAACCTGAAGCACCACTTTAGCTAATGGGGCTTCCTGCTACTGCTGCGCCGCTGGAGCACGATTTCTGTTCTCATCCTGAAGCAAAGTTCTTAACCTGAGGTATTATATCTGGGTTAGCGGAGTCTGTAACCTGAAACGTATGTAACCCGAGGTACCACTGTATACGCATTTGGATATGCTTTTTAAGGTGAGAACTTGCATCGAAAAATTCATGCAAGTGCAAAAAACTGCCTCTGTAGTTCAACAACATCTGGAGAGCTTAAGGTTCCCTACCCCTTATACAGGAATCCACAAAGATCAAATCCCTTGAGCATTCGTAGTCCAGGAAAAGATGTATAATTCATCACTGAAAAATTACAGTTTTTGATAAGGAAGGGAGCCAGCAGTAGGACCAGTGGCTGTTTTTTAACTTCTCCCTCGCCAATGCCTCGCTTGTGAACATCGTTTTCAGCGCTGTCTAATGCTGCCTTTAATTCTCTCATTTTAGGCCGAGGTGAGTTCCATCTCCCAATCTTTTAAGCTCACTTCCCAAACACCCCTCATTGATGTCCAAAACTCTCTCTCTCATGTCAAAGCAGCTGCTCCTCCCTCATTCTGCAAGCCAAAATATCCCTGTCAAGCAATGTCAATCCCTCTCCACTGGCTGTAGGCCATCCCACCCCCTTCCGCTGCCGCCCTACTACCATTCTGCAGCCCTTCTCTTTGGCTGCAAATGCTTTCAAATTGCAAATTCCACACTCCTTCTCACCTGTTTCAATAGAATACATAAGAGGCCAGCCCTTGAGGCATGCTGCTCCTGCAACCACTGGAATGTCAACCAACAAAGGGCACTGCTTCCTAGCTTCAATGTTGGTTCAGGCATTTGCGTGGAGTGTCCTGGGTGGGTGCCATAGGCTGCCTTCCATCTCAGGGAAACCTTTAAAGTCCAGTCAATTTGGAGATATAAATGGAGTTATGGAATCTTATCTGGCTTCAGGAATGAAAGGTAGAGGTTTGGTCAGCATCAATCCTTCTTTGGTCAGTATTCACCTGGTCCTGGTCTGGGCACCACAGTTAAAAAAAGATATTTATAATAATAATATTAAAATCATAATTTATAAATAAATTATTTTCGTTGGGTAGCTTCCAACAAAAATATAGCATCAAACATTAAAAGCTTCCTGAAACAGGGCTGCCTTCAGATGCCTACGAAAATTTATATAGTTGTTTAAGTCTTTGACATCTGCCAGGAGGGCATTCCCCAGAGTAGGTGTGACTACTGAGAATGCCCTCTGCCTGGTTCCCAGTAACCTCACTTCTCACAGTGAAGGAACCGCCAAAAGGCCCTCGGAGCTGGACCTCAGTGTCTGGGCTGAACGACGGGGTTGGAGACGCTCCTTCAGGTGCACAAGGCCAAAGCTGTGTAGGCCTTTCAAGGTCAACACCAACAGTTTGGATTGTGCTCAGACACATACTAAACGGCCTCAGTCCAGGGAAGTTACAGGGAAGCAGGTAGAGGGCCTTCTCGGTAGTGGCACCCGTCCTGTGGAACGCCCTCCCACCAGATGTCAAGGAGAAAAACAACTACCAGACTTTTAGAAGACATCTGAAGGCATCATCTGAATTCCTGGTGGTTAGAACATCAGCACAGCCTGCTGGTTCAGGTCAATGACTCACCCATCCTGTGGTTTCACCAAAATTCAGAAGCATTGCTGCCTCCAACTGTGGAGGGCATAGCCATCGTGGTTAATGATACTAATAATAATAATTTATTATTTATACCCCACTCATCTGGCTGGGTTTCCCCAGCCACTCTGGGCGGCTTCCAACAGAATATTAAAATACAATACAGTGGTAACTTGGGTTAAGTACTTAATTCGTTCCGTAGGTCCGTTCTTAACCTGAAGCACCATTTTAGCTAATGGGGCCTCCTGCTGCTGCTGTGCTGCCGCAGCACGATTTCTGTTCCCATCCTGAAGCAAAGTTCTTAACCTGAAGCACATTTCTGGGTTAGCGGAGTGTGTAACCTGAAGCGTATGTAACCCGAGGTACCACTGTAGTCTATTAAACATTAAAAGCTTCCCTAAACAGGGCTTCTGACACCCAAGCTACCTGCCTCACAATCATTAGAGGTTTTTAAACAGAGGCTGGTCAGCCACTGATTAGGGACGCTGTAGGAGCACATTCCCTGAAGCTGCAAGGGGGTTGGACTACATGTCCTTTGAAGTTCTTCCAACTCTGGCCCTCTTTGGATATCTGCCTGTGCACAAGGCTTAAAAGTGTGCAGAGGAACAGGACAACCCCTTCTTCCAATGCCCCTGTGCATGCATGGGCTTCTCTCAGATCTTTGTGTGTTGGGACAGGGATAGAAGGACCTATCAAAGTTGGTTCTCTCGGTTTCTCATTTTTCCAATCTTAAATTTGGTTCGCCACATTTGCGATTTAAAAAAAAAAATCCTCATGAAAATTCTTCAACCTTTGAGTGCAAATTCCTCCTAACAGACACATTTTTCTGTAGGCAGTTTTGATTAATGCACAGATTTTTGCAAGCAATTTATCCGAATACAATATGTGTCAGTACATTATTTCCCCTAATATATTGATTTTTACACACATTTTCCCCAACTATATACATTTTTGGAAACATTGCTTGGTTGGAGAACTGTGCAGCTGTTTTGGGATAAGCGCGAATTTCAATGAATGGCTGTGTTTGGGTTCCCATGCTCATTGATTATTTGATTCAGAAGGTGAAAAACTGATAAATTCAACATTAAATGCAAACTGAAGAGAATTTCTCCCCCTTCCCTAATTGTACTTTGGAACTCCCTGGCTGGTGCCCTTACTATATTGTTTTAGATACCTGCCGAACATTTTTCTGTTTACTTATGATTTAGTTACCTGTATTTGTTTCAAAGTTTTATTGATTTTATCTTTGTTTTTAACAACGACGGTGTTATGTATATTTGCTTTTAATAGGTTTATGGAATGCAGTTGGATTCTTTTTTTTTTCTCTCATCAAGCAGCATATGCTTTTTCAAGATAAATAAAAAAATAGTGTTGCGCAGATGGGAATGGTACAAAATGACTGCGCAATTGTAGTTTTGTGCAATTGTCCCATGTGCTCAATGGGACATGTACTGGCCAATGCTTCAGTTGCAATGACTTATGCAAAGTATCTCAAACGTTTAAAAAGAAAAGGGGGTGGGGAGGGAACAAGGCTTCTTTAAGAGCAACCACAGGAAAATTCTGTATGGTCATGCTCTTTCAAACTTTTCGTTTGCTTTAGCAATGTGTTTCAGCTGACATGCTATTCAGGACAGGGAACAATGCCAAACTATTCTAATGGAGCTTTAAACATTTAACTCCCTTTTTTTCCCTCTCCTTCGAAGGAATGGAAGGAAGAGAAGTTTTGAGATTGAAACGGATGATTTAAACTTAACTAGATGCATCTGGCAAATAGTTTTCAAAAATAGTTTTTAACATATCGGTTGTACCGAAGATGGCCAGAACTCTAAGTTAAAAGTGGTTTTATCTACTGATAGCATGCAGCAAGCAGCTTCTACTGGGGGGGGGAAATATCTCCCAGCTTTTTGTTCTGCTGATGCACAATAACGCAATGTTTGAGCAAATTAAATTAGTGGGAAAGAATCAGGACTTGATGCTGGCATTCATTAGCTCGAACATTCAAGGGCATTCAATATTATTTTTATTTTGCCACACTTAGCAAATGCATTGTGAAAGCCTCAGAATTGCTCCTCAGTTGCGCGTTCCTGCATTGTGGCAAGTGAGTAGGGCAAGAAATATATTTGGATGATTTTCCAAATAGTTTCAGTTGAAAGAGAAAGACTGAAAGCTCAACTGATGCTATGATTATTATAATTATTTGCCAGTCTCAGTAACTCAGAGCTTAGAATGACACAGAGGAAGGGGAGTAATAATGATCTGAGTTGTCTAAACTATGCGGATGTAAACATGCATTCAAATAGAGGATCCTTTTTTTAAAAAAAAAAGTACAGTGGTACCTCTGGCTGCGAACAGGATCCGTTCCGGAGCCCCGTTCGCATCCAGAAGCGAACGCAACCCAGGTCGCGATTCGCCACTTCTAAGCATGCGTGTGACGTCATTTTGACTGTCTGCGCATGCGCAAGCGGCAAAACCCAGAAGTAACGCGCTCCGTTACTTCCGGGTCGCGGCAGCGCGCAACCCGAAAATACCGTATTTTTTGCTCTGTAGGGCTCACTTTTTCCCTCCTAAAAAGTAAGGGAAAATGTGTGTGCGTCTTATGGAGCGAATGCAGGCTGTGTAGCTATCCCAGAAGCCAGAGCAGCAAGAGGGATTGCTGCTTTCACTGTGCAGCGATCCCTCTTGCTGTTCTGGCTTCTGAGATTCAGAATATTTTTTTTTCTTGTTTTCCTCCTCCAAAAACTAGGTGCGTCTTGTGGTCTGGTGCGTCTTATAGAACGAAAAATACGGTAGTTATGCTGAAGTTACTTCAACCCGAGGTATGATTGTGATAATAATGAAGGTTTAAAAGCAACCCTCCCTTTCTGCAAATGGGGAAATAAAGACAAGGACTTTCATTTCCCGCTGTTAAATACACTAAGTAAAGCTCTCTCTTTTTGCTTTTATCACTCCTCCCAGAACACTTCATCAGCATAAGCAGATAAAGGAAGAAAAAGAAAACTTAGTTTCTTAAACTTAGTTTCTATAATCTTTGGGAACTAGGTTGTACCACAGATGGTCTGCAACTTATCGGTATATAAAAACCATGCCCAGGACGGAAAGTTTTCCAAGGTCCGTAGCAGAAGAGCAAAGAGGCAGATAGTGGGGGCACTGAGCAACTGTTGTTGTCAGAGAGACTTCCCCCTCCCCCCCCTCCTCCCCCCACACCATTTTTTTGGCTGCTTCCCCGCATCCAATGAGTGGCCTCGGTCTCCCGGAGGCCAGACAATGGTTGCTTTGGAGAAGGAGGGAAGCCTTAGAACACCATGTAGATTTAGGCCTGGATAGGAGGGCATTGTGCTGAGGCCATGCCCATTACTCATCCGCTGGCAACGGCCTCCCTTCCTTTTGTCTGGGAAGACGGTAAACTTTCAATGCCATCCGAAAACAGAAGGCCTTTCAGAGAGTGCGAGAACTCTGCCATCGCCATCATGTGAAAATATTGTAAACAATTTCCCAGCTCGCCTGCCCAGTCCCCCCCCCCCCCCAGCTATCCGAGAAGCTGGAAAGCACAGAGCAAAAGAAAAGCAGGGAGTAGCAAGAGGAGGGAACTCTTGGGATATATATATATATATATATATATATATATATATATATGGCTGAATAGGCTATTAGGTTTACTGCTTACCACTGTTTCAGTGCTGATGAACAAAGAGGGGTAGATTTATTTCTTTAAAGGCTGGGCTTGTCACATCTCAAAGGCTCAGGGTAGATTTTTTTAAAAAAATGTGGCAATAAACAGGTTGTGTAAAATAGTGAACATAGGATTGCATCCAGCTCTACTGGATTGGGCCAAGAGATCATGTAAACCAGGCTTTCCAAAACTTGGGTCTCCTGCTGCTTTTGGACTACAATTCCCAACATCCCTGACCACTGGGTCCTGCTAGCTAGGGATGATGGGAGTTGGAGTCTGAAAACAGCTGGAGACCTAACTTTGGGGAACCCTGATCTAAAACTCAGTCACACCATACATTTAAAGCACTATTATTTCACTTAACAGAGTCACGGCTTCCCCAAAAGGATTCTGGGAGATGTAGCTGGAAAATGTTAGGAAACCCCCTACTCCCACAATGGAGCTACAATTCCCAGGTTGAGGATCCCTGCTGTAATAAACATAGACAGCTGAGTCCTTGCTGGCTGTCCCACAATGACTTAATCATCATTTATTGCCTTTTCACCCAAGCCTGATGATCATTTCTCCCAAGAAACTAAATTTATTAGGTGGCATTGAGCACATCGTTATAATTCATTTTCAATTAGGCTTTTATTAATTGGGAATATTAATGTCTTTTTTGCTGCTTTGTTATTGGCCCAACTGATGAATTGACGATTTGAAGCTCCTAACAAAGATTTTATTATTATTAATCATTCAGCACAGTGTTGTGACCTATAGTGTAGCCTGATTCAAACATGCCAGTTATCATCAAGGGGGCAGAAGATGAGTACTTTATTTTTAAGAAACAATGAGACATTTTCTGGAGTCTGCATTACACGAGGGGTTCCCCCCCCCCATCCGCCTTGATCCTTCCTTTTTAAAACCAATTTTTTTAAAAAGAAAGACGTTACAATAAATTATAAGTTACACGTAAAAACTTCTGCTAAAATTAAAAGCAACAAAATGGTTCAGGCATATGGAGGTTTATGAGGGGAGAGGGTGAAAAATGATCCCTATACTATGAATAAATCCATTCCATTTTTTAATGGTTTTACAAATTATGGCAAAGATCCACAAGCTTCTTAAGCCAAGAAACGTGCGGCTAAAGTGTCTTGTTCCATTAGAATCCACAGGGATAAAGCCAATTAAGTAGAAATTAATTGCCTTAAATGATTTGTGGACTAGAGTCCTGAAAGTACTGTTTTTAGAGCATAAAAAATTATCTTTCACAATTCTTTAGATGATAGATAGATAGATGATAGATAGATAGATAGATAGATAGATAGATAGATGATAGATAGATAGATAGATAGATAGATAGATAGATGATAGATAGATAGATAGATAGATAGATAGATAGATAGATGATAGATAGATAGATAGATAGATAGATAGATAGATAGATAGATAGATAGATGATAGCTAGAGATAGATAGATAGATAGATAGATAGATAGATAGATAGATAGATAGATGATATAGATGATAGATGATAGATAGATAGATAGATAGATGATAGATAGATAGATGATAGATTAGATAGATAGATAGATAGATGATAGATAGATAGATAGATAGATAGATAGATAGATAGATAGATAGAGATAGATGATATAGATAGATATAGATAGATAGATAGATAGATAGATAGATAGATAGATAGATGATAGATAGATAGATAGATAGATAGATAGATAGATAGATAGATAGATAGATGATAGATAGATAGAGATAGATAGATGATAGATAGATGATATAGATGATAGATAGATAGATAGATGATAGATAGATAGATATGGACAGAGTTGAACATGGGTGGCGCTGTGGTCAAAACCACTGAGCCTCTTGGGCTTGCTGATCGTAAGATCAACTGTTTGAATCCGCTCAACAGTGGTGAGCTCCTGTTGCTCTGCCCTGGTTTCAGCCAACCTAGCAGTTTGAAAGCACACCAGTGCAAGTAGATAACTAGGTACCACTGCAGTGGGAAGGTAAATGGTGTTTCCATGCTCTCTGGCACTCGTCACTGTGTCCCATTGTGCCAGAAGTGGTTTAGTCATGCTGGCCGTATGACCCGGAAAGTTGGCTCCCTCGGCCTGAAGTGAGATGAGCGTCGCAACCCCATAGTCACCTTTGATTGGGCTTAACCATCCAGGGGTCCTTTACCTTTAACCTTATGGACAGAGTGAAAAGCAAAATAGCTTAGATGGCACAATTTATCAACTGATACTAAATACCGCCGAGGTCGCTAAGCTTTTTGGACCAGTTGGCACATTTCAAATTTAGAGCACGTGCTCGGGCAATGTCACAAAATTCATAAAATGGCTACCATGGAGGGGGAGTGTCATAAAACAAAATGGCTGCCATGGGAAGTGTGGCATAACACAAATTTAGAGAAACAACCTCCTCTGGCAACCGTATGCCATGGAAAGTCAGCTAGTTCCTCCTGGTCATGATTATGGAGATCGTGCGCACTCCCACAAACACGTTATCCACTTTATCTGCACCATGCATAATTTTAGAAACCTCAACAATGTTCTCTCATTAGCCCCAAATTTGAGGATCTCTCCTCATGGGGGAGTTGCTCCAACTCCTTCATCGTTTTGCTTGCCCTTTCTGCACCTTTCCCTGCACTGCAATCTCCGTCTTGAGGTGCAGTGAGTTCTATGAGCCTTTTTGAGAGTTTGTAGAGCAGGTGAGCATTCAAATATGTGACCCCCCCCCCCACCAACTGCAGTATGAAGAAATACAGCCCATTCTATCACCTGAAAGCATGCTAAGTGAAGTTCTCTATTGTAATGTTTCTATCATCTATCTATCTATCTATCTATCTATCCATCTATCTATCATCTATCTATCTATCTATCATCTATCTATCTATCATATCTATCATCTATCTATCTATCATCATCTATCCATCCATCCATCTATCTATGCCTTGCAACTTTCCTTTGTGGGCCAGAGAATGAAATTATCATCCCTTTGGAGTTTGTCCTGTGACAAGTATTACCTAACATCCAAACTCGGTCCTCACACCCCATGGTTTATGAGGTGATGAGAAAACAAAACACAGCTCCCTTCTTGTCGGTAGGACATCTCCACTCAGCCAGCAGGGGTTGGGGGAAGGGAAATGTTGAACACATGGAGGAACTCCAGTTTCTACAGACAGCTGGAGGCCAGGGGTGGGCAGTGGAAAATATTCTTTACAAACTTTCGGTGCTCAGTACAGTGCTCAGTACATCACAAGTACCACCAAAGCCAACAACAAAAACTCCTTTGCATTCAGTGACCTACGTCTGGGATGTTTTCTGCTCCATAGGATGCTGCAGGAAGAATTTAAACAAGATATAATGAACCAAAACAAAGAACTTGCAAATATTTGTTTTCTCAGACACCGGAAATTCATCCTTTACTACATATGGAAGCATTTAAAAAAATATTCTCATGCAAACCTCTCTCTCTTTCTCCCTGTCCCCCACCACCGCCAACATATATATTTTAAAAACATATGTCTCAGGGTAGAACTATACATCACCAAATTCCTTCCAGCAGTTCTCAACCTGTAGGTCCCAAGATGTTGTTGGACTACAACTCCCATCATCCCTGAGCTCTGGCCTTGCTAGCTAGGGGTGATGGGAGTTGTAGTTCAACAACATCTGGGGACCCACAGGTTGAGAAAGGCTGCTCTACACCCTGGCTCTGGTATAAAATAAATAAAAAATAAATCCCCCATCTCTTTTCCCTACTGCAGGTTAAAGCAACTTGGAAAATTAGAGGGGGGAGTTGCAGTGGGGAGTGGCATTTTGGTGTGTATGGAGACCCTGAGATGCCCAGATGACAAAACTCCCCTTTAAGTCTCCCTGATGTGGTCTAAAGGAAAACAGAGCAATATGTTTGGCACCAGCTTGGTTGCCAGAAGGTTGGAGTTGCCAGAGGAGGCATCCAACCGTCATAAGAACTCCCCTCTAGATTTGTGTAGGGTTTCCTCCGTAGCCTTTTCTTCTCCCAAAGATATCGTGCAAGGCAGTGGAGGTTTATTATCAGTTTTCATTCCCCCAAATGGGCTACCTTCCCAGGTCAATGAGCCCCATCTGCCCCTCACTTCCTTCTATAACACATGCAGAAACTGCCTTCTTGACCATTGGACCCAATATTAGTCTTCTCTGCTCATCCCACCGGAAGCTATCTTTGCATGCAGGAGAAGTACCTAATTCACTGAGGGCTTGAGACTCAAGGTACTACCCCTCTCCTAGCACCCTATAAACCCCAAACTCTGCTTAGGGATTTACACACACACATTTCAACACATCTAAAAACAACCATATACCCTCATGGCTAATCATGGCAAGGTTGTCCTGATCAGTATGTTTCAGACATCAAAAGCATACCCTCCAACATTTCTCCAGTGAAAATGGAGACGTCCCATTCCATAATGACAATTTTTCTATTTATACCCCACACATCTTATTGGGTTGCCCCAGCACTCTGGGCAGCTTCCAACCTATAGGTAAAGGTAAAGGTACCCCTGACCATTAGGTCCAGTCATGACCGACTCTGGGGTTGCGGCGCTCATCTCGCTTTATTGGCCAAGGGAACCAGTGTACAGCTTCCGGGTCATGTGGCCAGCATGACTAAGCCGCTTCTGGCGAACCAGAGCAGCACACGGAAACGCTGTTTACCTTCCCGCCGGAGCGGTACCTATTTATCTACTTGCACTTTGATGTGCTTTTGAACTGCTAGGTTGGCAGGAGCTGGGACCGAGCAACAGGAGCTCACCCCATTGCGGGGATTCAAACCACCGACCTTCTGATCAGCAAGTCCTAGGCTCTGTTGTTTAACCCACAGCGATACCCATATATAACATATATAAAAAGCATAATAAACAAATATAAAAGCATATATAAAAGCATAATAAAAGATTAAACATAAAAAACTTCCCTATACAGGATTACCTTCAGACAGCTCGGGGGTTGCATAAGTCCATACTAGGGGTTGGCAAGGGTTACCCTGCCTGGGTCGGTTCACTCCAGCGGAGATCCCTCCATGGGCCAGATCATGCGCACCCGTGATTTCTGGCGTAGGCGTCTGCGCAGACACAATTCCCGGCATCTGCGTCTGTGCAGATGCAATTTCTGGTGTATGCGCATGTGCAGATGCGATTTCTAGCACCGTGGAAGCGAGTTGCTGTGCCGGTTTAGCGCAGTGCGCGGGGACTCGCCAAGTGGGCGGCAAGGTTCAGGAGCGGCTCATGGGCCAGTTAAACGACCCCCATGGACTGCTTGTGGCCCATGGGCCCTAGGTTGCTGACCCCTGCTCCATACCTCCAACAGTTATTCGATGAAAATAGGGACATCCTACCATACCCTGCAACATTGCTCCAAATAAAATAGGGATCAAATCAGAAAACAGGACGGCTTCTCTAAATCAGGGATGTCCCTGGAAAATAGGGACACTTGGAGGGTCTGCAAAAGCTGGGAGCTGGACTAGGGTCCAACTCTACAATTCAGGTTGCTTTACAAAGGAAGGTGACTTTATAATTTTTAAAAAGCGCAGCACTGGCTCCCTTCCTTGCTTGGGGCAAGATATGCAGGGATGAGTTCTGAACAAAACAATGGAAACACAAAAAAATGAGGCCCCCAACCGTACACAAAATTTGACTTCTTTTATACCACAGTCCTCTGCACAGTTAAAACAAAGCAAAGAACTGCATTCTGAGTTCCACTGATTTCAACGTATCACTAGCAACTCTTGTTAACTTTGGCTTAACGATGAGGAAATTTCTAAGAGAAGATGGAGTTTGTCAGTGACACTCTCCAGCATCTGTCTCATTATACATTTTTATTATTTTCTCCAAGGCCTTTAAAATAAAATCCCATCAACACAGTGCTATTCACAGCTAAGAACAGGAGGGTTTTAAGGCAATTTGCTTATTTGACTCCCCCCCCCTCCCTTGTTTGGCTCCCCTTGAGGCTAAGGAAGGTTAAAATATATTCTCATCACTTTTTTTCCCCTTTTCACAGTATGCAACAGGACACAATTTGCAAGGCAGAATCATGCACATGCATTTCCTCCAATATGAGACTGTCAGATAACTCAGATCGTCACCAGAAATGTGCGCACATTGGAAATGCTTTCACACATGCAAACGCACACACTGTTGCACATTCGGGCTCCCTCTGGGATGGTGCTGGTGACCACATGCGAGTGTCCAATTATTTCCCCAGGAAGGCTGGCTTGTCTCCTTCCCTGCTGATGGAGAAAACCATTTAGAAATATGGAACTTTAGGCTGTCATTCTGTGCTATAATTTCAATGGCAACAAGAACATGATGTAAGGTGGAAGAGTTTAAGTTACATTCAGGACAGAATTAAGTGTGCATGTCTGTTTTTCAAATGTCCTTTTTAATTAGCATTGATGATTATTTGTGCTCCTGTGGGTATCAGGGTGTTTATATGAGATTCTGTTTTCCATACTGTTTGTGGTAGCCAAAGAGTTCAGGCAGACATATTGTTTTGTTTCTGACTGGTGCATGCCCTGTAGCTTCCGGCTGAAATTTTTCATACCACAAAGCATTCAAGGGCAGGGTAGGGGGGTTCCTGCTTTTGTTGTGCTATAGCACAAGAGTGGTCCTTCAGGCAGCAAACAATAAAGTGGTAACACTGAGGGAGCATTGTGGAACAACTAATAAAGTAGAATAATGTGTGGACCATCCAGTGTAAATCCATCGTGAATGCACTGTTATTGTATCAATGACATGTTGCAGAATACACCCACCTGCTCCCCCACCCCCTCAAAAAATAAACCATGCAGTCTGGAGGGGCCATAGATCTGGGTTGGGGAGTTTCACAAAAAGCAAAAGCTCAGGAATTTGAATGAAATATTGTCCTGTATTATAGAGTTTCACATAGTGATGTGTAACACTGAGGTATTGAAGCCAAGGTTTTATATAACATACTATGTTATTTAACAGATGGCATTCTCATAAAGCTTGGACACACACACAAAAATCTAAAAGAAGTTAAAGTGTGCAATGGAAAGGGAGGAGAGATTTTAAGATGGCTGCCAGACTCAAACCACAGTGGATGTCAAGTAGGGACCTAGTCAACATTCTGCTACCCAGCTCCAACCAAAGAAGAAAACTGCCGAGATTCTAACCAAGGAAGGCTCCATATACCAAAAGACCAGAAGGGTTCAGCCCTTGGAAAATGTTCCAGGTCAGACCTGCTGGCTGAGGTGCAAACTTCATTTCTCTTCAGTCGGGTCCATACATTATGTATAGGAATCAAATCCTTATTGTGGTGTCATCTAACCCTTTGGAATAATCTCTACAGTGGTACAGTACCATGGTTCTCAAACACCTTGGTTTCCAACGCCAAAAACCCGGAAGTAAGTGCTCCAGTTTTCAAACGTTTTTCAGAAGCCGAACGTCTGATGTGGCTGTCAGCTATTGTTTCCGGGGCGCCTGCACCAATCAGAAGCTGTGCCTTGGTTTTTGAACATTTTGGAAGTCAAATGGTCTTCTGGAACAGATTAAGTTTGGCGCTTTTGTTTTTGCTATTTATTTTGCTTTTTTGTTTTTGAGGCTTTTTCGGTTAGTTGGTTTTTGTGACTGTGTGGAACCCAGTTCAGCTGCTGATTGATTGATTGGTTGATTGTGCGACTGCGGAAATGGATAAAAGCCCCCCATCCAAATAATGACTATCAGTGCAGGTAAAAAAATAATAATAATTTTAATCATCTACAATACAGTCTTATTTATTTTATAGTACAGTACATTGATTATTGCTTTATTGCTTATTCCTCCTCGGGAAAAGCCCCCAAGAGCCGCACACACGCTCCATGCGGCTCTTTAAAAGGACCGCTGACAGAGCCTCCCGCCTGCATTCGCTCCATAAGACACACACACATTTCCCCTTACTTTTTAGGAGGGGAAAAGTGCATCTTATAGAGCGAAAAATACGGTACTCCCAGGATGAGAATAATCAGTGCAGGCAATGTGAGATTTAAGGAGCTGATTTAAGAAGCAAGACAGCGGCTAATCCACTGGGTTCTTCTGCCGATGTCAAATTAGAGATAAAATTAAAAGTGGCAATATCCAAAATCAAACCAGCAAGCATTGTGGTACCCGTCTGACCTCCCCTCTCTCCTGCTCCCTGAGGGAAAAAATGGGACCAAGGCTGAAAAGTCTATGGGCATTCAGCGGTTTATCCCTATTTATCCCTCTTTAAATCACTTAATCCTATAAGGAACTTGTGCAGTCTTCTTCCAGTTTAGATTTTCAACACTCTTAAGGAAAGGGGTTATAATTAGAAGCAATGTAATTTATCAGACAACACAGCCATCCATTCTAATTGGAAAAGTCCCGTTGGCATAACTGTGTGCTGCCACAATCTATGCTTCATCCTCTAGAAATATGAGCTCCCAGCTGAAACGTTTCTTTCAGTTCTGGCTCTGGCAGTGGCAATTTTCAGTCTGGGATTCCATGCCCTTCTTCCTGTCATTATCAGGGCCGTATGCGAGGGACCCATTTCCAGATGAAGCTGGCGAATGCTCTTGGCTGCTCGGATGGAAGCAGCCAGCTAGTTTATACAGGTCTTCCATTCTGAAATATGCAGTTCATTGGCCAAATAGGATTGATAAGAATCAATGGCCTGTTTCTCAGTTAATAAACAGCATGCAAAGAGGAGGAGGTTCTGCCAGCGTATCTTGTTTATGAGAGAGAGAGAGAAATGTTTGGCGTCATATGTGAAATCGGAAATGAGCTCATCCTTTGATTGTTTTCACATCAAGGAATTAGCTCTTGTTGTTGAGGGACTGGGCAGGGGAGCTTGTCTTCAAAAGTCCTTGGTATGATGGAGTGATTTGATTATATAATATGTAGGGTGAATGTAAAAAGTGCTTTCATTTTCACAATAAAACCGATTGTGATTCCAAATCTGAACAAACTGTTGGGAAGAAAAGTTTCCCTTGCTTGGTTTCAACATTTTTGGAAAGAAACCCTAAATGATTAACAGAGGCCCTGTATCATTGACCACACAGCAGTACTTTCGGATTCATTTGCTATCCTGAAGGGCACATCTGTAGGGTAGAAAGTGGAACTTTCCACAAATCGTTCTGAACCATGCTTCCCTCTGAAAAGAATTCCCACTAGTGATAGTGAAACCCATCAGAAATGGCTCAGGAACTAATGCCTCAGAATCCCCTTAGCCACTCCTGAGTGAATTCTGGACTAGCCTTCTAGAGTATCAGTTTCCTTTCTAACTTTTGCCCAAACCTACAAATTTATTAGAAGAATTGTGAGGGGTGGGGCGAGACAGAAGCAGCCAAGGGAGCTGTTTCTAAAATTTCTCTGTTATGCTTGTATTTATGTCATTTCTAGACTGCACCATTCCTAGGAGCACAGAATGGTTCACCACAAGGAATCTGGAACATAAAACAAAATATTGTATATTTGGAGTAAATTTGAAGAAGAATTTCCTAATGGTACAAGCTGTTCCACAGAGCAACAGCAAATGTTGTCTTGGAAGATGGTGCACTATTACAATGCAGTTCTCGTGAATTTCCTGCTATCTCCATGCATTCACCTTATTTCCTGCATTGGCAGGATTTGGCCTAGATCAGGGTTTCCCAAGCTTGGGCCTCCAGCTGTTTTGGACTACAATTCCCATCATCCCTGACCACCATCATTCCTTCTCTGTGTGTTCCTCCACCCTTGGCCGAAACAATCTCTAAATGCATACAGACTCTACAAATCATATATACAGGAGACGGTACAGTTGACTGAGTGAACAGCAGAATGATCCTGTTCTCTCTATATGCATTCACCATATGCATGATGTTTAAATGAACAAGACTTGTAATGATGACCACTACATACCCTTCAACATTTATCTGATGAAAATAGAGAAGTCCTATTCAATAATGATGTGGGTGGCACTGTGGGTTAAACCACAGAGCGTAGGACTTGCCGATCAGAAGGTCGGCTGTTCGAATCCCCGCAACGGGGTGAGCTCCCGTTGCTTGGTCCCTGCTCCAGCCAACCTAGCATTTCGAAAGCACGTCAAAGTGCAAGTAGATAAATAGGTACCGCTCTGGCGGGAAGGTAAACGGCATTTCCGTGCGCTGCTCTGGTTCACCAGAAGCAGCTTGGTCATGCTGGCCACATGACCCGGAAGCTGTATGCCGGCTCCCTCGGCCAATAAAGCAAGATAAGCGCCGCAACCCCAAAGTCGGCCACGACTGGACCTAATGGTCAGGGGTCCCTTTATCTTTTTATTCAGTAATTATTATTATTATTATTATTATTATTATTATTATTATTATTATTATTATTTCCACCCATCTTGGCTTCCAACATATATAAAAACATAATAAAATGTTAAACATTTAAAAACTTCCCTATACAGGTCTGCCTTCAGATGTCTTCTAGCGGTTGTATAGTTACTTATCTCCGTGGCTTGGGGAGTCACATAACTCCATACCCTCCAACATTTCTCCAATGAAAATAGAAACCTCCTAAGGAAAATCAGAACATTCGTGGAGCAAATAAAAAACCAGGATGGCTTCCATAAATCCAGGACTGTCCCTGGAAAATAGGGGCACTTGGAGAGTCTGTCACCAATATTCTGGAACACTCTGGGAGTGGAAAGGCTAGACACTATTCTTATCGTATTCACATAAGAAAACAGGAATAAAGGCTTTTCCTGACTCCTCGACCTCATAATATTTCTCACAGGCCCATTTCTTATTACAGCAGAAAAGCGATTGCCACCAAAACAATTAAGTGTGGGTTCTTCTCCAAGTTTCCATGTGACCGAGACACATTTAATCACACCAGCAAAGTATTGCATTACTGGTACTGGATAGCACTAAGGTTATGTAAACATAGTGCTAAGGATAAAATCTAGGTGTTCTGGGTTTTTCTGGAAGAAAAATCATCTGGAAAGGTTCTTAATGCAAGTGAAAGCAAGGAATAACAAGCTTAGGAGACATTTTTCTGCTGTCTTTGGACTATTCATGCACATACATTTTGATGTGGTGTCTTTAATGTGGCCCAGTTCTCCTGTGGTGAGCGCAGCAAATCAGTTTCACGTGGGGAGGCATCTGAATCGACCCCCGTATGAAAATGACAGAACGTATACCCAGAAAATAAGTTCGAAAAGTTGCTTATGCATCTTACAAGAATGAACATCTGTAGCCATGCATATCCTGCACTATTTGAATATCGGCAAGCAGTGTAGCTCAGTGATTCGAGTGTTGGACTAGCGACCCAGGTTCAGAATAAAATTAAAGGTCAAGGCAGGCTTACCTAAACTCCAACTTTAGCAGGAGTCATAAGCAGTACAAGAGAATTGATTCTGCCACGCTAAGAGAATGACTTCTCACAAGCGCCCCCTCCCTCATGGTGATAAAAATCATTTCTGGTCCTGCTTAATGGTAGGCCTGGGAGAAGCTCCCAGCTCTCCATAGATTAGTGAAACTGCACACCTAAATAATATGCACATTAAGAAAACACCAGATTGCTTTCGTCCTATGGACTGATATGTCGAGATTTCAGGCGCTGTGGCATATTCGAAGTTTCCTCTCTCACTCGCATTCTATGGAGTTCCTATAAACTGCTTTCCTTCCTTTTTGACAGCCAGTCTAAACCCAGGAACTGGCCGGTCCGGATGGCTGTGTTTGTATTGCCCAGAGGCTCCCCACCCTGGCAAACTGCCACTCACTCTCCTGAGGAACTTTGCCTCACCCCGCCTGTAGAGAAACACCGAGCTTTCCCTCGTCCGAATTGTTTGCTCTTTGATTTCCTATCTGATGCTGCGTCAGCACTCAGCTACACAACCAAACAATATTTCCAAAATGTTTCTGAAAAATTCGCTCTCCACACCACCCCATCACAACCCAAAAGTGTGTCACGAGGCCCCAATGTCTGTCATAAGTTTAGTCGGAGCTTTATTAGCCCCTTGACAGCGGCTTCCCTCTTTCAATGTTATAAACGACAGAGCTGGCTTTCAAATGGGTCATGTGTGTTTTTCTTCTTTTTCTTTGGGGGGGGGGGGTTTACAATAAACCCAGAAGCTGGTTAACTGAGGTATTAAATTAACAGTTCAGAAAACTGGACAACAGAATAGGCTGCCACGGTTTGCTTTCCTCCAAGGACCAGAGGGAGGAAAATCCCTGCTTGCCACTACTGCAGGGATAACTAATATGGGGCCTTCCAGGTAGCCTTTTTTGTTCTTACTGCAGCTCCCATCAGTCCCAGGTAACATGGGCTATAGTCATGGATTCTGGCAGCTGAAGTCCATAACCTACTGTTCCGTTTCTAAATCATCCCACTTAGATCCATTACTCATTATATACCCACCACCAACCACCCCACTCACTGAATATATGAAGGGTCATTTAAATATCTTATGAAATTGCTTTTCAAAAAATGAAAGTGGATTACAGAGAAGTTTCAGGATACCAGAATTAGAATCTTTTCCCAATTTAGGAATAAATAATTGGCTTAAGGCAAAGGGACTCCTGACCATTAGGTCCAGTCGTGGCTAACTCTGGGGTTGCGGGGCTCATCTCGCTTTATTGGCCAAGGGAGCCAGTGTACAGTTTCCGGGTCATGTGGCCAGCATGACTAAGCCACTTCTGGCGAACCAGAGCAGTGTACGGAAACGTCGTTTACCTTCCCGCCAGAGCGGTACCTATTTATCTACTTGCACTTTGACGTGCTTTCAAACTGCTAGGTTGGCAGGAGCAGGGACCGAGCAACGGGAGCTCACACCGTCGCGGGGATTCAAACCGCTGACCTTCTGATCGGCAAGCCCTAGGCTCTGTGGTTTAACCCACAGCACCACCCGTGTCCCAAAATAATAATAATAAATAATAATAATAAAATAATTGGCTAAGGAGCCATTAAAAAGGGGGGGAGTAGGAAACATAACCACATGCAAGCCTGGACTGAACCAATAAATAGTAACTAAGAAGACCATAATACTGGCAGTGGGCAATTGACTGCCAACAAGGCCCATATTTTAAAAACAATGAGTCTTGTGGTGTCTTTGCCACCAGTTGTTGCCTAAAACTGGTAATGCAAATGAACCCGCTATCTTGAAATCTGAAGGTTTGCTTTTTTCCTTTTATAGCAGTGATCAAACAGGGCTGCCAAGATTGCATTTACATTTATATTAATGAATTGTTCTCTGTGTTTGCAGTCATTCTTAGAAAGCCCCGCAAGTGACAGCTGCCAGAAATACGAGACTATACCAACCCCATTGTATTCCTAGCAAGCTCTCTGCATGGTATCACACCTTTCAACACCTGCAACCACACTTAAGGTTTTATCTCAGTAAGAAAACAGGCAAAGCGCAGTTAACAACTTTTCCTGACGGTGACACTGGGCAGTTGTACTTGAGCTGTTAAGTCTAGAGAGCTGTAGAGGCAAACGGCCTGTTTCCAAAATGTCTCCCAGGAAAATTAAGCCAGAATCTGGTACAAAATTATTTCACCTGTCTTTCCATGCTCAGTCTGTGTTTTAGAATACTGTTGCCATGCTAGCCCTGGCAACTGGACCATCTTTTGTAGGTAGCAGCAATCAGACACATTGGCTGTGTTCACATGTACTGCTAAACCATAGTTTAGCATTACGACAGTTACTGCAGCTAACACACTCCCTTCTCCTTTTCCAACATGGTCACAAGGAAGAGTTTGGAAGCTTCACTTACCCATAAATGTTTTTTGTTAACCTTAACTATGGTCTGTTGAAACAAGCCAGGTTTGTAAGCGGACTTGTTTCAAAAAACAATAGTTAACAATAACCAAAAATTGGCCAGGCTCAGACATAACAACAAATTGTGGTTAATTTAAAACTGAAGAGAAATCTTCCCAACTCTCAGATTTCCATGCTGGGGGGAGGGCTGGAGAGGGAGAAGGGCAGGAGTCGAAGGCTCACTTCAGTTCATCCTCTCAATGCTAAACCATAACAGCAAGTGTTCCAGAACACAACCAACCTTGAAAATTCACAGTTCTCTGAATATTGCAATGCAGTTCTATAGCCAATCATATGTACAAAAATGTATATGCTAGGGTTGCTATATTTCAAAAATAAACAACCAGGACACCCTGAAAGTTCTTATGCTTTTTTAAAAAACAACACTAAAAATTTTTTTAAATTGACTTAATATATTCATATTCCACTTTTCTTCCAAATTGACATTCAAAGTGGCTTACAACATATTTTGAAGTTGCAGAAAAATACATTTATTAGTGAACATGTATGTAGTATATTAGGAGGAAATGCTCTGCAAAAATGAAGCAGATTCATAGAATTGTAGACACCACAGGATTCATCTAGTCCAACCCCCTGAAATGCAGGACTGACAGCTAATACCCATTAAAATGTGTATGTTGGACAAGCTTGCATACAAATATGTGTGCATTAGGAGAAATTCGTGTGAAAATGTTGATGGATTTTCATGGGAACATGAAAGCAAACTGGTGTGAAAATGTGGAGAACTGTAATTTAAAACTATTTTATATTTCAATAGAAACAATTACAAGCAAACATAACCCGAAATCACTCAATAAAATAAACCCAGCTGCATTTTGACCTTATGGTCTTTCTCTGTGATCACTAATGCACACAGTTTGGCATGTACACAGTACATAAATGCAAAGTATTTCGGACAATTGGAACAAACAATGAAAAAAATATCTCCATAAGCCAAAAGTAGCAACACGAAACAAAGGCTAGTTCTCATAGTCCATAGCGCTAACAAGTCAATATTGATTTTGGGGGGATACAATTCTTTCTTGTGGTTCTTTACCTGGGCTACTTTTAGATACATGTTCCAATTTGAAGGGCAACTTATGGCTTTGCTTGAGTTCCAGTTCTGGTTTACAAACACACATAGGTGGCACTCCATGCCATCTTTGCTTAAATGCCATCTTAGACCATCTTTGTGTAAACACCACTTTCTAGCTTTCAAGTTTTGCTTGGTGCCTTCCTTAAGCAGCTGTCCCGCTGTCAAACTGGCAGGGGCTGCAAAGGCTGAAGCCAACAGGAGTGAAATTAACAAACCCAGAGTGAAATGAAGAATGGCAAGCTGAAATGAACATGCTCCTTGACAAGATGACAGCTAATTACCCGGTCTCAGCAGTAACCAAAGCAGGCAGAACCCAAAAACAACCATAGAAAAGGAAGAAGTGCAGCTGAAAAACAGCTCCTTTGGCCGAAGAGGGTGGAAAACAAACAGCCTTTAAACAACACTTAGTAACTGACCTGAGCTTCGAAGGAGGCGGGGAACAAAATCACAGGAACATTTAGGCAGGAACAACCAGCTGCACAAATATAAGATGGGGAAAACCTTGCGTACATGTGAAAAGGATCTAGGGGTCTCAGTAGACCACAAACTTAGCACGAGTCAACAGTGTGATGCAGCACAAAAAAGCCCAACCTAATGCTATTCTAGGATGCATCAACAGAAGTACAGTGGTACCTCGGGATAAGTACTTAATTCGTTCCGGAGGTCCGTTCTTAACCTGAAACTGTTCTTAACCTGAAGCACCACTTTAGCTAATGGGGCCTCCCACTGCCGCCGCACCACCGGAGCATGATTTCTGTTCTCATCCTGAAGCAAAGTTCTTAACCCGAGGTACTATTTCTGGGTTAGCGGAGTCTGTAACCTGAAGCGTATGTAACCTGAAGCATATGTAACCTGAGGTACCACTGTATAGTGTCCAGATCAAGGGAACTAGCAGTACCACTCTATTCTGCCTTGGTCAGACCATACCTCGACTACTGTGTCCAGTTCTGGGAACCACAGTTTAGGAAAGTTGCTGACAAGCTGGAATGTGTGCAGAGGAGGGTGACTCAGACAATCAAGGGTCTGGAAACTAAGCCTTATGAGGAACGGTTGAAGGAACTGGGTATGTTTAGCCTGGAAAAGAGGAGACTGAGAGAAGATATGTCAGCCATCTTCAAAATACCTGAAGGGCTGTCACATGGAAGACTGAGCAAGCTTCTTCTCTCCTGCTCTGGAGGGTAGGATTCAAACCAAAGGATTCAAGTTACAAGAAAGGAGTTTCCACCTAAACATCAGGAAGAACTTTCTAACAGGAAGAGCTGTTTGACAGTGGAACAGACTCCCATGGGAGGTGGTGGACTCTCCCTCCTTGGAGGTTTTTAAGCAGAGGTTGGATAGCCATCTGTCATGGATGCATTAGTTGAGATTCCTGCATTTCAGGGCTTGGACTAGATGAATCTCGGGGTCCTTTCCAAATCTGCAATTCTATGATTCTATGAGCTCTCCAGGATTTCAAGCAATGGTCTTTCCCAGACCCGGCTGGAAATGTCAAGGATCAAAGCCAACACCACTGAGCTACTGAGAGCTTCATGCTTGTGTGTGGTCATCTCATGGAGACAACCAAATGTTAGCCCCGTGCCATGGGATCACACCCTGCTGATGCAACTCCCATGCTGCTGGGTATGTGTGTGAAGATCATCTTGCCTGAATAACAAACTGAATGCTGGGGACTTGTGCTCGGTGTATCTTCTACTGGCTGTGGCCATGAGCAATAAGAACATGCTTTAAACTATTGATGCTTGAGGAAGTCAGTCTATGCAGATTCCAAAACAAACTGACCTGATCTGAACCATTCGGGCTTCATCCTGCCTGCCACTAGCACATGACCCCCAAAAAAGTTGCCCAGAATGGAATGTTCTCCCTGGTTTGAAAAACATTGCCCACCCCTGACCTAGAGGTATCATGGGGAGATGGAATAAACCAGCATAAATCTGCCCATAAATGGGGATAAGAAGGGAGAGCTGAACTCAGCTCCCCACTGGGAGCTTGCTGGGTAGTCTGGTGCTAACATTCTCCCAGGTCTCTCCAATCCAAATCCAATTCTACACTGCCAGTGAAAATGTCCAGAATGGAAATGACCGTTTCTTAAGTTTTCCATCATGCCAGGGTAGGATGAGTCTTGCCCATTAAATCTCCGTTCCTTCTTGGTTGCATTCTATTATCTTTGAATGCAGGACATGAGATAGCTAGTTTCATTTTTCATGGGTTTCAAGCAAGCTTTCCCATGATCAAACCCCTTGTAGCTGGCAGGGAATCCAGGTGTTCAGGTGTGCCTTCCCTTGATCTACCGCTGAATCTTATCGAAATGCTCAAGAATTTTAATTGCAGCCTCTTCCAGGAAAGGAGTTGGTTGCACAAGACCTTCCAATTAACTCTAATCCCACAACTCACATTGACCAGTATGCCACTGAGTCCCACCTGAAAAAAAACCTGGTGATATGGAAGTGCTGCAAGTCTGCATTCCCAGTCACGAGCAAGGAGGTTGTGATTTTAAGTCCCACTGGAGTCACGGGAACAAATTAGCTGTGATCTCCTGAAGTCTTGATGATTTCAGTTGTGTTTTTCTGGACTGAGGGCCTAAGAAGTTTCAGCAACTCTCCTGCTTACAAAATTGCAGTCATTGTCTGTAGGGAGAAAAGGGGTCCTTGGGGATTTAGCACTTTGATAAGACCTTTTTGGATTTCAGCTCTACAATTAGACTGTCTAAATCTGCAATGCCATATAGCATATCAAGTGCCGTTTCAGAGTAATTCCCCCTCCTGTCCCCTAAAAAAAGACAGATCCAGCATTGGTGCACAATAAAACCTAGCCAGCAGCACTGACCTTAACATGTATCAATGTTGTTATTATAGTACAGGTAAAAAAGAGAAAGGATTGTCTTTCCCTCACGTATCACATCCATTTATAAGAGATTTGTTTGGGACTGAAGACAACTGTGCTTTCCACATATACACTGTAAAAGGCTTCTAATTTCAGTCTTCCAGCCAACACTCCTTTTGTGTACCATTCACATGCTGAAATTTAAGATTTGATTAGGGACCACTACACTAAAGGCCTATTTTACAAATGCTGTTGAACAGCATTTGTCAGATGGGAAATCTCTGCTTCATCTCATTTGGAGAAAAGCACATTAAAAAGCAAGCAGTTGTTTTTGGCTGAGCTAAAATGAACGTGGAAAGCACTGCGGCGTCGCTCTTGGTGGTTGTACGTTGCCCAAGGCTCACTTCCATAAAGCAGCCTGCTAGACCTTCGTTTTGGTCTTGGACGTTAGCATCACATTCTCCCATAACCCTTTGGAGAGGTGAGCCATTGTCACAGCTGCCTTGTCAATACACTTGTCCAGCTCAGCATCAATGGAGAGATTCTGGCGATGGTGGAACCCAGGTGGACGAAAATGTCTACCACCTCTAGTATGTGGTCACCAATACTGATGCATGGAGTGCTGGCGACGTCCTGACCCAAGATATTGGTCTTCGTCAGGCTGATGGTAAGGCCAAATTCCATCAGAACTAGGCAATAATTGCCCAGCATCCAACTTTAGGAGTCACCGGCCAGCTCCATGCAGTGCTAGATGGAGCTCATTGCCTGCTTTCCGTGTGTGTTATGCCTCAGTATCAAACCAAACCTGTCACCAGAATGCACACAGATCTCTCCATGGGATCGTGGGTCTCCCAGCTGGTAGTATGTACGAAGCTGAATACAAGAGCTTGCCTGCAATCATACCTTGCTAGTTAGTATAATATTGTCTGCCTGGGTGTCTTGGAACAAGATCACACACTTTTGCTAATGTACATTGCATTTTGAAATTCTAGAAATGTTAGCATATTCAGAGTGAAATATTGGGTAGCATAAAACTGTGCAGAGTTAAGACTGCTAAATGTGAAAATGTCGTTTCTAGAGAATAAGGAAAGCATATAGTTTTAAGACCATCTTGCAATAATTCCTTGGCAGGACATAGCTCAATACCCTGTGGAAATGGTTTGTCCATATGGCTTTTTCAGTGCCGTGTGATAAACCCCTTGTTCACTTAATGTAAAACAAATGTACCTATTTTCTTCCATCATTCTTCACTTCTGCTGTGCAGACAATGTGCTTCACATGCTGTACTAAACAATCCCAGTGCCTATCACCATATACCAAAATTATGTAAATTGACCATGTTTTCCTTCCAGTTGCATCTACTTATTTCAATTGCAGGTTTGCAAAATTCTTGCTGGATTACTGCCTCTTGTGTCTCAACAACAAACAAACAAAACACAACAAGCCCATGCCCAGCTGCAGCTGCTTGGGAAATTGTGAATTTTCCACTGAATAGTCACATCGCAAAATTCAAAATTGATACAGTTGTACCTCAGAAGTCGAATGGAATCCACTACGGAAGTCCGTTAAACTTCCAAAACGTTCGGAAACCAAGGTGCAGCTTCCGATGGGCTGCAGGAAGCTCCTGCAGCCCATCGGAAGCCGCGGAAGCCCCATCAGACTTTCGGGTTCCAAAGAACGTTCACAAACTGGAACACTCACTTCTAGGTTTGCAGCGTTCAAGAGCCAAAACATTTGACTCGCAAGGCATTCAATTTACAAGGTACGACTGTATTATATAGTCAAATTATTCAAACATGTTAGCTGCTTTGAACACTCTGTCATTGATGACAGGCAGGACATAAAACCTGTAAGCAGATAAAGTTAATTAATCGTTTAAATGTTAATATTTAGATGTAATCCAGGTAAGATGGAAATGCTGCAGGGATGAAAACTGCTGATCTGGGAGGAAAGATATGACTGGTGTTGTTTGGGGCTGCACTTCACAGAATCACTTTAAAATCTGCTGATAGTATAAGTTGTTCTGAGACTTCTGGTGAAGAGTGGGGTATAAATTCCTAAAATGAATAAATATCAGAGCTAAAGTGCACCACTTTTGGAGGGTAGAGCAATCAACACTAGATTAGTGTTTCCTTCAACACTCATGTAGGAAAGTAGTCTAGAGAGCCACTATTTAGGGACATTCTTCGGTTTAGCACAAAGTATTTTTCTTTAAGTAAGGATGGCAAATGCTTTAAAACTATACCCTGCCTATGAGCAATATATATATATATATACACACACACAGGAACAGCAGACTTTAAACTTCTTGTGATTGCTTCTTCCACACCTGTCCTGGAAGGCTTAGAAGACACACTCTTCAGGAAACTAGACAAAAACTTTATTGTCTTCCAAACAAGAACAGCAACAGGAAACTCCTGACTTGGCTGAGATTCCACAAAGTAAAGTGCCATCTAGTGACCAAACCACATATTGACACTATCCACACAACCCCCTGAACCTGAAATGTTACTCTTGTATTGCAAACTACTGTGATGTGATAAGTTATTGCTGCATGAAACACTGGATATCTATCACTTTTTTCCAGACACTAGTAACTTACCTCACTAGGGTGCGTTCACAAGACTCACTTTAACCACACACAAAATGAGACCATCGTGGTGACATTCTTTGAAATAAATTCGGAAATCATGTGAATGGGTGATTTCTAGGATTTGTTTCTTTGTTTCCGGAGAGCTTGCAGCCTTCCAGGAATCTGGGGCAGGCATGCGATAATTCATTGCTCTCATGTCCTGGTCTGTAGCTTCCTTCCAAATGAGATTTCCGGGATGGAAAGTTAGCAGCTCCAGTGTGTGACAAGTTTGTAACCCTAGCTCCTCCCTCAGCTGTAATTGTCTAATGCCAGAGTGGGCCGCTGAGCAATAGCAAGAGCTGCCTGCGTATCATCTTTAAATGTGGGGTGTGAAACAGTTGGAAGGTCTGTTTTTAAATGTGTAACCCGAAACACTGGAAACAGAACTCACAGTGGGGCTTAGCAACAAAATCAACAATATAGAGATAGTTTATGACATGTGATCACCAGAGCAGCAACAAGGTTGCTTAAATATAGATCTAGTAGGTATTAGAATATTTCTGAGAAGTGCACATCAAGCCTGAGACAGATGCTGCTAATAAGTTGAGAGCTTTAGACATTTATTTTTACTTTTAACTGCTCGGCTATATTTATCTGAAAGATTTACCGCTACATTCTTGACATATAGGTATGCTAGTCACTTTCTGCTGTCTAGACGGGACAATATATATAAAACTGGAGAAGATAAGAGGTTTAGGAGTGGAGGGGAGAGGCGCTCTTTAGGCCTCTTCCTCAACAAACAAACATAAGGCAGCGGATGACGTGATTTTCCTCCCTTTTGATTTTAATAGCTTTTTTTGTGACTCCCTCAAGTTCTGATACATACACATGGCCTGCCAAGGTGGGGATGAATCATATGCTCATTTCTGCTTGCTATATGTGCTTGAGGCTGTGCGCATGACAGCATTCCGATAGCCTGGAGGCAATGTTGTGAAGTTCTCATTTCCCATGGTACAAGTGTAGTCAAGGTTACAGTATTGTAAAGCATTGCACATGGGGCTGCCCTTGAAGGCAGCTTGGAAACATCCCATTGGTACCATATGCTGCTGCACATAACTGGTGACATGTGAAAGTCAGCAGAGACATTATCACGCCTTCTGATAGGGAACTCAAAGAAGTCCTCAGAGATGATAGGGAAGTCCTCCAGTGGGGCTGGAGCTACAAGTGGACCACAGAGAAACAAGAGGGAGGTATCAGCATGCCTGAGCAAATCTCAGGCTATGTGAAAGTACCAAAAAAAGGGGGGAGAGGAACCCCAAGGAAGAAAAACCCCTGTACTCGTACATGAAGATTGAGGACTGTGTATGAATTGTCTTCAGAAGTTAGGGGGAGTTGATTGTCAGTTGGAAAACCCAGCCTGGGTGGGAGGAGAGAAGAGTGAACTGGTTAAATAAACATTTACAATTTTATTTACAGAAAATAAGAAGTATTACAATGTGATATCATAGTATTATATACAGACAGCAGAATGTATCATTTGATGTAATAAACCAGAAATGAGGGAAATTGGTGAGGGAGGTCAACAGGGAGGGAAGATGAAGGAAGTCAACAGGGAGGGGGGAACTTGAAAAATGAATGTTTAGTAATGATATTGGATATTTGTTATGGGGGGGGAAACAATAAAAAATATTTCTTTTTTTAAAAGGAAGAGTGCACTGGCTTGCTGCAGCCTGTCACACCTAACAGTATACAAGATGAAGGCATGGAAAGCTGGCTGGCTGAAATCCTGAACAGGAACATTCCAGTTAGGGGGTCATGATATACTGCAACATTTTGTTGCAGCTCTCCCTTGTTACTCTTATTCTGAAACAAGTAAATTGGCTGCCACTGTATTTTCAAGCCCAATTCAAGGAGTTGGTGTTCACCTACAAAACACTAAATATGATACAATTTGTATTGTATTGTATTGTATTGTATTGTATTGTATTGTATTGTATTGTATTGTATTGGCCCATCTAGTCCAACCATGGGAAAACCACAAGCGGCTCCCAAGCAGAACAGCGCTCTCCCTCCTCTGGGTTCCAGCAACTGTTAATGGGCATTATTGTTTTGAAATCTGGAAGTTTCAGGGAGGTTGACAATGACACACAAAAACACTGACCCAATTCATAGCAGAATGTTGGACCAGGTGACCTTAGAGGTCCCTCCCAACTCTTAAAAAAAAACACCTTAATAATTATTTATAATTTACATCAAGCTTTCTTGTCTTTCCTTGTCTTCCGAATTTAGCTAATCCCTCTCATACATAATAAGTGAAACCCAACCCGGCTCAAACTGACACTTTGCTGGGACACTTTGTGCTCGCCTGGCAAAATTACAAACTTTTTTCCCCCAGAATGTCTGCTCGTTGAATATGAGGTGCAACATGAGTGCGCATTTATCTGTGTCACCTATGCCTCCCGCCTCGGTATATTATAAAGGCGCATATTGTAATGGAGAGAAGATGCCAAGAATATAGTCATGACAGAAGAGGGAACGCCAAAGTGGATAGCCCTTCTGGGAACGTCACTGTCCATGGGGTAGACAGCAAGATGGCTTAGATCCACCTTCCATTCTCTTCACCTCATCTGTGCCAACCATTAACTCAGTTCTTGGCTCTAATTCACGAGAGCTGTTCAGTTTGCTTTTCTATTCATCTCGGTGTGCCATGACTCTCTCCTGGGTCAACTCCAGTGTAAATCAGGCCTAAGCATGTTTGCATCACTTGAGTAATTGCTATACCATACTCATGCCGTTCTGCGTCCAGCCCTCCGGCATCTTAGCAGGCCTTCCAGACAAAATTCAAGGCGTTGTTTATGATCTAGGAAGGCTTTCGTGCTTTGGCCTAAGCTCTCTCTGCCATCGTTCTGTCACTCCAGCTCAATTCTCCGACTGCCACACTTACGTTGCTAAAATGGCATTTCCCACACATAAGAGGAAGACTCAGGAGCAGTGGCGTAGTGTGGGTCGCCAGTGACCAGCGCTGCACAGAGGGAGGGGGTTGGAGGGAGGGAAATGGACAGAATACGCATGTGCATTCAGCTGCCTAACAGCATCCACATCACCCAGGAGATCGCAGCCGCAGAGATAAGAAGAGCCATTACATTGTCTGGAGAAGTCACTTCCTGGCCCGCATAGAGCATGGGTAGGCAAACTAAGGCCCGGGGGCTGGATCCGGCCAATCGCCTTCTAAATCCGGCCCATGGATGGTCCAGGTATCAGTTTGTTCTTACATGAGTAGAATGTGTCTTTTTATTTAAAATGCATCTCTGGGTTATTTGTGGGGCATAGGAATTCGTTCATTATTTTTTTCAAAATATAGTCCGGCCCCCCACAAGGTCTGAGGGACAGTGGACCGGCCCCCTGCTGAAAAGGTTTGCTGACCCCTAGCATAGAGAGACCATTTTCAAAAGAGACAGTGGCAGAAGCACAAAGCTTCTGAGGCAGCATCGGGTGTTGAAGTTTTGTGCCCCTAACAATTTTGCACCCAGGGCAGTCACTCCTGTGCCCCCCACTCAGCAGTTGGTTAACCCCAAGGTCTGTAAAAGTATATATAAAAATATATTTTGTGGCAAGAGGGAACCCTAAGGGGAGGGAATCCCCTTGCAAAGCAGCCCAGTGAGAACTCATGGACTACCCAGACATTTAAGAGGCTGGGGGAGCTGAAAATCTGATGGGATAGGGCAGTGGTGGCACACATAGCCCTCACAGCGCGCCATCAGCCCATCCACACTCTTCTTCTTTTTTCCATTTGTTCTCCCGCTCTCCCTCATGCTACAGCTTGCATCTGCTATTAAAACCCAGAACCTTCCCCCCCTTTTTTTTCTGCCAGTATCCAAGATTGTGTTCCGCGATTGGTCTGTTTTTCAATTTGCTGTGTCAGTGGCTGTTTCTGATTGGGTGTGACAGCGTTTGTTTTTTAACCCTTTCTGTGCTCATTTTTTTGGCGCTTTGGCAGACGACGATGTCAGTGTTGCGTATTAGTTCCAGTGAAGGTATTATTCGTCATTTATTTCTGTTCTCTCTCCCCATCCCCCCAAAAAGCTCAGCAGCTTTGGGGCATCCCCACCAAAAAGCAAAGCAACTTTTGCACACCCCCCCCAAAAAAGCTCCAAAACTTTGGTCAGCAACTCTCCCCAAAAAAGCTCAACTACTCTGGGCACTTTGCAATAAATAAGTGGGTTTTGGTTTGCAGTTTGGGCACTCGGTCTCTAAAAGGTTTGCCATCACTGGGATAGGGAATAGAACGGAGAGACTGGAAAAGGAGGAAGAAGCACATTGATAGAAGAACAGTACAGAGAATCAGCTCATTTTCTACATAGGTCGCTTGTTAGCAGCCCCAGCACCAATGACTGGCCTGGTCAGGCACTGGTTAAGGACCCAGGACTCAGAAGGGGCCCTCATGAGCCAGTGGGTCAAACACCCACTGCCTGCACCTTCCACCTTCCTGTCCCTGCCTTGTCTGGATTCTGAAGATACAGTGGTACCTCGCAGTGGTGCAGCGTGGGTTGTCAGCACCCGGGGCAAGGCAAGATAGTCCCCCTCTCTCTCTCTGCACCGCACCACACGCCTGGCACTCCCCCCCCTCCACAGTGGACGGTGACCCGGCGGCTCGGATCAGATTCGCACAGCCAGCACTGCAGTGAGAGAGAGTGAGTGAGCCAGGTAGGGGCAGAGAGCTGCGAGTGCGAGCCTGCCCCCCCAGATGTTGCGGCCAGTGCGGCCAGCCCCCCCTGCACCCCCCACGCTACGCCACTGGTACCTCGGGTTACAGATGCTTCAGGTTACAGACGCTTCAGGTTACAGACTGTGCTAACCAAGAAATAGTACCTCAGGTTAAGAACTTTGCTTCAGGGTGAGAACAGAAATCGCACGGCGGCAGCGGGAGGCCCCATTAGCTGAAGTGGTACCTCAGGTTAAGAACAATATCAGCTTAAGAACGGTTCTCCAGAACGAATTAAGTTCTTAACTCAAGGTACCACTGTAATAACCAAGGCGGTCTTTTTTCCTCAGACTCTGGCATTTTAAAGGCTTTTTAAAAAGCTTTCTATCCACCACAGCAACCCATCTAGTCCAGCATCCTGTTCTCACAGTGGTCAGCCAGATGCCCGTGAACCCAAGCGCAAGAGCACTCTCTCCTCCTGCTGCTTCCAGCAGCTGGAATCTGCAAGCCTCCAACAGAGCACAGCCATCCTGGCTAGTAGGACATTGATAGTCTTTTTGCCTCCCAGGAAACAATAGTGTTACAAAAGTCGGGTGCCGCCATCTCCACTCTTTGCAAAGCGGTAGCAGGATTCCAGGGGATTCCAGGCCCTCACCCACACATATTTACACTGTGAGTCTGCATGGAGTCCAGATCTTATAACAGGGGCATCTCAAGAAGGGCTTGTTCCCCACACCAGTGCAGCGCTAGAAACCGAGGCATCTCTCCCAGCCAGTCTGCCCAAGATGTATCGCAGTCTTTGTTCTCTCCCTTGCTAAAGACACTCCTTTCCTGTCACCTCCCACCCAGTTATCCTGGCAACCTTCTGTCTGCTCAGGCCCAATAATTCCTCTCAGATGGACAATCAACACCTTTGGTCTTGTTAATGCCTCCATCCCAGGTGAGGCCTTGGCTTGGAAAGGAAGCTTTGCCTGTATTTTTCCACTGGCCTGCAATCTTCCCTTCAATATTCCAAATAATATAAATCCTACCATTTATTAATTTGTAGGGTCTTCCCCCCCCCCCCATCCACAGCACCATGATAAGGGTCACGCAGTGGCATTTCCATGTACTCTGGTTTCCGGCACGGTGTCCTGTTGCACCAGAAGCGGTTTAATCATGCTGGCCACATGACCTGGAAAGCTGTCTGTGGTCAAACGCCGGCTCCCTTGGCCTGAAAGCCAGATGAGCGCTGCACTCCATAGTCACCTTTGACTGGACGTAACCGTCCAGAGGGGTCATTTACCTATTAACCTTTGCAGGCAAGACTCAGGAAACAGAGGGGCTCTTTAAGGATTTTCACACACACACACACACACACTGAGCTGATTCCAAATGGAGCCTTGTGGCGTTCACCCACAACTCTTCCAATATTATGAATCACTGGGGAGGGTGGAGGGGACCTTTACTAACTATGCAATCCCACGTGTTATTGAATCAGTTACACTTTTCCAGACCACACTGAAACCATTTATATAGTTGCTGACTTTCCATTCTTCTGATCTTGTCAAGAGGTCAGATACATGGTGTTGGAAACATTCTTGATTTGATTCAGTTGTGCTCTGGCTTCTTGGGGTTTTCTTTTGTTTTTTTAAGTACCAGTTGCTATCATTTCCATACATATATCTTGGGTGTGGGGGCTCTCATATCCTTACATGAAAATGAGGGAAATGTTGCATTAACTACTGCAAGGCCTTTAATGGAAGCCCCAGGCAGAGTAGTTAAAAGCATGTAGAAGGGGGGGAAAGCTGACTTTGGGGGAGGGCATTTAAAGTATCCCTTTAAAATTTAAAAGTACTTTAAAAAAAGTCAGAGTGAGGCAGCAGCCTCAAGTGGCAGATGTTGAGGTGTGGGGAGTGAACAGAGCTATGAGTGCCACGTGGCCTGCCCTCTATTATCAAAGCAAGCCTGCTGCCCTCAATTGCAGTGGAGGTTACTGTCCTTTCCCCAGCATTGGAGTAAGATTCAACTACTGGTCCAATGAGCTTTCGTATGAGTCGCGAATTCCTCGCAGCCCTTTAGCAGAAATGCTCAGAGTCCCAGGTTCTTCAGTATTATTTATTGTGAGCTCTATATACAAATATCTATAGAAGCAGTTCATACAGTCAGAGAGAGTACCTGGCTGTACCTTGAGGCAAATAGGAAGACCCTGGGTGTGTTTTTTCTCCAGGACTATCTGTAGGCCAGGCCCTGGTTATCACATGTACTATCTTGCTTGACAGCTAACCATGACCCAGCATGACAGCTGGAATCGTCAACGTGCAGAGCCAAGAATGAAGCTCAGAGGAGTGGGTGGAGGGGAAAATCAGGCCTCCTTGGCGGGTGGCCGACATCCCTGAAACACTCTCCTAACAGGCATCTGACTGAAAACAGAGCATTGTGTTTTCCCAAGTCAGATGAAGACTTTTCTCTTAGCAAAACCTGTCAGTGCAGCACAAGTTCCTGGTTACTTCTCTCCCCACCACCCACCCAAGGAACAAGAAATAAACAAGGAAGAAAGAGGGGGACAAAGATTTTACGTCCCCTCCCACCCCACACCAACAAATCCAAAAATGCAGCCATTCAAATGCCACATTTCTAAAGTCACCTTCGAGCTAAGGTACCATGGTGATCCAGGAGGCAGGGAAGGCAGGCACCTTGGAGAAGCAAAACAGATGAATGTTTGCCATGAAAACATAAGGTCTCGAAAGGAAAACGCCTAAACTTTCATTGTGGCCTCCTTCAAACAGTGTGTGGAGGCACAGCTCTTTTTTAATAATATTTGTATCCATATTGCTGCAATCATTTGGGGCAAAGTTTGTTCTTCGTAGTTGTAGATACCCATGTGCACTATCTCACTTGCAATTCTCATCCCCCAAGAAAATTCCAAAGGGCTTCAAAATGGGAGTCGCATTTGCGTGTTCAGACCCAAAAACCTCCCCCCTAAATAAATTCACACTTGACTCATTTTTTTTGTTTGGTTTTTGGTAGAATTTAGGCCACAACTTTATTGATTACAGAAAGTGACTGGTTGCATAGGGTCTGGTTCAACTAGCTCCCTGCCATGCAGGTAGTGCAGCTTCCAGCATAGGTCAGCAAAGGGTGAACACCTGGATAAGCAGAAAGCCGGGAACAGGCTAACTCTTCCACCCAAGTGTACCCCTGGACTCAGGTACGGGCACAACCCCCTCTCAGGGGTTGACCAAACCATTGAGTCCCTGGATTCCTTTAACAGAATACCCTTCACATAGGGATGGCGAGAGCGTTCTCCCATCCCTATCAGAACCAGAGCCTATTCGCAACCTTACAAGTTGTGATGATTTGCTACGCAGCAGGCGAAACCCAAATGGCAACAGCCAAGTGGGGAAAATTCCTGCCGTGCCCCTGTCCCAACGACAGACAACAAATGATGGCATAGCAAGGTCAATCACAAAAATACCCTAAAATTAGGGAGAGGTGGGCAGGTGTTCCGAATGCACACACCAAAAGAGGAAGCTCTGGGACACATGCATGGGCATAAATTGGTCCCTTGAACTGTCTAGACTGCGTCCCATTGGCCAGATTGTACCCAGCTTTGAGGGACCTACCAATTGGGTGTTGTGGCTGACCAAATGTCCCCACCCACAACACAGGGTGTTGGTTGTCCAGGTCTCAACGCAATACGTGCCCTCTTTCAGGGAGGACCTGATTTCCAGTAACTCTGAGACAGGCTGGGAGAAAAAGTGTCTGAGGCAATGGGTAAGGCCTGAAGGATTCAGCTCCTCTTATTAATAACATAAGAAGAGGCCAATGGCCCACCATGCTGTTCTCACAGTGGCCCACCAGATGCCTGTAGGAAGCCTGCAATAAGTCTAACTGAACTCTGCCCACTTGCAATTCCTCTGGTTTTCAGGCGCATACTGCCTCCAACGCTGGAGGCAACACATATCCATTGTGGCTAGTAGCCACTGATAGCCTCCAACTGACACGGGACCACGCAACACATTGCACCAAATCCAGAAGTGACTTTTGAAATTGCAAAAACAGCCCTAGAAGACCCCAGAAAGGACAAGAAAACAGTACCAAGCAATCCCACAATCCCAGGAGCCCTTGCACAGACTGTTGAGGCATGTGGAGAGTTGGAGTCTGAGAAAGGGTTTTTTTTTTTGGAGGGGAAGCAATTGTGATGGAGTTTGCCACCATTTGTCTGTTAAGCACTGGTGGTTTTTTAAGAGTTTTTTGAGAGTTTCCAGAGGTTTGGAGGGTTCCCAGGCCAGAGTAGCTGGGGAAACCCATCCAGATGGGTGGGGTATAAATTATTATTATTATTATTATTATTATTATTATTAATTATTTTCCAATGGTGTTTCGAATCGATGCGATTTCGCTGGTGTGCACGGTGCCTTGAAACGTAACCCCCCACATAAATTGGGAGTTGCCTGCAAACAGGTATTATATGTCTGTATATAACAGATATATACAGGCTGCATAGACACCATGCATTTAAAGCATATGACTTCCCCCAAATAATCCTGGGACTCGTGGTTTTGTTAAGAGTGCTGGAAACTATAGCTATGTGCAGGTAAACAACAGTACCCATGATGCTTTGTGGGAAGCCTCATGATTTCAATGTGCTTTAAATGGATGTTGTTTACACAGCCACACACACACACACAAACTCTCTCAAAATGCAAACACACCCACACCAATAAACTCAGAAATGCCATTCTTATTTAATTGCGAGCTAATGGGGGTACTACTTTTAATTCCATCACTGCCAGTCCCTCTGTTGGGATGAAGCGAGCTACAAACACATGGACACACCAAAAAGAGAAGGGGGGGGGGAACTGCAAGGAAAGGAGGACTGTGAGAAGTGGAGTAAAATGACAGACAGTTCAGTTTATTAATCTGTGATGAAAACCAGGCTCCTGTTGGTGCAGCGGGGAGGGCAAGGAAAAGATAGACCGGTCTGTTTAATGCTTGGCTCAGATTTAAAAGCAGGGAGAAAGAAAGCAGCTGAGCGCCCTGCTCCTGGCCTACGTTCCTGGTTGCCAGTGCTCACAAAGAGTGTGTTATGTAATGCACTCCTATCAGGAATCCAAGTTCAAAAACATTTCGCGGAGTCTCATGCTGTGCCTGCCGAAGTAATTGTTTCAGATAATGAAAAGTCTTTATCAGCGCCTTTCAGCTGCCTAAACTCTCGGCATGCGAGAGAAGGGCCTCGCCCTCCCCTCGGCCAGGTCTCCAGGTTGCAATCGCAACTTTCGTTCCCAGAGGGGAAAGATTTCTCCTGAAAAGACCTCTGAGGAGAATGGAGGCCAAGATCATACCCAGGTGTCTCTTCCTCTGAGAGCTTCTATCTTGGGTGATTCTTAATGTTATTTTATGTTATTTTATTTGTTTTCAAATCTTTACTTAAGGGTTTCCAAAGGGACCCACGGCAAAGGACTTATTCAAAGGCAAATAGGATAAAGATCCTAAACATCAAACATAAAGAAGGATTTTACATAAATTATATAATTTACAGGCAGGTCATAAAGTTGATAAAACAGAGTCCCCATCATCTCCAGGTTCTGTCATCCAGGTTGTGACATCACAAGATGTCTTCCTGAAATTTGATCTTGATGCTGGCTGGAGGGAAAATTGCCTCTTCTCGGCCACCTCAGCGGTTCTCTCAAATGGGTTGGCACTCAGGGAACTGAAGTTTACAGCCTTGTTCTTAAGGGGTCAGGGTCTTGCAGAATGGAGACCATGGGCATCACACACGGAAACGCCATTTACCTTCCCGCCGGAGCAGTACCTATTTATCTACTTGCACTTTGACGTGCTTTCGAACTGCTAGGTTGGCAGGAGCAGGGACCAAGCAACGGGAGCTCACCCCTTCGCAGGGATTTGAACCACTGACCTTCTTGATCGGCAAGTCCTAGGCTCTGTGGCTTAACCCACAGCACCACCCGCATCCCTACCTTTGTATAGGAGGTGTGGCTAAAGAAGAGATGTAACCTGGGCAGAGTCCCAAGAGCCAGACAGAGAGACTGTGGAGGGCCACATTTGGCCCCTGGAGTTTCCCACCCAGACAATGAGGTATTGTATAATTCATTCGACGTTTCTAAAAAAAATTACAGATATATGGATTAGATAGATTAACTCAAGAATAGCCGAGGTGGTCCCCTCCATTTGCTGTTGGACTACAACTCCTGTTGTCCCCATGCATTGGCTAGGCTGCCTGTGGTATCACATCGGCTACCCCTGGATTAGAAAGATGGATATTGTACCATGTTCCATTGGACAATCAAAGTAAATGAAGTACATGGCGTGCACCAGCCTGTTCCTACATGCACAAGCATTATGAATGAAATATGCAAGGAGAACAGCTGGATACATATCGACTGCAATCTCTGGGAAATTTTTGTGGCTTGAGGTCACTGGATATCAGCAAAGGGAACTATTTATTGCTTCGAGCTTTATGTGAATGCATGTGTTTTCTTCTTCCAAAAGAATTAATGATTGCAGTCAGAATGACTCATTCATAATGTCTGCCTCATTCAAACTATGCTTACTAGGGGGGAAAGTGTATTGTTTCTTATTGCTTGTGGCAAAAGTAGTGAGAGCTATATTTAGAAAAGAAAAACAATTCTCCCAGACCATTGTAGCTCTAATACTGTGGAGTCACGATACGGTGGTACAGAACATGCTTTGCTGATATATAGGAACATCAGATGAGCCTGCTGGACCAAAGACCCATCTAGTCCAGCATGAATCTGGGATAGCTCAGTCAGTAGAACATGAGACTTAATCTCAGGGTTTCACGCTGGGCAAAAGATTCCTGCATTGCAGGGGGCTGGAGTAGATGACTCCTGGGGTCCCTTCCAGCTCTACTATTCTATGATTCTGTGATCTTGCTTTCACAGTGGCTGACCAAATGCCTGTGGGAAGCCTGGAAGCTGGACATGAGCTCAAAAGCACTCGGCTCACCTGCGATTCCCAGAAATGTGCTGATTTCTTGGTCCTCTGGTACAGGACAATGCAGCTGGAAACAACTTGTGCTGACCTCCCTTCCAACAGAATTGCAAAAAATTGGCCCAAACCCTAGATGCAGCAAGAGCATGAGCTTGATAGGAGCACGCATATTAAGAACTTAAGAAGACCCCTGCTGGATCTGGCCAAAGGCCCATCATGTTTCACATCACAGCTGATAGTCCATCCTAAAAGAAGGACCTGAGTGCAACTGTCACTCCTATTTGTGATTCCCAGGAACAGGCAGTGGAACAAAGCCATCACGGCTAGTAAGCAACTGATGGGCTTTACCCTCCATAAGCTTGTCAAATCCTCTTTCAAAGCCGTTGGGTGGCCATCGCTACCTCTTGCAGGAACAAATTGCAGAATTTAACTCAATGCCGTGCAAAGTAGTACTAACTAGCAAAGTAGTAATCTTTCAACACCCAGCTTCATTGAGTGGCCCTGGGTTCTAGTTACATTCCATGAGCTTGAAGGCAACTAAAATGGTGATGGAAGGGGCCAAAGCTCTCACCTGTGCCATTCCACCCCCCACCCACCCCCAAAAAAGTTTAATTAACACATGAAAGGAATGGCTGGGTTTCAGTCTCTCAACATTCCATTTAATCAGTATTAGTATATAGAACTTTTCAATTGTATAGCGTTACAAGCTCATTATCCTTGAAAGATACCTGTCCCTGGTTGATCACTGCCCTTATTGTTTCCCATTTTGTTAGTGTGGCTTGCCATTCTTCAGGACTTTAGAAGCTCTTGACATGAGACCACGACTATTACAAATTGATGAGAGTGTACCAGTTTTCATCTGTAAAATACTTTTGCACAGGAAATTACCCAAAGGGGTAGGGCGGAGGAGAAGCAAGCGTTGGACTTGATTCTGTCATCAATAGTGGGGTCGATCCAATTGTTAATTGCACCTCTGAAGCATTAAAAAATAAATTCATTCCTTCTAAGAATTGGCCAAAGAAAATCCGT